>NC_081435.1:70460933-70760933 GCF_949786415.1 Peromyscus eremicus | reverse complement strand
ATTTTGCAATTAAAATATAAAAGCAATAATAATGGAGCAATTTTATCACCAGCTTCTATTTTCATGGTCCTTTTTACATATACCAATTATAAAAGCATTAAATACAATCTCTACAGGATTAAGAGGTAACTTTAAGTAATACTTCTGAGTATTTTTATAAAATCTTAAAAAGAGGATCCTTTTTTATAGATTCCAAGTAACATTAATGTAAATTGCCAAATATTAACAATGTGGACCAAACAATTTACTTGTATTTTATTTACTGGAAAAATAATTTTGTAACCTCTTTATCAGTAAGAGATTATTATTTATGGGTTTATCTTAGCAACATTATTTAATAAGCTAACAACCCAATACATTTCAGGTGTTATATTTCTATAGAATTAAACCAAGAATTTCCAGAAAGCAACTTAAATTGCAGGGCCAAATTTTCAGTAATGATCAACAGACAAGAGCATACCTAATATATAGTTCACAATTATGAATTCTGTTCCTTAGTTTATCTACCATGAGAATCCAAACATTTATTAAGACAATCAAAAGAACAGAACATCCTTTATACAATGAATAATTAATATCTCTGGAAATTCAACAGCATTGACTTAGTATTCTATGTCCTGACCGAAACCATTTTTCACCAGAAGTTGGGCCCGTTTAAACTTTTAGTGATAGTCCCTCTCCTGGCCTTTGCTTGTTTGCCTGCCCGCGAGTCTGTTCCCCTCATCGGCCTTGTGGCTAAGCCTCCTGCCTGCTGCTCCGGGCTATCTCACACACACCTTTACTGCCATGCTGGTTGCGTGCCCCGCACAAGCGCACTCACGTTTAAACTTTCTCTTACTTCCATGAAAGGACTACCTAATGAGTTATTCCCACCATAAGGGAAAAACAGAAAAACATTTCCCATGAAGGGATCCTAAATATTGAATTATTCCCACTCTGAGGGAAAGAAATAAAAAACATTTGAACCAAAATTAAGCAAACAGACAGCAAAACTTTAAGCTCTGGGCTTGTTTGCTAGTTCAGCCAGCAGCAATGAGGCCTACCTGCCGATTCTTTGTAATTCAGATGCTGCACTGCAGAAAGAGCTCAGAGTTTCAGCTATCCTGAAAATTCTACAATTGGAAAAAGTCTTTTCTTCCTCCATTACCACTGGAAGAGGCTTCTCTCTTTCCTTCATCCTTCCTCTACAGGGCCCCAATCTTTAGGCCTAGTTTCAAAATTTTTCCCCTTTTTACCGGGAAAATCCTTTTTTCTTGATTAAAATTTTTCTCCCTTTTCTAAGAGGAAATTTCCTTTCCTTCCCTTTTCTCTTTTATTTTCTTTATGTTTAGAATTTTCTTTGCTAGCTTCTGTTTCCTTACCGGTTTCGGACTGACTATCCTGCCATTCTGCCATAGCCTTTCTCCCCTTTGCTACTGCTTCCTGTGCCTTTTCCTCATCCAGACAAGATTTCACCAATCTCCAAAAAGGCAAGGTGGCTTTTCCTAGATCTCGTTTGTGTTTTTCCAAATCTTTTCCTAGCTTTTCCCAGGAACTCATTGTGAGATCACCGGATACCGCGAACCATGGCGCATGTTGATCTATCTCTTTAAGCGCCCTTTTTATAGAACCGGAGGATACATTAATATCCCTTGCACCCAGTAATTCCTTCACAGGTTTGACAAAAAACTCAATATGTGAGTCAAAGTTCCCCATCTTTGAAACTGATTTATACTCAAAGAAAACAACGAGCTAACGAAAGACTATCTTATCTCCGGCAGTCCCCACTAAGGAGCTTTACTTTCGTTTCGCTCGCAGCAACACAAACAAGTTTCCTCCGCGCGGTGGCAGCGCAGCCAAAAGCAGCACCCAATCACCAAGATAACCCACACAAAAATTATCAACGGGAAAAAGTCCAGCAAAAAGGCAAGATTGGTGTCATAGGCGTCAGTCATACCTTATGAGTACTCACCGTTCCCGTGTGAGGTTCTGAATCTTCGGCCCTCCTCCGAGTCGTTCGCAAGGTCCGAAGTTTCCCGGGTTTCGGCACCAGTTGCGGCGCGCCCCGACCAGCGGGGAAGCAAGACACGACTCCAAGATTCTTCCTCTATCACGGTTTTATTGAACGCTGCTCGGTTATGGCTTCTCGGGAGAGCTGGTACGGGAGGAGGGCCCCGGGCGCCGGGGCAAGCTGGCTTATATGCAAGTTCTGGGGGCGGAGCTTGGGCGGTAAGCTGATTGGTCAGTACTATATGGGGTGATACCACGTCAAGGTTGCATCAGCCTTCGGGCGGGAGAGCGACACGTTAGCATTCGGGATAAACAGGAAACCAGCGCCATCTTGTAATGGCGTTTGAGCCAGCGGACTGCTGCATATATTTTTTCCTGGTTTATAAACACATCCAAAGGTGAACAGGAATTCACAGTCGGCTTCTCTTAAATGTCACGCATGGTGGCAGTGATGGACAGAACCCAGTGCTGGGAAAACAAGGACACTGTTCCCCCAGCCTCTAAGTTCAATGTCCCATCACAAAGTCATATCTGGGAGCGAGTGAGACTCAGAAGCCAAGGTACACACCAGTGCTCTTGGGATGATCTTGATTTCTAGAACAATTCAGGGCACTGGTTCTCTTTGCAGTCACATGCCTGTGGCCGTGGTGTTGTAGAGGACCCTGGTGGCATGGCTCAGAATATACTGTGGTTGGACCCATGCGTTCTTTGTGATTAGGCTAAGAACGAGTGGTTCCCAACTCTGGCAAACATAACATTCAGATACCCATTGGCTCACATCTGACAATTTAAGCTTGATCACAATGAGCTACTTCCAAAGCGAAATAATGGAGCGGAACTCTCAGCCGGGGAACCTTCCCCTCCATATGGTTCACAAGTTCCCTAGGAAGTGTAATCCCACTGGGAGCACCATCTGTGTAGACTCCGCACAGGCTCCTTGATGCTCACTCTGTCTTAGACTGCATTTTCCAGCAAATAGACTCAGACTGAAGGTCATGTGCCAGTCTACCTGTTCCCCCGCCACTAACTCTAGCAACATGTGGCTTTGACCTTTGAAGGGCATCTTTTCAGGGCAGATTCCCCAAATTGGCATATCCTCTGCCTTATCATGGACCCACTGCGAGTTTCCTTTCTGCATCTGAGTAAGTGTTACAGATAATCAGACACACATTGATGGTAAGACCACCTTATCTCCCCTGCTGGAGTAAAACCTTTGGAACGAAGGCAGATCTTCTCACTGTGGGCCGCTGGAGTGTCCGGTACTGGGGATCAGTTAAGATCTTCACCATAAGCAAACAATTGGCAAACCAGAGGAAATTTACAGAAATGGTATCCAGCACAGAGGAAAGCTTTAGGAAGGTGGAAAAGGAATATTGAGGCGACTTTCCAAGTAACATTTCCCAAACGGTCTGGCTGCTTGCATTGAAACCTAGGATTCTCTAGGATTCAGTTCTAGTAGCGCCCGCGGCCATTGTGTGGCAGGGAGCAGCTGCCTTCTGCCTGGAGGGCTTTGTGCACACAGCACCACCTCGCACCCCTTCTCTTGTACTCTGTTAGCCCCTTGTTGGCTAGACAGTGTGATCTCCTGCGTTTAGACAAGTCGCATCCCTGAGCTCAGGTCCAAGGGGGCCTGGCACTGTGAACATCTAGAAGCTTCTACTTCTAAAGAGGAGAACAAAATTTATGAAGTGAGATTTGGATGCCGCCAGACTGACACCTTTTCTGCCACACACGTTGTGTCTTAGGTATTGCTGCTTACCTGCGTACAACAATGAGGAATATTTGTTTGAGGGTGATTAGGATGTGCCTGTGTGGATGAAAGTAGGGCATTCTGTATGTAGTTGTTACCCAGTGTTGCTACAAATAACATCTCAGTGATATCAGAAGCAAAGTGGCAGCAATCTGACAAGGGACTCAAGCAGATGCCCTTGGAAAGGATCTGCAGATCTTAAGATACAAAAATAGTTCAACACACGAAGAAACAGACTGTCTGTAGCTTGTGACAGAACCACCAAGCAGCCTGACCATATCTGGTAGCAGGAGTGGAGGTAAGCCTTCACACGAGCAACATACTGCACAGCTCTCGTTTCCCAGTCAAGAGTCCAGCAGATCTCATCTAATGTGAGATGCTCAGCAACTTCAGTTGTCACGGCACCTTCTGAGTTTGAAGCAATCCATAATCCCATCGGTCCATCATTCCATCGCTCCCACATGCTAAACAGAGTGCAACAATTCCTGTCCCTGCTTTCCACCAAAGGTCTTGGCGCCCTGTGAATCGGCATTATACACAGGATCACGCGTGAGGAAACTGTAGCGAGCCTAAAGCTGCTCATGCCTGCTCGCTTTCCATTCTGATGTTTTGGATTCCTGCGGACGGCTTTATTTTTAAGAAGGGGCCGGGAGGGCACAGGAAGTAATGCTGCAAAGCGAAGGAGCAAACAAAAACCAGTGAAGCAGCAGGTTCAAGGGGAGAGTTCACAGAACATAGAAGAAACCGTACAGATGTTACTATCTGTGGCTGTCCATCTCCCTGTTCAGGAGTCAGTTTCTAGCCTCTTCTCTCAATGCTCTTGGCTCTTCTGAGGAGGAGGAAAGAGAGGAGTCATGGCAGTCAGTGGGAGAAGTCACAAAGCCTAGGGGGGACTTGAGAAACACAGTGAACAGCTGTGGTGGACACCTACCTGCCAGTGAAAGAACACCATCCCACACCTCTGTTGGCAGTGTCATTTGACGTCCCTTTCCTACTTTCTTGATGCCTGAGCATTCTTCAAAACCGGGATCAAGTAGACATTTGCATAGAATCATTCTAGATAGTGTGGCATAGGAATGCTGTCTCTGCCTAGGCACTTGCTCGTGGTCCCTGGTATCCTGCAAAGATGATCGCAGGTGCCTCTTCTACTAGATGAACAAACTAACGAGCAGTAACAGAGATAGCAGAGCCAACGTGCTGCCCTTCCGCCAAGAAAAGACACACAGAGCATCAGTATATAGATGATATAGGTACACATGTGAATGATAGAGAGGTATTGTTATAGATGCAGATTATATATAGTACATTCACATATGTTACATGTGCATGCATAATACATATATATGTAGAGAGAGGTCCTGGACCTCTGTATCTTAATAGGGACTGCAGTATGATCTGGGGTCTAAGGTTGTCTCTTGTGGATAAGGGTAGACTGCTATGTATTTCTCATTTACCCCTATGAAATAGACACCCTGAGATGTGGACACAGGCAGCCCTTCCCAAGATGAGGAAACCAGAAAGCTCAAGGCTCACCACGGTGCACAGTCCTGTGTTCCAGGGCAGCATCATGCATGCATGTGGCCTGCATAAATGAAAACTTTAAGAAGAGGTATTAGGTAAGTTTAAATGTGATCACTGCTTTTGTAAAGCACTCTGAGAGATTAGATTCTTGGCATGGTTAAGTGAAGTCTGCTGTCATGCAGCTTGGGGGTTCAAAACAGACAGGCGATGCAACCTCAGACTGCCCTTGTGACCATGGACCCAGAAGAGCTCTGAGTGCACCTGACGGTTGTGCCCCAGTATCAGAAAAGGGATAAGACAAATTACTCACAGTGTTGTTTCCTATGTAAGCCTGAATTTAAAAGCCTCCTGAGGTTTTTTCCCAGATATGATTTCTGCAACTGAATTGACAATAGAAAATAACATGCTATGTCCTGCTCTAGCAGGGAAATATTTCAAAAACAAAAACAAGCAAGCAAGCAAACAAACAAACAAAAAAATAAAAATCACTTTTTCTCCTCACCTCCTTCCTGAGCAACTATTGCCACTTTGTGACTTAGAACCATCTTGTCACCTCCATATCAAAAAGACAGGAAGCCGGACAGAAGTATGTTCCAGTTGCTGTCCACCCCTTTCCCATTTCGTGTTGAAGCAAAGAATTCTCCTACACATCAGTTTACTTGCCCTGCCCTTGATATTAAAATGGGCATGCAACACTTCTTTACTGTTTGCAGCAAGGCTTGAGTGAAATAGCATAATTTTGTACCTATCCCAAGCCCCAGCACCTGAAAGTGCTCAGGGATAGGTAAGCATTAATTCTGTCTATTTCTGTTCAAATGCACTCTGTGCATAACTGCCATTTCATACTTCTTAATACATAGAACATCATGCTATAGCTTCACTTGGAAACACTGTTAGTTTTTACCCTGAATAAGATTTGGAAGTCTCATCCTAGGGTTGGCAAGATGGCCTCTTAGGGAAAGGTTCCTGCTGCCAAGCCTGATGAATTGACTTTAATCCCCAGAACCCACAGGAAGGATAGAACTAACTCTCACAAGTTAAATTCTGACCTCCACACTTGGGCTATGGCATGTATCTTGGGTTATGGCATGTATCTGTGCACATGCACATATATATATATATATATATATGTATGTATGTACGTACGTACATACATATACACACACAAAGTAAAGTGGAATTAAAAGCTAAAATAAGTAAATAAAAATAAAATTTTCCATCTAAAACTTAGGACCTGGTCCTCTGGCTTTCATGCACTCCACAGTTCAGCTAAAATGAGCAGACTGTTCTCTTCTGAACCAGATTTAGCCCTCACCATTGACTCCTTTGATCTTACTTTCTTGGTACTCAGAATGTTCAGCTTTCGATTTTCCAAGCTCTAGTTTAAACATAATTTTGTATCATATTTATGTGAATACACACCTCATTTCTCCATTTCTCAGGGAAGAAGAGCACCTGCTTAAGTGTCCAGTGATGGGTGAGGCTAATGAATGCTTGAAGCTCCATAGGGGTTGACTTCTCCTTTCTAATATGATCAAAGAATGTTACACACACATATGATCAACACTAAATGGACTCAATAGTGTGTGTGTGTGTGTGTGTGTGTGTGTGTGTGTGTGAGAGAGAGAGAGAGAGAGAGAGAGAGAGAGAGAGAGAGAGAGAGAGAGAGAATAATGTAGGAAGTATAGGAGACACAGGAGGCATTGGCACAGAAGAGGGAGGGGTGAAAATAGTGTAAACACATGTGTATGAAATTCTCAAAAAAAGTAAATTAAAAAGGATTTCAAGGGTCACCTCCTAGATCAGCTCACATCATTGATTTGCTTGTGCTTGTCAAGGGCCTATTAGCATGAAGCTCTTGGGACCTACCCACAGTGTGCTAGTCAGTTGTTTGTCAATTTGACACAAGTAACTGTTATCTGACGAGAGCAACCTCAGCTGGGAAGTGCCTCCGTCAGATTGGTCCACAGGCAAAGTGGTGGGACACTTCCTTGATCAATGACTAACGTACGAGGGTCCAGCCCCTTGTGAGTGGTGCCATCTCTGGCTAGGCGGTCCTGGAGTGCATAAGAATACAAACCATCAAGCTATGAAGGGCAAGCCAGTATGTAGCATTCTTTGATGGCTTCTGCTTCCATTCCTGCTCAAGTTCCTGCCCTGATTTCCCTCAGTCATGTAGTAGAATCTGAGTGTAAGCTGAAATTAACCCTTTCCTCCCCAAGTTGTTTTCTGTCATGGTATTTATCGCAGCAATAGAAACCCTAATTAGACACATATTTGACGTGAAAAGAAATGAATTCTTGCCGGGCGGTGGTGGCACACGCCTTTAATCCCAGCACTCGGGAGGCAGAGCCAGGCGGATCTCTGTGAGTTCGAGGCCAGCCTGGGCTACCAAGTGAGTTTCAGGAAAAGGCGCAAAGCTACACAGAGAAACCCTGTCTCGAAAAACCAAAAAAGAAAAAAAAGAAAAAAAAAAGAAATGAATTCTTAGCTCGACGTTTCTTAATTACAGATATATTAAAATCATCAGGAAAGTTTTCAACCTGAATATGTGTGATTCTTTATGAGACTTCTGTAGTCTGTTTATGGGGCTAAGACACTAGTGTGAGCAGCCTCAGACTCCCTGGTCACTGAGGCTACCTCTGACCTGGACTTCGTGTTCTCACAATTTATACCTGCTTATTTAACAGACACCCCATTCTAACAGACCTCCGGTCCTTTCTAATTAGGTTTCTGTCACTGTAATAAGGCATCATGAGCCGGGCGGTGGTGGCACACGCCTTTAATCCCAGCACTCGGGAGGCAGAGGCAGGTGGATCTTTGTGAGTTCGAGGCCAGCCTGGTCTCCAAAGCGAGTTCTAGGAAAGGAGCAAAGCAAAACAAAGAAACCCTGTTTCGAAAAACCAAACAAACAAACAAAAAATAATAATAAGGCATCATGACCCAAAGCAAGTGGCTGGGAAGGGTTTATTTCACCGTAAACTCTCCAATCAGACTCCATCACTGAGGGAGGGCAGGACTTGAACTGCAGCAGGAACATGGAGGCAGGAACCAAGGCAGAGACCATGGAGGAATAATGTTTGCTGGCTTGCTCCCCATGTCTTGCTCATTTTGCTTCTTTGTGCAGCCCAGGACCACCCGCCCAGGGGTGACAACTCCCACAGTGGCCTCGGTCCTCCCATATCATTATTAATTTTAAAAAATGCCCCCACAGACTTGCTCACAGGCCTGTCCGATGGAGGCATGACCTCAGTTGAGGTCCCTACTTCCCGACGACCCTAGCTTGTGTCAAGTTGATGAAACCCAATGAGCAGGTCCCTGAGCTAGCTGAATGCTGGGCCATTCTCAGGGGCGGTAAGAATATAGAATAATAAAGCCTTTTACTTCATTTCATTATACTTCCCCTGGTCTTTGAATATTGATAATTTTTACTTCAGTTAAACTTTACAAATCTTTAGAATCGCTACAGTTTCTCAGCATGACAGAACATTTACAATTTGTGTGAAAGAGTCTGCATTTAAATTCACAGAAGCATTTTTACATGAGGACCGCTGAACGAAATTGATGGATTTGGATTTGGCACGTTGGCAACCTTGCGAGTCCCCTGCCTCTTCCTTTTTTCCCTCCTCCCACAATGCCCCATGTGTCTTCCTCCCAGTCTCATAAATTATTCAAAAGGATATTCATATAGAATGCATACATTGCTATGGATGTGTCTTTTTGCCTTTGTAAAAGCAGCTTGAGGGCAAGGAGGTGTGCGTTCAGAAAGAGTGGGCGAGGCCCCTGCTGTTCTCCCCAATCCTTTTCTCCCCCTTCACCAGAAAGCATGCTCAGAGGCACTTTGAGACGTTTTGTGCCACCTGGTGGAGTTTCATCGAAAGAGAATTATCCAGGGTCTGAGTTACCAGGCAGCGGGGTACGCACCTGAGCCATTTTCTCATTGTGTAATATTACCAGCCTAAGTGCAGGATTCCCACTGTGCCCAGCAATTTAACTGCACTAGGCCCATAATAAAGTTTTTTTTTTTTAATGTGAAAATTAGTCTTTAGTAAAAGAGACCTATTTTGTTAGTTGCTGGGTAAATTCGGGTAAAGCAATGATGTCCACAGGTCGGGTCATTCCCTTTACTTCGGTTAACACCTAGAGATTATAGCTCAGTCCTCTGGAATGGCGGCACAGGGGCATGGTAACATTCTTTCCCATTAGTTAGAGACAAAAGCAGTTGTAATTAAGTGCTCCCCCTGATCACCCCCAGGAAGTACAGTCTGATAATGTCATATTTAGCAATTAGTGATGCAACTGTTTGCTCAAGAGGAGATTTCAGCAAAAATAAAAGCACAGGGACTAAAATGCTAACTGATCTGTTTGGCTGATCCTTCCCAACCAACCCCAGCAAGATCCAGCTGGGCCAAAGCGCTGTCACAATGTCTCCCTGAGGGAGGCCACGTGGGAACCCGACCAGGTGTCCACAGGGCTTGTCAGCTATGTCCGCGTGTTCGTACGACAGGAAGTTGTTAACCGCTCACTGGATTCTCGTGTGCAAGCAGCTCTGTGCAGAGACACAGCTCTCGTGAGCCCATAATCTCCTAGGTGTCGTGGGAACTCCCACAAAGGAACGGAAGTTTTTCTTCCAAGTCAGATTGGGTTGAGCAAAGGTTGATATTCATTTGCTGCAGAGCAAGGGGCCCAGCCAACAAAGCGATGTAAGAGTCCAGAAAACCCCGAGTCTTCAACTCCAGTGCTTTAAAACCCCCTTCACGGGGCCCAGAAAAGGTGCCTAAGGAGAGGGAAAGGGGAGAGCTGTTGGGGAATGTTACTTTAAGGTGTGCTACTTTTGTGTATGTTGCATTTGTTTAACTCTGTGAAGCTGTGTCACTGTGCCTGTGTAAAACACCTGATGGTCTAATAAAGAACTGAACGGCCAATGGCAAGGCAGGAAAAAAATAGGTGGGGCTGGCAGGCAGAGAGGAGAGATAGAAGGAGAAATCTGGGAGGAGAAAAGAGATGGAGGAGTGGGAAAAAAAAAAGAGGAGCCAGAGAAGGAGGAGGACTCCGGGGCCAGCCACCCAGCGACACAAACAGCAACAGAGTAAGAGTAAGATTTACAGAAATACGAAATGAAAATAGCCCAGAGGCAAAAGGTAGATGCGATAATTAGAGTTAAGAAAAGCTGGCTAGAAACTAAGCCATGCTAAGACCGGGTATTCATAAGTAATAATAAGCCTCCATGTGTGAATTTATTTGGGAGCTGGGTGGCGCCCCCCAAAAGAGAAAAAAACAATAACAATTTGTCATACCAACCTGGGGTTCGTATTTCCATGTAGGGCCTGAAAAGGCTGAACAACAAAAAAGGGATACAGCTCCTTTAAGAGTTTCAGCCGGACAGTTTCTGCTGGTCACTGAACCCTTAAATAGCTAGTACATTTAGTAGGAACAACAACAACAACCAAAAAAAAAAAAAAAAACCTGAGTAAAAAGGCCCGCCACAGTGCAAGCATCGGCATTCTAGAGCTTTAGGAAGGCTGAATGCAGTTCCTGGTCAGACAAACCTCCAACCAGCCATGAGTTTCACCCTTGGCTTTCAGGACCCGAGAAGTGGGCAGAGCCAGCTGAGATCTGCGTGTGGAGAATCCACGTGTAGGTTAGCAGTCTACAGTTTTCTTATATGGTCAAAAAAGGCTGAAGATATGCAATAAAAGAGGTCCTGACGGAAAAAGCAGGTAACAGTATGTTTAACAATGTGCGTAGGCTTAAGAAAAGGAAAAGGGTATAGTCATAGAAAAAAAAATGAATAGTTCATAAAATACAGTCTTTAAAGAGAGAGTAAAAGAAAAAAAAACCATGTAAGATGGGAAATACACAGGGAGTTTGTGTCCTGTATGCTGTGTTGATTTTGAATTTTTTGATTGTTAAACAAACAACAGCTGCAAAGAGACCTGGAATTGAACGAGGGAGAGTTGAAATCAATCAGACTATATACTTCAGGAACGCCTTAACTTTAAAAAAAAAGAAGTCAAAAAATATATTTGTCAAATGGAAATCAAAAATGCTTTGGAGTTTTGTTCCTGCGGAGATGAGAAGCTGTGGATTCCTTCAGGGTTAATATGGATCAGGTTTGATCAGGCCAGACCTCCTGAAACTTGACAGGTGATATCTATCAGTAAAGGTTACTACTGGTCTTCCCAAGGACTTGGTCATTATCTCAAATATTCTCTCTGGAACACTAACAATGCTTCGTCCACAGACAACAGGAAGCAGTATTGAGAAAACAACACACACATTCCCAAAAGCTGGGGTATGGGGGTGGTTTTTGGTTATTTGGTGGGTTATGGATGTTTGTTATAATTTAGGGGATTATAGAATATTGATACAAATTTAAAGTTATTTTTGTTACAATGTATATGTTTCTACTCTTGTTTAAAGGATTTTTATATATTGATAAAAATTTAAGGTTATTTTTGTTACAACATATTGTATATATGTTTTTATTTTTGTTGGAGGTATTGTACCTATGTACTTCATTTGGAAATGTAGGGTGAAGTTCTAGTTTTTGAAAGCTATTATTATGAACTATTTAGGATAATCAAGAAACATAAATTAGTAGCTAGTCATTTATAACAATCAAATTTGTAGATATGTTAGGTATGCTTTCAGGATCATATAGAGATATATTTTAGGTAGATATGGTCTTCAAACCTTTCCAAGACATATAAAATATGGCATTTAAAATGTTTTGTTAATGTAAGATTTTTCATGACAATGAGACACAAGTGCTCCTGGCAGCACCAATTTACTTCAGAGAAGATGATGGTCATTGAAGAAACTCCTTATGGAGTTTGCTTTCATTGTGGCAAGGTTAGCCACTGGGCTAAGAAACTGTTCTTTGCCTTTGACTGTTAACAGTGTGCTGTGCAGACTGGACATGCAGGACACAGAGGAAAGTGACTGTTGAATTTTGCCAAAACAAGGCAGGACAGTCCTTCAAAATTCCTGCTCCACAGAAGAGTCTGTCAGATATTCTGCAGGACACAGAGAAAAGCAACTGATGAACTTTGCCAATACAAGGCAGGACAGTCCTTCAAATTTCTGCTTAACTGAGAATTCTGCCAGACACTATGGGCATGAGGGCTGAAGATGGATACCCCAGTGTTGCGGAGGAACTTTGGTTAACTGTCCAGGCAGTCAGATGTCTCTGTCATTGCTAGAGTTTTGGAAATTGTTTGCAATGCATTTTTTATTTACTCAAATAATATTATCCTTCTGGGTCTTGGATGGAGTTGAAGACTAGGTAGTTGTAGTTGCAGTTTTCCTCAGTTATGATAGAGAGAAAATTAGGTATAAAACTTTAGATTCATTAAGATAAGATAGATAATGGAGTATTTTCTTTTAATTTGCCAAACACAAATGAACTGAAATTCATTACATTGTGAATATAATTTTTGCTTGATAGTTATTCTTACTGTGTACAGTCATATGTTAAAGTTAAAACCTCTCTTTTTTTTTTTAGACAAAAAGGGGAAATGTTGTAGAGTATTATTTTAAGGTGTGTTACTTTTATTTATGCTCTAGAATGTTTGTTTAATTATGCAAAGATGTGTTTGATTAAATTAAATTCACCTGTGGTCAGGAGGTTGAGTCAGCAACTAGCTGACAGGAAGTGGTAGGGAAGAGCCAGGTGAGAAACACAAGGGCTTTTTGGAGGACAGGAGCAAGGAGGGGAGGTGAGCTACTTGCTATTCAGCCTCTGAAGAGCAGAATTCCACTTTAACCTTGGAATCTTGAGTTCTTTAGAGGGACAGAGGTTTAGTTAAGTTCCCTTGTAGCTTTGTGAGAACTGGAGCCAGTGGGAACATAGTTTCCTCTGGCTATGGCCCTTGTGGCCTAACTGCTGCTGGTAGTGGTAGAGGTGCAGTAGCTGGTTCAGAGAACTGTGGCTTAAAAGGCAGCAATAACTTATAAAAGGACAACAGGAAGCCACTTTGCAGCAATGTGTGGAGGGTTCTGAGGTGCCGGGGTATGTGTTATGGGTACCTAAGCTAAACATGAGTCTCTGAGGAGGGCAGGCATCCCATCCGGTCCAGTGGTAATTCTCAGAGGTGAAAGACCTTCATGCCTAATGAGTTACTTCTCAAGTGTCTTGCTGTTGTAGCTCAAAATTCACCTCCTCTGTTATATTTAGTGTGTGTGCATGTGTGTATTTGTAGGTATGCTATTCTATGTGTATGAATATTTGGCCTGCATGTATGAATGTGCACCATATGGATGCCTGGTGCTTGCACAGGTCAGAAGAGGGCATGCAGTTCCCTGGAACTAGAGTTACAGATGGTGGTGAGCTGCAGAGTGGATGCTGGGAGCTGAACCTGAGTGTTCTACAAGAGTTGCAAGTCCTCTGAGCCATCTCTCCAGTCCCTAGCTGCCTGTGACTTTTGACATTTCTTAGATCCCTGTCTGTCAGCATCCTTCATACTGCAGAACAACCCAGTTTTGAAGGTTCTGTGCTAGGCTGATCACAGCAATGCCCCCAGCCTCAAAAATGCAGCTCTCAGGCATCCCAGTGAATGTCTCTACCCCTCCCCATCTGTAGCTGTCCCCTTCAACCTCATCATGGAGAGCTGCTTAGGTGTCCTACTGCCATCTAATATCTATTTCCATAAATATCCATGGCAACCATACTACTTCAGTATTTGTGGATGGGCTGTAGTCCCTGGTTCAGTTTTATGGGCATGAAAAAAATAGGGAATAAGAAGGGAGGGACTGAGCTCAGGATCACTGTTCTGCCTTACTCTGAGGAGTAAGACATATTGCTGTAACTGATCTACCTGAGGAGTTTCATCTCATGAGGGAGGGAAGCAGGTAGGAGTCCCCAGCTTTAAGAAACAATATTTAGGTTAGAAACAAAGTTCTCTAAAGAATAAAAGAGGAGAGGATAAGGGAGGAAGAAAGAAATGAAGAAGGAAGAAGAAAGGAAGGAATGGAAGGGGGAAGAGAGAGAAACTGCTGAATATCAGCATTCCAATGGGGAAAAATAATGAACTAACTGTACCTACCTTGTGGAATTATTGCAAGAAGTGGAGCCAAGCTACACAAGTAAAGTGGCCAAAGGCTCAATACAGCATAAAAGTTCCAAACAAATGCAACAGATACTGTTATTGTTAAGTAACTACTATATTATATATATAAACTCATGACATTCTTCCAAATCTGGAAATTACTTAAAAAACACCACTGATTATAACAAAGATAAAAGAGTAAGAGAAAGAGTGAAGATATGATAGATGTTGTAATGAAGCAGGTAGTCCTTCATTCTTCCTATGACCTTTCCAGAGGGGCCTGAGCTAGACTGAACTCATCTCACTCTGCCATTCTGTCATTGGGGACAAAGGTAAGCTTCTCTTGTGATCAATTGATTACTCAATTGATGAGACTTAAACTTCCAGAAGCTTTATGCTTCTGTAAACAGAGTACCATCAGGGACAGTCTAATCCTCTCTCTGGTTATTTGTAAGAGCATTTAGCGATTTGAACCAGAGTAGGTAGACTGTATGCACAAGCCAGATCTTGTCCATTTCCTGTTTGCAAATAAAGTTTTATTGGAACACGGACACCCTCATTCATGTATATGCTGTGTTTCTTTGCTTCCTAGTTCAGCGATTTGAAGACTTTAATAGCTGTGACAGAAGCCATAAAATCCATAGCCTAAAATTTGTCCTATCTTATCCTATACAGGAAAGGTTGTCTGGCTCCTGGGTTAAAGTAAAAATGAAACCAACTAGATCACAGTTTAACCCTCCTCCCAAATTCTTCAAGCCTACGTAGAACTGTTTAATATTGGACTTGGCCTTTCTTATTCATTCCTCTGCAGAGAGTTGCTTGCCAATGTGCAAACTGTCAAGAGTGATCATGAGAAAATTAACTCGGAATTTAAAAGAGAGATATTAATAAAGAATAAGATGATATATGACAAAGAAATACATTTCAACAAGTTTAAAGAATGCCTAAGAAGTATTTAATGGGAATAAATTCTTAGATACTGGTACTGGTTTATCAGCACCATGCTTTAGGCAGAAAGCAAACTTGGGCAGGTATAATGACATGTGTGGGTGTGAGTTCAAGCCAAGTGTGTGCACGAGGAGGCCCAAAGTGGCATCAACTGTCTTCCTGGATAAATCTCCCTCTTGTGTTTCCAAGCAGGGTCTCTCAGTGAACCTGGAGCTCTCTGTTTTTAGAAAGTGTGGCTAGCTAGCTTGCTCCAGGAATTCCATGTCTCCACCTCCTGTGCTGTGATTACAGCATTTTATGTGGGCTCTAAAGATCTGAACTCTCCTCTTCACACTTGCACAGAAAGACATTCTTTGTCTGTCGAGCCATCTCCCCAGACCCTTCAGAATTTAATTTTCCCTTTGATTCAACCTACCAGGAATCAGCAGCCTGGGGCTCAGAAAAGGACCTCTACAGAGCTGACCACACCAGCATATTGATTTTGAACTTCTAGCCTCAGAGACTCAGAGGAGAGAGTTTCTGAAGTTTATAAATCAAAACAAGTGGAAATATACTTTAGAATCCTGCGTTTATTAATAATTCATTGCCACACACTTATATGCTGAAATTTGGAAAAGTCAGAGGAAAAAAAAATAACACTGGGGATTAATAGAAGCAGAAAATTTCCCAGAGAGGAAAGAGGAATTCATTGTTTAAAAGTATAAATTCAATAGAGAAGAATGACTGGTAGGTGATTGTGTTTGCTGGTCATGTCCACTGCTACACTTTGCTAGGATGGACCCTGAGCTCTGTGTTGACCACTGTTTGAAAACTTCACACTTAGGCTGGAATCTTGGTTCACTATACATTCGAAGGCTAAAGGCATGCCTCTCCATTTGCATATTCTTGAGTGAAGAGCCAGCCTCAAGAACTGAAGGAGGGAATCAAAGAGGCCCCGGTTCATGTGACTGGCTTTGCACAAACTCAGTGAGTGACCCCTACTGTTCAGCTGCCTGAGCTCCTGGACCAAAGTGACCTGGCAGTAAAACTCCACTATAGCAGTCACTGATGTATCCATATGCCATGCATATTTTATTCTCTGGTTGTAAATATATTTGCTTCCCCAACAACATAGGAAACTTCCAGTGGGCTGGAAAATCTGACATTTTACATTTGATTGGGCTAACATATCTGAGATCCTGTTTTTCCATTCTTTGCCTTAACGAAGGCATTTTTGATATAAATTTGGCTGCTATGTTTCTGAAAATGATAATCTTTCAGCTTTGTCAATTATGATCATTTATTTTTCAATCCATCCTATGTTTTAAAATTTTCACTTATGTGCTTTAGCTAAATATACAAGAAAAAATAGAAGACAGTGAAGAAACAAGCTGGAAGGGATATCCACATGGTTCTCAGTGGCCTATAGGAGTCCCATGCCTATGCTCAGAGCTCCCAGCCACCTCCAGGAGCCCCATGCCTGTGCTCAGAGCTCCCAGCCACTTCCAGGAGCCCCATGCCTGTGCTCAGAGCACCCAGCCACCTCCAGGAGCCCCATGCCTTGCTCAGAGCTCCCAACCACCTCCAGGATCCCCATGCCTGTGCTCAGAGCTCCCAGCCACCTCCAGGATCCCCATGCCTGTGCTCAGAGCTCCCAGCCACCTCCAGGATCCCCATGCCTGTGCTCAGAGCTCCCAAACACCTCTGGGAGACCCCATGCCTGTGCTCAGAACCCTCAGCTGCCTCTAGAAGCCCCATGCCTGTCCTCAAAGCTTCCAGCTGCCCGAAAGAACCCCAGGCATGTCCATAGAGCTCCCAGCTGCCTGCAAGAACCCCCATGCCTGGCCTCTCAAAGAGGTGTCTTACATCTTGTCTCTGGCTATGGTGTTTCCCACCTTTTCCTGTCACTGTGGTCCAGTAGATGAAACCAAGAAGGACTTCTCGAATGGAGATCCTTGTAGGGGGTCCCTGACAGTCCAGAGATATCAAAATGAGACATAAATATTCACAAGCTATTCTCTGTGGTACCTGGTGCAAGCTAGGCCCACAGATAGCAGCAGGGGGAACAGACACTGGATGACCAGTGAGTGATGGTCAGAGCAGGGGCAAGAATCTGGGTATCCCAAGGTCCCAGCAAGAAGCCACAGAGAAAAGAAGAGGGCATTGCAAACCAGACTAGGAGAGAGAGTCGGGATTCATACTAGAGGGACCCGACCACTGTCCATATTTAGCAACTCGGTGTGCAGGGTCACAGGGTCAGGACAGAATCCAGGTCAATACACAGTATGCAGGATCCACAGGACGCTGAAGGCAGCATGATGGGAGTAGCACTGACAGTTTGGGGACATCATCCCTGAAACAGCAGTCCTAAGCCAACAGACATGTACTCTGAGACCTTATGCAAACCGGAGCTGGCTTTGGCCTTCCTTTAAGTCGCCTCTCTCTCTTCAAGAAAAAAGAAAATGAAGATATGCCAATGAGGAACTGAGGTCTCCAGAGCTTGGTCATCATAGCAAGATTTTGTCCTTGGGGAACTTTCTAGACTTGGAAGGTCACATTGTCTTTCTTCTGAGGTTTATCCTGAAGAGAAGCAGCCAGGGATGGTAATGGTCTTTCTGGACAGGATGTAGATGTACAGCATGGCATTGTTTTCATACAGGACATGCCAGATCTAGTGTTTATACTAGAGGCTTGCTCTGATCCCAGGAGAAAGAGAGTCCCAAGCATGCCACACTGAGGGCCCGAAGCTGAAGGACAGGAGAGCCATACCTGGAAGGAGCCATGGAGGAATGAAGGACAGCTTTTCATAGCATAGATTCTGGAGCTGAGGAATAATAGAGACTACATAGGACCAGGGCTAGATGTCCAATGGGATACTGGATGTGGGGGTGGCCAGTGTGTTCCTTTTGAAGGCATAGAGGCTCACACCTCATGACCTGGTGTGCATGGTTGCATACCCTGCTCACAGCTTCCCCTCTGTGCAGCACTATTTTGCCTTCTCCAGCTGATAAGTCAGATGGCACCTGTGGCTTCCACCTGTCAGTTACTGAGCAGAGAAGTCCCATTTATAATTCATTTAACTGGACAGTGCATTAGGCAGGGATGAGGAGGAAGAGGAAGATGAAGAAGGAGGAGGAGAAGTGGAGGAAAAGGAAGAAGAAGAAGAAGAGAAGGAGGAAGAGGAGGAGGAGGAGGAGGAGGAGGAGGAGGAGGAGGAGGAAGAAGAAAAGAGATTTATTGGACTGGCTTACAGGATAGGAGACTGGTCCATTTGTTACTTTTCTCATCAAGGTGACAAAATGTCTGACAGAAACCACTTAAGGAAGGAAGATTCTGGTTTTGGTTCACAGTTCAAGGGTACAGTCTATCCTCACAGAGAAGTCATGGTGGCAGGCGTGTGAGGCAGCTAGTCCCATTGTATCCACAGTCCAGAAGCAGAGACATGATCCCTAGTGCTCAGCAGGCTTTCTTCTTCTGATCAGTCAGAGATTTGATCTCATGGAAGAGTCTGTGAGAGTGATTCTCTCCTCTTTCGTTAAACAAATCTGGAGACACCGTCATGGACACACCCAGGGATGTGTTTCCATGGTGACTGAACATAGACCGTCACACAAGGGAATCCATCAATGGCCATCTGCACGCTAGTGAGACACAGAACCAGGAAATTTATCAGTCCTGATCGGAGCTGAAAATCTAGATCTTCCCTGAGAGTCACTGTGTCAAAGTCAAAGGAGCTAGAGTTACAAAGGCAGCCAGCAACCACAGTGGCAGAGATGCTCGTTCAGGAGGTAGTGAAGGCTGCCAGGTGAATGCCACTTTTCCTGCCGGCTTTTTTTCATCTGGTCCACCAGTGCGTAGGTGCTGTCCATATTAAAGGCAGATTTTCCCCCAACACTCACTTTTCCTACATACCTATCCTCTCTAGAAATGTCCCCACAGACACACACCAGATCTAGACATCTTTTAGTCCAGTCAAGTTGACAACCAAGACCAACATTCACAGACAGATACCAAGAAGCCAGAATTTTGAAAATATGGGGGCAGATGTAGCAAAGGGTCAAGGCATGAAATGGTACTGACCAAGAAAGGGCCCAGTCTGAGTTAACCCCAGAAAACTACAACTCAAAGATTGATGTCTATGTATTGGCTGTGTCTACTGGATACAGATATAGAGGAAGAACTGTGGTCAAAAGGTACCACCAAGAGCTGAGATAACAGGAAGATTGCCCATCAGTGAGAAAATTGCCATGGGGGAGAGATGTTGAGAGACTCTTTCATTAAGACCATTTCAACTGTCCATGCAGGGAAATAAATGGCCACATACATGAAGCTATACTTTATGGTCTGTGAGAGTTTCCAGAACTTGGCTCTGTGAGACTGAGTTGTACCCAGCAATGTTATTAATGCCTCCCAATTGTTTGTGATGGTAAGCTCTGGAACTGGCATTCAGCAGATCTGAACTCTTTTCCAGTGTGACTCCTGAGAGCTATGTGGGAAAAGAATTTCAGTTTTTGATGGATCTGAGAAATAGAATCTACATATCAACAGCACCCCAAGCTAGACCTAGGTACACAAGAGTTCTAGTTCTCACACTGAGGTACTCATTACCACTGTTAGAAATACACATTTGCAGTTCCAAACTTGGGTCAGCTGAATTAGAACTCATGGGGATGGCCTGGTGTTCTGAATTTTCACATTCCCTTCATTTGATTCTGACACTGGCTCACTATGGAAACCTGTGCCTTATACCCAGTAGGGGGTCTCAAAAGCATCTTGTTGAAAGTCTGTCCCTACTATCCAGCTGTGCAGCTCTCTAAAGTCCTGGTGGGGCCAGGCACTGGGATCCAAGGATATATAAGACAGTGTCCTCAAAACAACCAACGTTAAGTGATTGACTACTTGGCCACTGCAAATGCTCTCTCTGTGACTTTGAAGGAGGTGTGACTATACTTCTGCTGTTTTCACAGCCCTTGGTCAGGAGTTCTCACAGTGAAGAGCCACAGCTACAGTTTGAATAACAAGGATGGAGGAGAGCCTGGCCACTCACCTCCATCACCTAGTTTCTTCATGCTGTCACTAAGTGCTTCTGGACTCAACTGCCTTTGTGATGTGCAGAGACTGTAGCCACACCTGGAGAAAGGACAACTGGATTGCATGAGAAGGTGCTGGATGCTCGAGTGAATGTAGGTTAGAGCTAGCCAGATAGTAGAGTCTGGAACTAGAAGGCACTTATGCCGAAGTATATACATCATCTTATGAAGGTGCATATAGATTACGAATTATGTAGGCCATGCAAGGCTGTGTCAAAGACAAATTATAATTCCTAACCCTTCAAACATGCAACTACAGTAAACATATATTCCTCATGGTGTTAATATAATACTAGGTTGAGCTTGAACTACTTATGGTTTCAAAATGGAAGAATAAAAGAATAAAAAAAAATGGAAGAAAACCACAAAATTGAATCAAGTTCTTGGATGCATCTCATGAGGAAGTTCTGGTACATGGCCAGAGCACTGTACCAAACAGCATTGCCTGACTTTTGTGTTACCCCACAATCCATTAAGAATGAGGGTCTCTACTCATCTCATTTACTGTTGTAAGTCAAGGTAGAAATGTGTTTCCCTGGTAAGTATTTATTGAATCCAAATTCACCTATACCTGCTTGATATCATAAGAAACAAAATATGTACTGAATATTTGCAGTCATGGGGAATGATGTTCCCCACCTTGAAGGATAGAGATGTAAACATAACACAGTTGTGAGAAGCACACATATAGCATCTAGGGTGTAAGAACACCCACTGAGTGTACACAATAAGAGAAGGATGGAAAAGCAGTGTGGGGCAGATCATAAGTCAGACCTAGAGGTAGGGAAAAGTGCAGGGACTCTAGGATGAGGCTGACCTTAGCTTGCCTGAGGAACACTGTCTCAGCTAGGTTTCTACTGCTTCGGTGAAATACCATGAACAAAAACAACTTGGGGAGTGTCTTAATTACTGTTTTATCACTGTGAAGAGATACCATGACTAAGGCACTTACAAAAGGAAGCATTGATCTGGGAGCTTGCTTACAGTTTCAGAGGATCGGTTTATTACCATCATGAGAGGAGCACAGTGGCAGGCAGGCATGACGCTGGATCCGTAGCAGAGAGCTCACATCTGATCCACAAGCTGTAGGCAGAGAGCAAGAGGATGGGCCTGACATGAGTTTTTGAAACCTCAAAGCCCACCCCCAATGATGCGCCTTTCCAACAAGGCCATACCTCCTAATCCCTCCCAGACAGTTCCACTAACTGGGGACCAAACATTCAAACACACCAATTGGGGCCATTCTCATTCAAACCACCACAGGGAGGAAGGATTTACTTCACCTTATAAGTCTCAGATCACAGTGCATCTCTGACTGAGGTCAGGCAAGGAGCTCAAGGTAGAAACCTGGAGGCAGGAACTGAAGCCAAGACTGTGGAAAATTCTACTTTCTGTCTGGCTCCACCAAGCTTGTTCAGTTTGCTTCCTTATCTTTTTCAACCTTGTGAGCAAATTTAAACTGCTAAGCTACACCTGAATCTTCCACACACATGGCTCCTCAGCTAGCTCTGCCCAATTCTCAGGTCATGAAAGCCAAGCCTAAAACTCATGGTCCGGTCAGAAGTAGGTGAGCAAGAACTGCATTCAACCTTCCTAGCTGTGGAAGCCTGTACCTGTGTGCTGCCACAGAAGATTTTTATTTAGCTTGCCCTTCCTATTTAGCTCTGCCCTGCCAGCTGAACAGCCGTGCCTCTTAAAGGAGCCATGTCCTTTTTCTTTTTCTTTTCAGCTTTCTTGGGCCTTATGGATATTTGAGCCCCACGTTGGGTGCCAAAATGTTGTTGTTTGTTTTTGCTCTTTTAGGGGGCCTGCCACCCAGCTCCCAAATAAATCACACACAAAGGTTTATTCTTAGGTATAAATGCCCAGTCTTAGCTTGGCTTGTTTCTAGCCAGCTTTTAATTTTAAATTATCCCATCTACCTTTTGCCTCTGGGCTTTTTCCTTTCTCTACTTCTGTATACCTTTCTTCTCTTATTCTGTGGCTGGCTGTGTGGCTGTGTGGCTGGCCTCTGGTGTCCTTCTCCTCCTCTGGCTACTTCTTCCTCCCAGATTTCTCCTTCTATCTCTTCTCTCTGTCTGTCGGCCCTACCAATCCTTTCTCTTGACTTGCTATTGGCCATTCAGCTCTTTATTAGACCAGCAGGTGTTCTAGCAAAGTATCACAGCTTCACAGAGTTAAACAAATGCAACATAAACAAAAATAACACACCTTAAAATAAGATTCCCCAACTGAGACTGTATCTTCACTAATGGCCTCTCTTCAGAAGCCCCAGCCCTCCCACACAGGGCCAAACCTCAACTGCTTTTCATGACCCCTTCACGGCTTCAAAACCAGTACCACCTAGGAGACTCTTACACATTACCAAGTTCAGCTGTTGCCCGCCTCTGGACCACAGCTTCTGTGTGCTGACCCTGAGGAAACACTCCCAGAAGATTTCATATCAGTGATGCTAGTCTCTTCTTAATCACGTTAATTTCTCAATTCCAGCTAACAAGCATCAGTTGTCCCAGTAATGCAACAATTTACTTTAGTGGTCTCTTGTTAATCACACTGACCCTTCACCTCCCATGGCCAGACACCCAGATTCTAAAAACACAAAACATCGAATAAATGGTCCTGTTAGACTCTTTGCTTCCCTCTAAAACTTCACAAGCCAGGCCTCCATCCTCTGCACTGCTGTCAGCATTATCTTCCAGGATCCTACAACAGATCACTAACCTCTGAGCTCTCAATGGCCTTTCTAGCCCAATGTTCCAAATGCTTCTACAACTTTCCCCAAACAACATGGTCGGGTCTGTCATGGCAGTACCTCATGATCTGGTACCAATTTTTGTCTTAGTCAAGGTTTCTGTTGCTATAATAAAACGTCATGACCAAAAGCAACTTGGAGAAGAAAAGATTTCACCTTATAGCTCTCAGGTCATATTCCATCACTGAGGGAAGTAAGGGCTAAAAATTGAGTAGGAACTTGGAAACAAGAATTAAAACAAAGTCCATGGAGGAATGATGCTTTCCAGCTTGCTCATCCAAATTTATTCAGTTTGCTTTCTAGGACACCCCAGGATGACCTTCCAAGAGATGCCACCACCCACGGTGCTCTGTACCCTCCTATACCATTCATTAATCAAGAAAATACCATACAGATTTGCCTACAGGCCAGTCTCATGGAGGCATTTTCTCAACTGGTGGTCCTTCTTCCCAAATAACCCTGCCTTGTGTCAAGTTGACCAACAAAAAGTTTGACCAGGAAAAAAATCATATTTAGTTTTTAATGGCTGTGTGAAGTTCCACCTGAGGCATTTATCCCACTCAGTTGTGGGACTTGATCAGAAGCTGTTATGTGACAGTGCTTCCATTTCTGTGAAACTCCGTCTTCCACAGTTTGTACCCCTGGGAAAATATCCTAAGTTAGAATTCGGGGAGAACTTTTTTTTTTTTTTTTTTTTTTTTGGTTTTTCGAGACAGGGTTTCTCTGTGTAGCTTTGCGCCTTTTCCTGGAACTCACTTGGTAGTCCAGGCTGGCCTCGAACTCACAGAGATCCGCCTGGCTCTGCCTCCCGAGTGCTGGGATTAAAGGCATGCGCCACCACCGCCCGGCTCGGGGAGAACTTTTAACTTCCTTTCAGTTTCATGCATATGTCAAATTCTGCTCCTTTGCAGGCCTTTGGTGGGTACAAAGCATGTTCTCATCACCAGATTTACAGGTTTCTGTGGTGGTATTGTGTTCTCCAAAATATTGTGCACCCTAATAAACTTACCTGGGGTCAGAGACAGAACAGCCACTAGATACAAAGGCTAGAAAATGGTGGCACTCACACCTTTAATCCTAGCACTCCAGAGGTAGAAATCCCTCTGGATCTCTGTGAGTTCAAGGCCACATTGGAAACAGCCAGGCTTGGTGACACACGCCTTTAATCCCAGAAAGCCAGCCTTTAATCCCAGGGAGTGATGGTAGAAGGCAGAAAGATATATAAGGCGTGAGGACCAGGAACTAGAAGCATTTGGCTGGTTAAGCTTTAAGGCTTTCGAGCAGCAGTTCAGCTGAGAGCCATTGGGATGAGGACACAGAAGCTTCCAGTCTGAGGAAACAAGACTAGCTGAGAAGTTGGCCAGGTGAAGTTAGCTGTGGCTTGTTCTGTCTCTCTGACCTTCCAGTGTTCACCCCAATACCTGGCTCAGGTTTGATTTTATTAATAAGACCTTTTAAGATTCATGCTACAGGTTTCCCTTGAGGCTTCATGCCACACCCCATGAAGCACTGGTTCTGACCAATGCTGCCTAGAACACCACTTCAGCCTTATAGTCTGTGATGTTCATCTTGAATCTGATTGGCTGCTCTTCCTTGGAGCTCTGTTGTGATGAAAACCTCTCTGGTTCAATGACAGAGGTCTCTGGCCAGAGAACCTAAGGCAGGAGATGTAATCCAGGGGACAGAAGTCGTAAAACAGTGCTTTGAGGGTGTTGGGTGGAGCCTCCGGGGCAGCTCATGAACACAGAGGTGAGAGTTTGGCTAACACTCACCAGAGGCCTGAAAAAGTTGGTGCACATCTGATGTGATAACTCACTTTTCACTGAAAACTCATGTTAGGTTCTCCTAAGGGCACAAGTTGTGGGAGAAGATCATGATTCTTGTGAGAGGAAGGCTAATACTGAATTTCCTTTTCTTTCTTTAGTAGTTAATTTGTTTTGATGATCAGACTCCGATGTATAGAGGGAAAACAGTCTACCACTGGGCTCTCAGTCCCAGAAACTGCTTTTTATTATGTTGTACAACGAGGTGAGCTCAATACATACAATGAAACTTTGCACAACAGTTAAAAATTGATGTAAACATTAAAAGTGACACTCATAATTGTTAGTAGATGAAGATGTGCATTGTGTATTATATGGTGAATAAAACAAGTAATAAAGTGACAAGGATAGTGTCCTCCCTTTTTGTTTATATCTACATATATTTATCTGTATTTGCATATTATATACACTACACACACACACACACACACACACACACACAGGCTGTGCATATTCAGTTTGTGACCTTCAGTAAACTCTGGACCTACTTCTTGCCTCAGTGTCTTTACCTGGGAGGCTGAAGAGAAATAATGGTAACCCAGTATTCCATAGGAGAATCAAGAGTTCAGATAAAGGTGACCACTCTGTAGCATGAATCTTAAAGAGTCTTATTAATAAAAACAAACCTGATGCCAGGTATTGGGGTGAATGCTAGAAGATCAGAGAAGCAGAACAAGCCACACCACTCAGAAGCCTAGCTGTCCTAACATAGCACGAAGTATGTGTAACTAATTATTTTTAACTTCAATTTTGAAATTATATTTCCTTAGTCAAAATTATGTTAATTTCTGGAGGATGGCAGAGCAATTTTTGACATTGAAGAAAATGATTTCTGTTTGAAAAGCTAGAGGGTATCTCTCTCAG
The DNA here is from genome assembly GCF_949786415.1 of Peromyscus eremicus. Classification (NCBI taxonomy): domain Eukaryota; kingdom Metazoa; phylum Chordata; class Mammalia; order Rodentia; family Cricetidae; genus Peromyscus; species Peromyscus eremicus. The sequence goes on along the minus strand of NC_081435.1, from coordinate 70,735,167 downwards.
AGTCAGTGTTATCAGGAATGGTATATTTGCTGGACTTTGGGGCGTGTCAGGTATTTGAGACCCAATTATTCTGAAACAGTGTTTACAGAGTTTCTCCTGTGGACCTGACCTCTTAGAAGTTTCCTTATATCATGCATAATTATTAGCAATTAACTTCTAGGTATTTTCTTTCATCTTAACTGAAGTGTATTCACTCAAAATTATAATTTTTCAGCAAGTTTGGAGGCTTCCCTCAGATGGTTTAAAATTCTGTTTTTAAAATTCAAGGCAGCCAGGTATAGCTCATGCCTATAATCCCAGAACTTGTGACATTGAAGTAGGAGGATTGCTGTCTCAATTAATTAATTAACTAATTATAGTAAGAATATGGAATAGTTTTATTATTTCTGGTTGGTTTACAAACCATGCCTGTGCTTCACTGAAGGATTTTTCAGTCTGAAAAAGCAATGTTAATTGTTTCACTTTCAGGACAACCCTGTGTTGTTCTGCGTCTGTAGGACACACAGCACGCAGCATCGCACAGATGCATGGATTTTCACTTAGAAGCCTGCGATGTGGCCACAGTAGCCCATGTGGTATCTTACCCCGTTCCCCTTGGATTCATGACGAAGACGTGAGGCTCTTTCTGAAGCCGTTATCCAGCGTGTCTCCACACAAATGCATGCTAACATGGAGCTTTTAAGGAGAGAAGAATGCTGTGAGCGTGGCTTTAGCTCTGTGGAAACCTTTCAGAGTGTAGATGTGATGCCCTTGCGGCTTAGGGTGGGGGTGCTTCTCAAGCCCTGTGTGTTTGGTGACTTTTCGGCACTTCTCCCACAGCAACCACCCACCCAGCATTTGTGACATGGCCCTGAGAGCTCCCGGGGTTTTCCAGATGAGGCTTAAGATTGTTGCACACTGCACTGCGCTCTGAGTGAGTTTTATCCCGCAGCGTCCTTTGGTCCATCACATCGGGGATGTCTTTTTAATAACAGCTCCCAGGACCCACTTTACAGTCCAATGCTGGGAACAGAACCTACTGCTCAAGGAGATAGTTAAGAAACTCCAAGCAGACCACACACCCCGGGATTGGTTTTTGTTGTTGTTGCTGTTTTTTGTTTGTTTGTTTGTTTGTTTTTGTTTCTAGTTTTCCCTGGTTGTCGGTAACTCTTCTGGAGCCAAAGTGAGATAAAACAATTTACACAGTTCCACAGCCTTCAGTCCCAGAGTAGAGCTACTTCCAGCTGGATCAGAAGCAAAGCCAACAGAGGCCTCTGCTTCAGTATTCTGTCCACGGGACATTCTTATCCCCTGCACCAACATGGTCACTTTCAACATCTCCTTAAGTAATTCAGCCCACTCCATTATTTCCTAGTAAGCTCCGTGGGTGACCTCTCTCAAGTGTGGCAGACACTGGCTTACTATTAGCTTAATGCAGCACAATTAATATCTTCTCGGTGTCCCTTCTTATTCAGCAGGTACTACTGGTAAAAGCCTGCCCATCCTTTAAAGGTAAACCTTGTCCAGTTACACCCAGGAGAGGAATCACTGGAGATCTATGATTTCTCGGAACAGAATGTCTCCATTTGCATAAAATATTTTTCCTTTGACAGGGTGCCAGGAAGAAGCACCCCATATGATTGCTCACAGTGCTCTTTTCGGGGCGTTAAAAACAGGAGACATTGCCACGGTGGCCTTAAAACAATTATTCTCTCCCCTGGAACCTTTCTGCCCCTTCCTGACTCAAGATACCATGACTTTGTGAGGGCTTCATCACCCAAGGGCCCAGGATAATGGACAAAGGGGATTGCCTACATGATGTAATTCCACACGAAGGAGACCAGGTCATTAGTGTAATAGTAAGGTCAAATGTAGCGACCATAACCCTTAAGTTGGTTGAGAAATAATAGCTGGAGTAAAAATTTAAATAAAATTGAAATCTGAGCAAGTCAAGAGATCTACAAGCCTCAGAGACAAGTGGTCTAGACAACCAAAATCACACTTAAACACCAAGAAAAAAAATTGTCTCTATTTTCAAGGGTGTACTGTGTTATTAGCCAGAATATCAATGATTGAAAAACAAATACCTTTCTTTAAAATATCAAGCAGCCAAAGGAATCTGCCTAAATGTAAGCGTATGAATTTATGGGGAAATGGAGCATTGAAGGCTTTGGATTAGAGACATTATTTACCAATACACAGATGTGACAATTGAATTTGGGTTGTCCAGACTGGCCACAACACCTGCACAGTCACTCAGGCATTTCTCTGTGAAGGATACTTCCTGAAGAGATGAGTACCTGTCTGCCAGGCTGACTCCAGCTTTACAGTCTCTCCCGTTGAGGCTGAGTCTCTTCCCAGGGAGCTGAAAACCGAAATTTAACCAAAGGCCAACTTCCACTGAGAAGGGTGTGGGTTCCACTTGCACAACTGTTGGGGCAGAGGTGTGTCCCTGAGAAGGGTGTTGGTTCCACTTGCACAACTGTTGGGGCAGAGGTGTGTCCCTGAGAAGGGTGTTGGTTCCACTTGCACTACTGTTGGGCAGCGGTGTGTCCCTGAGAAGGGTGTTGGTTCCACTTGCACTACTGTTGGGACAGCGGTGTGTCCCTGAGAAGGGTGTTGGTTCCACTTGCACTACTGTTGGACAGCGGTGTGTCCCAGCCTTTGTACCTGAGCTGAGAAAGCAACTCATCTCAGCCTGGAGCTGGGGCACTAAATTACCCTCTGTTCTGACCTCCAGCTTGCTCCAAGGTGCAAGCACATGTGCACACCCACATCCATGCCTGCACACGCACACATGGGTGCGCACTGTATTAGTTCTGTTTCTCTGGAGAATCCAGAGCAGACATCCTCATCTGAGGGATTGGAACCACCGAGCACACCTCAGTGTGGCATGAGCAACTTCCTCTCTGGAAAGGACAGGGGATCAGCACATCAGAAAGATCCAGAAGTGCTCGCCATGGTTTAACCAGTGATGGGCAACAATCCACAGGACAGCAGCAAAGCTTAAGTTCTCTTTCCGTTTCTGCACCTCCAAAGAGAATAGTAATTTTTCCCAGCTGCCATTTACATGCCTGCACTTGGCACATTGTGTTCTGAGGAGACTAGACGAGGCTCTGGCAGGACAGAGTACCCAGTCGGAAGTAGATTTGCCTCTCACGGGCACCTTTACTACATCTTTAGTTCAACTCTGGAGATGAAAATACTGAGCTAGTTTGAGACATTGTTTTCCTAAAGTAAAAGTGCTTCTGCGGGGGACTAGGGATTGACTCAGTGAGTAAGAGTGCTTGCTGCTCAAGCGTGGGGGATTGAATGTGGATCCCAGAGTCTATGTAAGATCCACGATGGTTACAGGTACCTGCAGCCCCAGAGCTGGGGAAAGAGAACTAGAGAATGGTCGGGGCTGGCTGGCTGCTAGGTTCAGGTTCAATGACAGTCTCTAACTCAAGGGAATGGGGAGGGGTGGAGAGAATTCCTGCTCTGGCCTCACACACAAGTGCAAACGTGCAAGCACACACACCACATTCACATGCATAGAGCCAGATACACACACTGGGGGGGGGTGTTCAAGGTTAAGCTATTCAATTGTTATGTTTCTCTTTATTTTGCTTCCTTCCTTCTTATTCCTCTATCATGTAACTCAAGATATCTTGACTTATTGTCCCATCTAAGTATTGTTCAGTTTCACCATGGTCCTTACATTATGATATATTAAAGGGAAAAAGTTACAGCACTTGAGGATTTTACCTCTTCTTCAAGGGAGAGGTTGGAGCATGCTGTGCTGGATGCTGGATAATTGTGTCAATCAGGAGGTATCAGGCCCTTGGTACTGTGTCTATTCAGACTGCATGTATCATGTGAGAAAAAATGTGCATGAGTGCCAAGGTGATGGGTGGCTTGTGATAGTTAATATTACGTATCAACTTCACCCAGCCACGAGTGGCCAGATTCCTGGTTAAGTGTTTGTTCCTAGGGAACAACTGCAGAAGTGTTTTGGAAGCAGAGACTGAGACAGGTGGATAGCCTACAGTGTGGAGGGCATCCTGCTATCCAGGGAGAGCTGAGAGAGCAGATGACAGAAGGAAAGACTATTCCCTCTACCTGTTTCCCGTTGGTCCGACCATCTTCTTGACTAAGATCAGAATCTACATCACCAGCCCCCTCCCCAAGTCCTTTCATGTGCAGACAGACCTCTATCACTGCCTGGACAATTCTGGGGAACAGATCTCTTTGCCTTATGTATGTGTGCATGCACATGTGTTCAGACACATGTGTTTGTTGGTTTTGTTCCTCTGGGGGTCCTAATGCATAAACCAGGCAGCTTTAAAAAAAAAAAACTGAATAAAAGGAATTCCAAGACAAAATGTGGTGGCTTCTGGACTTCACTGTGGTTCAAGTAGATCCACTTTAGTAACAGTCAGGGGGCAGGTGCCTGTGAGTGTAACTTATTTTAATTGCAGTTGTCATTTATTCCTCCTCAGCCGTCTGAATTTAGACAGGCTACAAAAGCTCACTAAGCCACAGAGTCTGCACATGTGCAATGGGAACCCCATTAGCTTCCCAGGATGACTGCATAAAGCGCCGGGGTCCCAGCACCACAAACAACAGAAAGAAGGCATTGACCCTCAGTCTGGAGGCCACAGTGACAGTGTCAGCGAGGTCAGCTCCACTGTGGTCCCCCAGGTTCCTAGGCGCTGGCCAGCAAGCTTCGGTGGTGACCCTTGGCTTATGAAGATGTCCCCTGGTCCAACCCTCTACCTCTGTCACTAACTATCACCTGACCACCTGTCCTCTGGCTCCCATATGTGTCTCTTCCTCCCTCTCTTTACGAGGTGTTACAGTGAGCTTCATTCTACAGAGTCAGCCCCCTGCTGAGCCTCAAGCCTCTTGGGTCACTTCTTGCAGGATCCCTTTGTGACAAAAATGACATACCACCCCTCTCTACTTGCCCACTTCTCATTTTCCTTCCCAGCCCTTAGGACGACCTGACCTGCTGTATAGTTGTTGTTAATAATTTATGGCCTCTTCTCCCTATGGCAATGTACAAGGCTCAGGAGACCAGCATACCTTAGAAGTTGCTCGCTTCCTATATCCCACAGCTTCTTCGACTCTGGGTTCAGACATCATATGGGGCCGCACAACTGAATGTGAGGGTTGTGAAAAACTGCCACCAGGAAAGGATTTCTGAACACCCAAGGAGCAAAACTTAATTGAAAATCAAATGTGTAATGAACTGGGATTGCATGGGCTGCCTTCACAGAGGCCTTGGTTCTGAACACACAGCACGTGTATTCTGCCCCATGCATGCTGTCATACCAGCCAGTGCTGAAGAACACCGCCCGGAGCCCCCAGGCTCAGATTTAAAACCATTCTACGCTGCAAACCACAGTGTTTTCACTGCACGTACAAAGTGATCTGCTCTTAGAGAAACATAATAGTTTAATTACAGAAAACAGAGACTGTTCATATTTTCATACCGCCATCCTCAGCATGTAAGCACCAAATTGGAGTATTTTTGGATTGCATTGCATTAAGATGCTAGATTTTAAAATTTGCTATTTGAGCTGCTCACTCAAGTTTCACGGAAAAAAATCATTACATGAATTTTGGCTTGAGATTAGGATAGAATTTCAGCAATTTCTGAAATGGCCCTAAATATAATTCTACCATTTTGTACTACATATTTATGCAAAGCGCCTTTCTCAGCACTAGTGATTATAAAATCAAAATAATGATCAACTCTGAAAAACACTGAAGATGTTCTGCATCCTTCAGTATCAAATATTCAGCCAAGATTTAATTATTGATATAAAAATAAGCAAGCACATCCATCTCATTAGTATGCAGATTTCCTTTTGTCTTTAACAAATGGTAAAGTTATACTTATACCAACCATTTTACAATAAATTTCCTTATGAGTTATTATCAGAAAATGTTTGATTTGTATACCTAGTTTACATGTTTACAGACTTGGGAATCACACACACACACACACACACACACACACACACACACACACACAAAATTCTCCAGCAGGAAGAGGTCATAGATAGACAGGGGTGAGAAAGTCTTGCTTCATCCCTGCAGCTTAGGACAGAACAGGAAAGACCAGATTAAAAAACAGAAGCAAGAAATTATCTGAGTCATGAATGATGTAAGATTCAAGCCATGTTTTTCTGCTGAATGGCCCACATTATCCATCTGCAATAAAGTCCAGCCTCAGAATGTGGGGACAGCACAGAGTTCCCCCAGAATGTACAAGGCCTTAACATTGACATTTCCCTGGTCTGTATTCATATGCACCCCAAATACCATGATAGGTAAAAACCACTAATTCAGAAGACTAACATTTATAGGTGAAAAATGTCCAGGTTGTCTGTGACAGGTGCTGTTTGTCCAAATACCATGGGAAACATCAAGAGTTGGAAAATATGAGAGATGATTTTTGCCTCTAATCCTAGGGAACCATCTGAACACACCACCCTTCCTCCCAGATAGTTGAAACACAGGCAGACAGGTTGTACACAGTTCCTTTATATTTTCTTCTATTGGCTCACAGGACATTATGTGGTGTTTCTTTAACAACTGAAAAGGTTGCATGTACTAGAGAACAGTCTACAACTCTTTTGTATCCTTCGTAACAGTTATCAAAATAAAGTACTATTATTTCTTAATCATTAATTGTTCAGAATTTTTCCCCCTCGAACAGCTTGAATTCTTTATTGTTTTTCAGGGTTTGGGAAACAAGCACCCTTTCTCTGGGCTTACTGGCCAATTATTTTGCTTTGAAAATATGACAGCAGGAGGAAGTCTGTCTTTGCCAAAGAAAAAGGCCTCCATGGAACTGGCTATGCTGGACCCAGTCAACTCATCTTCAGGCACAGAGCTTGGAGGTTAGGCCAGGGACAACAGGCCTACAGCTATCCTTTTTTCTGGATGCTGATTGGAAAATGTTCCCTAAGAGAAACATCTAAGTTACTCAGGAGTGTGTGTGTGTGTGTGTGTGTGTGTGTGTGTGTGTGTCTGTGTGTGTGTGTGTGTGTGTGTCTGTGTGTGTCTCTGTGTGTGTCTCTGTGTGTGTGCACATGCGGGCTCACATGCTCACTACACAGGCACAGTAGGTATTTTGGGCTAATTTCCCTTCTCAAGAAGGGCATCCTGTGGTATTTATGAAATGGAGAAATGTAGGTGACCCAGCATTTAACATCGCTGCATTCAGCATGCTGTGTGTAAGCCCAGAGCGGAGAAAAAGAGCACCTGCGGACATTTGTTCCCCCTGGGAAGTGGAAGAGCACTCCCTGTGAATGGCTCTTCTTCTTCTTCTTCTTGTTTTAGCATAAGGTCCAGCCTGGTGCCTGGGGAACAGAGAAAGCCCTGTGCTGAGGGAGGGCTGACTGCTGAGCTGACACTTCCTGCTTTCCCTTGGGCAGCCCTCTGGAGGGGACACCCTCAATCTGGATGCAGGCCTGCCTGTCAGCTCACGCCTGGAAAGGCCTGTTAGACCACACTGCTTTGCCAAATTTGCTGTTAGTAACATTTAGATTCTATATTTACTGTCTGGAGCTCGCCAACCCTGCCACCCCATGAACGCTAAAAATTAGAGATGCCAACAGACGGGAGGGTGGGACAGTCCCTTTCAAAAACCTGGCCGCTTTGGCTATCAACGCCTGGCAAGCCAAGCGGCTCCTGGAGCCAGGCTCCCGCGGGCCCTGCCTCCCGCCCACCGTGCTGCCTGCCAGGGACGCTGTGTGCCTCCCAGGAGCCAAGTGCAGCCAGCCTGCCCAAAGCCTTTCAGGGAGAATTAAATTACCTGCTAACTACCTAAACAGCTCCTGTGTGGGTAGGGGTCCTCATTCATTTTATTTCCTTGGGCCAGGGGAGAGCAAAGGTAGCAGAAAGGGACACAGGTGGAAATGGGGAGAGAGAGAACTACCCAGGAAGGATACAGTGGCGGGCCTGGCTCCTGGCGGCTGGTCCTGGCAGCAGCTCCCGCGGGGCACAGCAGCTCTTGGGCGAGGCAACCTGGACCCGGTTACCCTGGCAACCCGTTTCCCTGGTTACCCGAGGCAGGCGGTCCAGGAGGAGCGGCAGCACCAAGGGTGAGCTGACGCATGGCGTTGTTTGCAGGGAGGTGATGCTGGGCTGCAGGGAGAAGCGTCCTGGGGAAACTAGAGGGCGCTGCTCTGTTCCAGAGCAGGAACTTAACCCCATAGCCAAGGCCATTGCACTTTCACTTATTCTGCAAGGCCTGTAGGGAGCTTCAGAGGGCCCTCATGCTTGCAAAGGCAAGAAGTGGGACACCCCCCCCCCCCACCATCTGCATTCTGGACATAAGCCTAAGCTTGTGTTCAAGAACTATGAGAAGAGATAGAAAGAAAAAAATATAAAAAACAACAACAAAAATAAATAAATAAAGGGTTGGGCATAGTAATGGAATTCATAGTAATATAATTAGCATGGAAACAGAAGAGGATTTTAGGGGGAGAGATAAAATCATGGACAGAGGACTTGTGGTGTGGGAGACAGCGGAGAGGAAGGGGGATGAATAAGAAAATAGTATAATGGCATACGTGCATGAAAATGGCATAATGAAGCCCATCATGTTGTATAGTAACTTACAAAATTATTTTTAAAATTAAAAAGAAATCTTTTGAAGGCTTTGCACATCCCCTGGCATGGAGAGTGTATCTTAAAATCTCAGGGCTAGGTTTATATTAGCTTGATTCAGAACACTATAGGACAACAGGACATTTCAAAAATGGCAGAAAAACCTTTTCCTAAAAGGTAGGATAAAATTGGTACATTGAGGTAAGAAGATGAATTTGAGGTCCTCCAGAGCTCCCTGCATCTCCTGTTCCTATAACCAAATAACTCCAGAATTTTCCCTTTGGTATTGCCCAGTGTCCTTTCATTATTGAAGAAAGCCAGGAAGATTTAGCACAGATCCCCTAACTACTTTCAAAGTCTGCCAGCTTATTTCCTCTTTATAAAGACAAAAGAAACAAATAAAAACAAACCTACATGGCCCAGAAGCAAAAAACCTAGGAGGCTGCTTCCTGGCTAGGCAGCTTCCAACCTCTGGAGAGTGCCTTCTTCGGACACAGCTGGTGCTGTATTTCAGGAAAAGGAGTCGTGGAAGCTACCAGAAGCACTGGCTTCCTGCATGTGGTTTCCTGTGGAAACCCCTTAGGTCATGAACAGATCACCACAGATGTTTATATCGACTTCCTTAGCTACCTGAACACACAACTGTGGTTCAAGACTCCAGTGACCCATGTCGCTAGGGTCTCTGCAATAGCCACATACCTCCGGGTAGGCAAGGATAAGGCAGGGAATCAGAACCCTAACCTGTGGCCATTGTGGGAGCCCTTCCCCTGGGCTGGCTTGCCCAAGGAGTGGTCGCTCTCCACACCTAGAGAGCACAAGATAAATCACAAGACTTTAGCCACTGGGTTTTTGTCAGAGGTGGGCAAGGAAGGTTGCAGGAAAGGAAGGCATGGGAAAAAACAAAAGTCATGCAGAACCTTTGCCCCTTTGCCCACTGCAGTCATCCCAGCTCTTTATCAAACTTGAATGTGCCTGCTGGGCTAATTCCTGTGGCCTCAATAGGGAAAATGAGGCTGCTTCTGTGTTAGCTGATGCCACTCACACAGCCCTTCCCCAGAGCTAGAGTTGAGGGTAATCAGTTACTATTTGTAAATCTGTAATTAGTAAAAGGATCTGGAGGAAGAAACTATTATTCATAACTGCTAAATGTTGTTAAGGATATAACCACCATCACAATGAAATACAAACTACAAATGCCATGATGCACGCCTAATAGATCATGGGCCACAGGCCAGACATCAGCTCCACAATGGAGGCTCTTATGAAAAATGGCCCTATACGAGACGAGGGTCCTGAAGAAATGAACTGACACACTGAACTTAGGAAGTTGTTCAGGACTCCAACTTAGCCAGAAATATTGCACAGGATCAGACAGAACCCTGCAAGTTGGTTTAAATTTTCATTTTATATTTATTTGTTTATTATGTGTGTGCAAGCCTGTGTGTGTGTGTGTGTGTGTGTGTGTGTGTGTGTGTGTGTGTTTGTGTGTGTGTCTGTGTATATGCACATGTCATGGCACATGTATCAATTAGGGGTGGTAAGTTAAGTGTTTGGACAGAATCTGCTGAGGAGACACTGCCGTTTGTTAAGTACAAACAGCAGTGATTTTGACAACTCCAAGTTTTTCAGCATTCTCACCAAAGGCCAATCATTCCTGTCAGGCAAGCAAATGTTTCCCTTTCTGTTTGCTGATCAGAAGACCTGAGTTAGTAACTCACTTGTTAGTGCTGCCATGTCTATACCCTGCACGCTAAAGTCCACATGTGTGATACCCTGCACACTAAAGTCCACATGTGTGATACCCTGCATACTAAAGTCCACATATGTGATACCCTGCACACTAAAGTCCACATGTGTGATACCCTGCACACTGAAGTCCACATGTGTGATACCCTGCACACTTAAGTCCACATGTGTGATATCCTGCACACTGAAGTCCACATGTGTGATACCCTACACACTGAAGTCTACATGTGTGATACCCTGCACACTAAAGTCCACATGTGTGAAGTTTTGTGGCCCTTAGGGAAAAAAAACTCCTTGAACCAGCTGAAGATGAACATTCAAAAAAGAAAAGTGAATTATCTACACGTTCATCTGTTTAGAACAGAAATAACTTCTGGTTCTAAATCAAAGACCATTTTCCAGGGTTTGTTCTTGTTATTGTTGTTGTTTTTAGATTATGATTTCATTATAAAATTCTCCCTTTCCTCCTTCCAAACCCTCTCATATAACCTCCCCCACTTTCCTTCAAATACACTAATTGTTATTGCATGCTTACATGTATATGTAGAAACATATATTCCAAAATATAACCTGATCAGTCCTTATAATGTTACTTACATGTATGTTTTCAGGACTGACCATTTGGTACTACACAACTAACTGGTGTGATCTTCCCTGGAGAAGACCACCTCTCCTGGTCCCAGATTCCACTTTGTGTTGAGGCCTTAAAGGCTTTTCCCCACTCAATTTCACATGTCTATCGGTGTTGTCCGTGTTCAGCTCACATTTGAGCAGCAATGTTGGTGAGACTTTAAGAGTTGGCTTCTGATATTACTAGGAGATACAGTCTCACAGCAAACTCCCCAGGTTCTTACAGTCTATCCACTCCCTCTTCCACAATATTCCCTGAGTCTTAGGTACTGGAGTGTTTCATAGATGTATCCACTGGGTCTGAGCTTCAAAACTCTGAATTTTAATTGGTTGTGATTTTCTGTAATGATCTCCATATGTTGCAAATACAAGTTTCCTTGATGAGGGGTGAATACTACACTTATCTGTATGAATAAGACCAAAAGCTTACAGATTGTTAATAGGGATCATGCTGGTTTAGTAAATTAGTGGTTGTAGATTCTCCTCCAATAACCATGGTTTTACTAGTACTGAGTAGTTAGCTCGGTTTCTAATACCAAACATAGTTTTCTGAGCAGCTCTTAAGACCACTAGTGGAGCTGTTGGTTACTTCCAAGTTTTGGATGCCACTACTGCACCCTTAGGCTTATCATGTCTTGCTGGTCATTGATGTAGTACAGAGGTGTCATAGCTAGGTAGGAATGGTGATTGCCTATCTCCTTTGGAAGCTTACATGGCACCTTCTGGTACTATGAACGTTAGTCATCATGGAGGAGGCATTCAGGTCAGTTCCATCTGAGGGGATCTCTGGGCCCTGTTCCTGAAATGCATGGTGTCTTCAGCAACAAGGACTTACCTTTCACATCTTTGGGGCACCCAAGGATGACAGCAATAGGCTGTATGTTTGGGGAGTCTCTTGGACAGCCCTGGCTGTCAACTCGAGACAGATTCTCATGCTTAATTAGAGTTTTTGTTAGGTTGTCTTTGGCTCTTGGAGGGAGCACCATCAGCCCAGATAAGAAAAGGTCATTAAAACTGTATGTGTGCATTTATACATACAAATAACATTATAAAGACTCAACAGGTTATATTCAGGAATATATATGTGTCTATACAAATACACATATGCATTCAATAACAATTGATGAAAAAAGAGGCCATGAATTTGAAGGAGAGCAGAGGGTTTTGAGGAAGGACAGAAAAAAATAAAAAAGTAAAATAATAAATAAAAGAAAAAAGAAAAATGTTACTAAAATACAATCTCAAAAATAAAAAGTGATGTATGTGTATTTATACACAGAATTACATGTATTACAGTTTGTTTCAATAAGGCAGAAAGTTAACAGTATGATTCCTTTTGGCTTTTCCATCTTTGTTGCTATTTTACCCTCCCTCCTTCTGCATTTACCTCTGTCCTCTTCCCTAAAGAGCCCCCCTTTTTCATTCCCCTCTACTCTCCTCGTTACCCCTTCCTCTCCCGAAGGAGCACCCTCCATGCTCACCTGCCTGCTTGCTTCCATCTCCCCTATCAGGTCACTTGGTTGTGTGTTTAAACACACACCAACACAAAACTGAGAGCCCAGTTGTGGACACGACACTCGTGGAGCTGAGCTACAGAAGGTTTTGCATTAGATGAAAGCAGAAAAGGAGAAGGCATCAAGTGTTCTTGGACCTTAAACCCTAGGAGGCAATGGTGTTCTCCTGGGGCTAGGCAGTGAGGTGGAGAATGGGAGTACCACAAGCCCACGATATAGCAAAGGAAAGCAGGCAGGCAGAGAGAAAAGTAATCCTTCATCTTCTAAATTGATCATTTGAAAAGCAGATCTATCCCCCCAAGCACTCACAGGCCTAATTAAGACTTTTTGAACCTGATCAAAACATTAATTGCTTTGCACAAAGTGAGCACCATGTATAGATGTCAAAGCCTATGAATGTTTCTCTCAGTTGCTATCCTGGGTTGATAGATAGAAACAAAAACTGCCAGTCTTTGGGATACCACACATCTCTCTTCTCCAAGCTCTCCTGGGCATGGCGTCTCACTGACTGTTTTCCTTTACAGTCAACTTAAAGGGATGTTAGAATACTAATTACTAGCAGCTACTGAGCATCTCCCCGTCAGTCCCTCTATCCCGGTCTTCTATTTATTAATCTGTCAAAGTAATGACAAGATAGTCTTTAGAAGTTTTATGTTATGTGCATTTACACTCAGAGGAACTAAGAACTCAGCAGTGGGGCTCCTGGACCAAACCCAAGCCCATCAGACTCTGAGGACCACTGACTGTCTTCTCCCCATACCACGTAAAGCCACTCTGAAAACAGCTGAATCAGGTACCTAGCTGGCTTACCTGTGAGCACAGAGCAACTTGTATTTGTCTACAGTTAATTTAACATTGCTGCTGTAAAGAAATGTTCCTGGAAAGAAACCACTACTTACATTGACTCTTCTACAATTTGATTAACTGATTAGGACTTCAATGACTGTGGAGAAGTAAGAATGTTGCAGTTCCAGATCTTTTAATTACAATTTATCTTAGGCTATCTTGAGGACCTTAATAGCCATTCATTATCCACTTCTGTGTCTGACCTATAACATCTTCGTACCTATCAGGTAAAAATCTTTCGGAGTACATTAACCCAACAGATCACTAGCTTCCAAGAAACAAAAGACTGAAAATGTTATCCGATAATATCTGAAGCCCATGGCAAAGACTGCCCCACTCAACCATGACCCACCTACCTGGTGTGTCCAAAGTATTTGAAAAATGTCTTGAAATGTGGTTTCCTTTGTTCCATTACTGTAAAATGTCACCAGTTACCATGTAGGAACTCAGTATTTGCAGAATCTAAATCTATGTTTCCAGACCATGGCTAATCATGTGTGGCTCCTGAATAAACTCTTTTATCCTCTTTGAGGGAAGAGTTGTATCTTCATCTCTTTCCAGTGGTGTTTACCCACAATCATGACTGAACGTACAGAGTCCTGGAGACATGCAGGAAGGTGCTCACAGAAATGGGTTTCGACACCAGCTCAGGACATTACTCAGACATGGAGTGTGCTCTGTGTTTCTTTTAGTCAGCACATGGCACAGACTGACAATCTAGAGAGTTCAGAACCAGACCAGTATTCTCTGACCCATGGACACAGATAGCACAAATAGCACAGGTCAGTTTCATGTGCTCTACTCACTAGACTCCTACAGAACCTCTCCCCTCTGTTGTAGACAGTCCTAACAAACTTCAGAATGTGTCTCTCTTGCCCGTTATGTGGGAAAACAAAACAAAAAAACCCCAAACAATGAAGAGGCCTGGACTTTCACTCATGCATGGAACTGTGGGAAAGGAGCCGGAAAACACAAGAGGAGGCAGAAAATGTAAAAAGAATCAACCATCATTCAAAAGGCCTCTGGGGAAAACAGCAGGCGTCCTTCTGCTGCCCCCAGGGGGCAAAGCCCTGTGTGATCTGAGAATTAACATCCCTACGGAGGAGCTCCGGGCTGTCCAAGGGTTTCTGTTGGCTCAGGCGGAGAGTCCATGAGAGTTTAGGGAAAGGGGGAAGAGTTTCAAGCCATGACCCCCAGAATGATGTCTGTGGTATTCAAAAATAACTTGGGGGAAAATCCCTCATTACTTCATTTTTCTCAGGGGAAGAAGGCACTTTGAAATCCAGTTTCTTCTGGCAGGAGGCAAGGACGGCAGAAACCCGCCTCAGCAGCCCCTTCGCCCACGTTGCCTGCTGGTCCTTGGTGGCACTCATTAGGAGAGAGAAAGCTATCTTCACAGACACTTCAGTCAGAGTTGCTGGTTTGGTTTAATGTGCTGCAGGCACGCTCAACCATCCACATACATTATTTATGTGGCAAAAAAAAAAAAAGATCACTTCCTCCTCACATGTAAATAATAAAAGAAACCGTAAAATCAGTATTTATGCCTAACAAAGCCGGAATCATTTATTCACAGTGCTCTTTATCTAATAGTGACACTGAAAATACCAATAGTCATAGCCAGCACATATCTATGCTGCGTGCAGCACATATCCGTGCTGCATGCAGCGCATGCTCACACATTATCTTAGCTAAAGTACAAACCTCAGAAGACTCACACTACCATCATTCCCATTTTATAGACACAGAAGCTGAGGCTCAGTGCTGCATGTAGCTTGTCCAAAGTCACACATCTAGAGGAGCCTTGTCCTTCATTGTACAGCTGACTTAAAGTCCGCGAAGAGCCATGGGAGGCTGAATTGAGTGTGTGACACCAAGAGCCCAAGGCCTGTCTCACACAGTACGAGCCACTCTGTAGACAGACAGTCTCTAGGGGGGAAAAGATTGCCCCCAAGTGTTAAAAATACTCCTCAGTCTAGAGCTCATCAGCTGAAAGAGGGTGTAACATGGGTGCTGTCACAGGCATTGTGACAAATATCAAGGACATGGCCCGTGGGCACAAGAAGCTGGCAGCCTAGTTAAGAGGCAAGAGAAATGAAACAGAAAGACACTCTTGAAGTAGGGAGAGTGAAGTTACATGCACACAGGGGCCAGGGAAACACCAAGGGACACTTTGTGCAGCCTGGATGGCCAGGTAGACCCCTTAGAGTCCTGGATGCTAAACATTGCCCCAATGGAGAAGGGACAGATGGAAGGAACATGTCACATGGCAATACAGGATGGAAGAGCTGTAGTTATCTTTCAGGTCAACTGAGGGAAGACAAGAAACCCTTCAGGAAGGGAGGGTGGAGTCAGGATGTATCTCACACCTTGTACAAGGAGCTTGGGTTTCACCCTTTGGCTCAGGGTTTCTCAGCTTCTGCACTGTACACATTTGGGGACAGATAATTCCTTACTGTGGGGGCAGCCATGTGCATGTAGGATACTCAGCACACCACTGGGCTCTTCCCACAAAACCATGGGAGCAAGGACTCCTCTCACTAACGATACCTCAATGTGCCCCATGTCACTATGCTGTTTGGGGTGGGAAATGTCTCCCACAGGTTCATGGGCTTGACCAACTAGACCCCAGTTGGTAGTACTATTTATGAAATTGTGAAATACTTATGAGGTGGAGTCTAGAAGGAGGATCTTGAGATTTATAATTCAATCCCACATCCCAGCCTGTCTGTCTCTACTTCTCCATCTTTGAGATGTGAGTAAACAGCACCCAAATCTCACTAGCACAGCTATGAGCCATCACTTTAGATATCCTATTAAGCTATGATTCCCATAATGGATTGACCTAACAATTAGGATAGAGTCCTCATAACCAATTGCTTCCCATGGGCTCAACTCTGAAAACTGATGATTTGGAGGCTGAGCTGTCCACAAATGAGCTTTGGGGGAGCTTTACGATTCACATTATAACACTGTCCTCTATCTAAATGGGCCTCCCAACCCATGGCCTTAAAGGAAGAGGTTCTTGTTCTCTCATAGGTATCTGTCACTTATCTGTGACTCTCCATCAATTTGTTCACTGCAGCCCATGGAGGCTAGGCAAGGAATCTGGTATTATAACTCGACCCCTAGTGCCTCATTAGTGCCTGGAAGAGTAGGCATGCAACTAACATGATAATTATCTGACAATGTTAGTTGAGTATATAAATAAAGGACTGATAACGTGTGTTATAATTAGAGCAGGAAATTGTAAATACTTTGACAAATGGTCTGTTTTGGCTGAAATTTTGAAACCGAATGAGACCGGAGAATTAGAGGAGTTGGTTTGAATCTAACTGGGTTAGGTCTAGAAGGGGACCTAATTTGATCTGTGAGTTTGGGTTTCTTCATGACAAACACATAGTATTCTACGGATTTGAATCAAGGTAGAGACAGCCTTGTTCATAATTAAGTGGCTTTTCCTGTCATGCTGAGAACCTCATGGTGTGGACCTCACTCAAGGCAAGTCCCCTGAGAAGAAGCATGTGTGTTTTCATAGCAAGTAGCTTTGAACATAACATTCGGTTGAAACTTGAAGAATTAAACAAGATATGAAAATATGAGTAAATGCACTTGGTTTTATAAGTAATAATAATTTTGTTACAATTATAGCTTAAAAATAATTCCTAGAATGAATATTTTTTGGAAAAGGGTTTTTTTTTGGGGGGGGGGTAGAATTCTTTCAGCTGATTTATGGGCTTCCCTAACACCTTGAAGGCTCAGTTCTGCTTCATGAGTATTAGTTTATCATTTCTCCTAAAGATCTCCTGAAGTTAATTATTATTCTCTTCCTGTCCAGTCAGTCCCCATTTGCCCACTGTACTGCCATCCCCAAAGCCCTTCCCTGGGGTTAAATCAACAATTGTTCTCAGCAAGGTACCTTTCACAGATGTGTTTGTAGGAGATTTAGGTAATCCCCAATATCACTTCTATTGATTTCTCCAAGTTCCCTGTATTCTGCGATTTTTATAATGTTTCTTTAAGATTTAGCTGCATTTTCTTATCATTGAGTGTCCAATCCTGCTTTAGTCAAGAGTGAGTCATTGTTGACTCAATGGCAACAGAGCTGAACGTGGCCAGTTCATTAGTGAGAGCTTCCTGCTTGGAAATCTTACTTCTATTCCCATGTGTCTGTGTACAAGGGCAATGACCTCCTCTGTGTGCCATGGTGTCAGTCCAATGAGACTCTGTGTCCCCCTTCAGACTCACTCCTTGTATCTTCTCTCAGTCTTTCCTGTTTGGCTATCAGAAATGCCTCATGTCAGATATTCTTTGTAATATGAATCTTGAAAGGTCTTTTAGTAAAAAACTGGGAGCCGATATTGGGGTGAAAGCTGAAAGATCAGAGAAACAGAACAGCCAGCCACTAGTTCTTAGCTCTAGGAAATCCTCAGTCTAAAGAGAGTGAGTTCCTGTTTCCTCACGCCTTGTATACCTGTCTCTGACCTGCCATCACTTCCTGGGATTAAAGGCATGTGTGCTTCCCAGTACTGAGATTAAAGGTGTGTGCCACCACTGCCTGGCTCTGTTTCCAGTGTGGCCCTGAGCTCACAGAGATCCAGACAGATCTCTGCCTCACAAGCAATAGGATTAAGGGTATGTGCCACCACTATCTGGCCTCTGTGTCTAATCTAGTGGCTGGCTCTGTCCTCTGATCCTCAGGCAAGCTTTATTAGGGTACATGATATATAACACAATTCTTTCATGGTTTTATCTAATCCACCTAACCAGATTTAGGTTTACTTCCTTTTTCTTCTGTGTTCTCCTTTTAACCTCTGAAAGACCAAATCAAATAAAAATCCCTTAATGTGGTAAACAGAAGGTACATTTGCTTGCAAAGCACTGGTCTCTCTCAACCTCTGTCTGACACTTGATGCTCAACTACATGAGGGAATCTGAGGCTGGAGATATGGCTTGGGATTAAGTGTGCACACAGCTCTTGCAGAGAAACATGATTTGGTTGCCAGATCCCACATCAGGCAGCAGACAACTGCCCAATACCCTTTTCTGACCTCTGCAGACACCTGTGCTCAAGTGCACATACTCATACACAGACACACACATGCACAGAGAGAGAAACAGAGACAAAGAGACAGAGAGAAAGAGAGACAGAGACAGAGACAGAGAGATACACAGATATGTTGTTGGCTTTTTTTTCTCTTGCTCTTTGCTCTTTGGGGACCCACCACCCAGCTTCAAAATAATCACATAGAGACTTATTTTTTTCTTATGAATGTCTGGCCTTAGTTTGGCTTGTTTCTAGCCAGCTTTTCTTAAATTATCCCATCCTCCTTTTGCCTCTGGGATTTTACCTTTCTCTATGTCTGCATACCTTTCTTTCCTTCTTATTCCGTGTCTGGCTGTGTGGCTGGGTGGCTGGCCCCTGGCATCCTCCTCTCCTCCTTTTCTCACTCTTCTCTTCTCAAATTTCTCTTCCTATTTATTTTCTCTGCCTGCCAGCCCTGCTTATCCTTTCTCCTGCCTAGCAATTGGCCACTTATCTCTTTATTAGCCCGATCAGGTGTTTTAGACAGGCAAAGTAACACAGCTTCACAGAGTTAAACAAATTCAACATAAAAGAATGCAACACATCTTTGCATCATTAAACAAATGTTCCACAGCATAAACAAATGTAACACATCTTCAACTAATATTCTACAACACTGACACACTTTTAAAATAAAAGAAAATTTTAAAATGTTTCTTAAAAGAAGAAATCTACTTAGACATCCCCCAGAAAGCACTATATTTACTTCTGTGTTTTGCTCAATTCCAAACTAGTAGAGTTTGTGCATTCACAGAGTCACAGACACACAGATATACAATGTTGTGGGATATTTGTACACTGTGTGAAAATGTATTGTTGTGATGGGTGTAATAAAAAGCTGAATGGCCAGTAGCTAGGTAGGAGGTATAGGTGGGATTTCAAGGCAGAGAGAGAACTCTGAAGAAGAATGTGGAGTCACCAACCAGACAGAGCGGAAACAGGAGATGCAAAATAAAAAAGAGGTAATGACACATGGCAGAACATAGATTAATATAAATGGCTTAATTTAAGTTATAAAAGGTAGTTGAGATGAGGCTAAGCTAAAGACCAAGCTTTCATAATTAATATGAAGTCTCCCCATCGTTACTTGGGGCTGGTGGCAGAAAAGAAAGTCTGTCCTCAATGCATACCTCCACTGCTTCTGTCTAACTTTATCATAATTCACAGTCTTCCCATGGGTCTTCTCTTCAGAAAGTGCTTTTCTCTGTCATGGTCTGATAGTGTTCTCTAAAGGCCACTCCTCTACAATCTGATTCCTTGAGCCTACCCCTAACCCTGCTGCTTTAACACAGTGGTAAAATGACTCATAGCTGTTTTCAGCATGCTGGTCTCTCCAACTAAGTTGGGAATTCCTGGGGTGAATAATGGACTGTACTGTTCTGTACATGCCAAATGTTTAGTAGAGGTTGTCATATAGCTGGTCCATACAAAGTGCCAGTTCAGTTGAGTAATCATACATCACAGCTCTTGATCCTGACTGTGTCTATACAAGTGTACTGAGCTGTGAACTCCTAAACATCACTGCTACACTCAATAAAGATGTAGCTTTGTGGTCAATACCTATGCTACAAAAGAGCTACGGAGGACTCTTCACCTTAGTAAGATGTTTCTTATCTTATTGGAGTATAACTTAGGTGAGCCACTGAATGACAGCACTCCCCACCCCCAGAAGATTGGACTTGTTAATCCACAGAAACTTCCTCAAGTCATCACCCTGCATCCTGCGGTGCTTTCTATCCTTCTAATTAAAGACTGACCAAAAGCAACTTGGGGAGGAAAGGCTTACTTCATCTTCCAGGGTACAGTTCATCATCAAGGGAAGCCACGGCAGGAGCTTAGAGCAGAGACAGTGGAGGACCACTGCTTACAGGTTTGCTCCCAGGCTCATGTTCAGCTACTTTTTATATACCTGCCTAGGCATGATGCTGCCCACAGTGGGCTGGGACCTCCCACATCATTTACTAATCAAGAAAAGTCTCAGGCAAACATACCCACAGGCCAATTCCATGGAGAAAATTCTTCAAGTAAGATTCTTTTTCCCAGGTGTTGACAACCAAGACTAGCCATCACATCCTTTAAATCATTGAACATCACTTTTCTGGTCATTTAAAGTTTTGTTACTTATTCATAAAAAAATATATTTTAAATACTGAAGTGTACATTTCTTAGGAGTAATCAGTCAATGTATAGCTTCCTCTCCCCTGTCTGGTATTTAATTGATAACCCTCTGACTTCAGTGACAAGTGAATTCACTATCACTTGATGACATTGGAGATCTGTAGTGGGTAATGGTTTACTTTGGACAAAGTGGGCACTAGGATCTTCTTCTTTCAAAGTACTTAGCCTGTTGTTCTAGTTTTATTTCTGTCGCTGTGAGAAAATGTCCTGACAAATGCCAGCTTAGGGGAGAGAGGATTTACTCTCGCTCACAATTCCAGGTGATGGTGTGTTACTATGAGGAAGTCAAGGTTGGTGGGAACTTGAAGCAGCTAGCCCCATTATAGTCACAGTCTCAAGCAGAGAGAAATGAATGCATGAGTGCCTCCACCTAGCCCACTTTTCCAGACAAACAGGGAACTGCACTGTCCATCTTCAGTCAAGGTTCTCTCACCTCAGCTAAAGCGGTTAAGACAATCCCTCAAGACATGCCCACAGTCCTACCTTGTAGCTGGAGTTTTCCTGCCTGGCCCACAGTCAGGGCAAATCTCTTTCACCTGCCAGTCCCACAGCCTCTCAGACCTGACCAAGTAAACACAGAGACTTATGTTGCTTTCAAACTGTATGGCCGTGGCAGGCTTCTTGCTAACTGTTCTTACAGCTTAAATTAATCCATTTCCTTTAATCTATATCTTGCCACATGGCTCGTGGCTTACCGGCATCTTCACAAGCTGTTTCTCATCGTGGTGGCTGGCAGTGTCTCTCTGACTCAGCCTTCCACTTCCCAGCTTTATTCTCCTCCTTGCCCCGCCTATACTTCCTGCCTAGCCAATGGCCAATCAGTGTTTTATTGATTAATTAGCAACACATTTGCCATACATCCCACAGCACTACCTGATATAAATAATCTGTTACTGTGACTCTCTTCACAGTTGACCCTAGATTGTGTCAAGGTAAAAATTAAAACTGTTATCACACCAACTTTTTTTCAAGACTGATTCCCTACAGTGTTTAAATGTCACTAAAATGTACAAAGTACCCTGGATCCTCACTGTGGAGAAGGAAAGACTAGCACCTGAGTTTCAACACAGAGGTGATGTTGACTAGAAGCCTTCACTGGGCCAACAGAACTGGTCCTTTGGTTTTTGTTGTTAAAGGACAGGCAGCTTGAGCACACCACTTTCTTTCATGCATGCCTACTTCTAATGGGACTTCTTCAAGAACAGACACTGCCCGTACATTAGCCTACTGATGAAACTGTGCTTTCTGAAGAGGCAGCTTAGTGTACGCCTGATAAACTTCAGCTGGGAAGCATCAGCCCCAGCGTAATAAAGAACACAGTCACCTTCCCGCCAGTGTCTGGGAAGAAAAGTGATGCCTGGAGGCTCAAGTTGGTGAACAAATTCAAGGTCGTTATTTGGCGAAAAGAATATAATTTTCAGAAAGTTAAACAAATCCACAAGTGAGGAATTTGACATTGTAAAAGAAGTGAGAAATTCTGCCTGCCAGGGGGACTTGAGAGGAGGTAAGGAGACGTATGTCTGAGCCGATGTATCATCATCCTAGCACGTTGGGGCCAAAGGCAATGTTGAAAAGGTCAGAGATTGGACTGATTCAAACACAGGATGAAACGTGAGGGTGATGGCTGAAGAGCTACACTCGGATCTGGGACAGACGCTCATATGCTGAAGGAAAGCTGGAGCACGGGAGAGCTTCTGTGCCAGGTGCTACAAGCGATGAACGGAACCAGCAAGCCTGACATCTGCTCTGATCTCCTAGAGAGGACTGATAAAACTGTGCTTTCTGAAGAGATGCACAAGGAAGGAGCTAAGAAAACAGATCCAACACTGCGGAGCCAGGCCTCTGAGAAGAGCAGAGCTCTGGCCTCCATGCCCCTCCAAGCACCTTTGTAAACCACTCTGTTTAACCAGCACATTTGATGATGCACGCTAGGTACAGAGAGTTAGGTTAAGCATAGTGACGTGGGAAGCATAAAAAGACAGCAATCTTCTCTCCCACGATCTAACAATTTTCCCCACATGCATTGAGCGTGTGTGTGTGTACGTGTGTGTGTTATTGTATGTATATACACTTATTCATGTGTGTAAACATGTGTTCACATGCTTGTAGAAGTCAATTGCAGGTGTCTTTCTTCAATTGTTCTCCACCTTCATTTTTTTAGGATGGGATATAGCACTGAACCTCAAGCTCACCAGTTCGTTTTGTCTGGCTGGCCGTTAAGCCTTAGACATCCTCCTGTCTCTGTCTCCTGTCTCCCCAGAGTTGAGATCACAGGTACACTCCGGCATGCCTGTTTGTTTGTTGTTTTTGTTTGTGTTTGTTTTAGCTTGAGGTTTAGTCTTGCACAGTGAGCCCAGATCTAGCACTTTCATGAGCCACTTCTGGCGCTTTCTAGAGAAATGGTCAATATGTTTCTTTAACACTCTAGGGTGCTCGGTTTCCTTTCAAGCAGCCTTCGGTTGTCTGTGCTGTCTCCTTTGGTGTAGTGAATAGTACAGCTTAAGTTCCCCATCTCTCAGAAGAACCAAGAGGAGGATGAAGCTGGGGGGAGTTCCTGAAAGGGACCTGTCTAAAATTTCTCCAGCTGATGCTTCTCCACAGAACCATGTCAGATTCATCTTCGGAAGATGTGCCATGCTCATCGTAAAGATGACTTGTCACTTTGTGTCACATATTTCATGCATTTTTTTTTCCTGGAAGAAACTCCTGTTGACTGCCTACAGTATGCTAGCTTTCTGTTATAGCTAGGTTTACCCCCACCCTTTTGTCAGAAGTTCATGATTGCCTCAGCAATCAGCAACATTAGTGGATTCCAGGCTGACACTTACACTTGAACCTAGAGGTTTCTTTATTTTACTATCCACATTAAGGAAACATTATAAAGAGCTTTTAAAAGAAAACAAATAGCTTTAAGGACAAGGGAGCAGAAAGAATCCCAATTTATCACGAGGCCAGGTTCAACAAATACTGTACCATGAACCAGTAGCCTCCACTGGGGACAGCAGGGAAATGCTAGATAAATATGCCATTATCATTAATTAACTTAAAAAGCAATCGTCCCATTTCCTGATTATGGGAGACAGCCCATTTATGGGTAGCAATGGTGTGTATATTGCTGACAACCACAAAGAAAGAACTTCGATATTAAGGGTAAAAAGAAATCTTATCATGTGCAAAAGTGGCAACAGATTACCATCCTGACATTGCCTTACATTCATTCTAATTCAGAACAGGGCATCATTAAGAACCACACTATTGCAAAGATGTAGCTAGCGTGTATTTAGGAATTTTTATAAATATGGAATGCATGGAGTATATGGTGATCTGAATAAAAAATTACTAGATGTAGCCAAGAGGAAAGCATAAACTAGGAAACAGAAGAGCAACCATATAATTTAGTGTGCTGCATACTTCCAAATAAACTGCTGTTAATGCTATCAGGGTAGCGATGAGGATCAAAGCATGGTACTTGATTTATGATTTGCGAAGGATACCCTCATTATCCTGTGTTCAAATGACTACTTGAGGGACGCGAGCCTATACAAGGAGGAAAAGCATTTAAATTTTAAAATCCTAGCAAAGCAAGGACCTGTGTGGTATTCCAAATAAATAATTGCTATTCTATTGGGCTTAACTGTGAATTATAATGCCGGGGAACAGTGATATTAAAAGCTCTTTGTTTTATTTGTCTTCAAAAATGTAGCTGTGGTCATTTTAATACAGTAAATGATTGTCTTGTTTGGAAATGTATTATAATAAAGCTTAAATCCGCACAGAAATCATTTTATGAAATTTAGACCCCACCGCTAGCCCTGGAAGTCATTTTTGTTAATTATTGTGTGTCTGAGGTTGCCTTAGATATTTGAGATTAGTTTTTGCTAGAGGTCAAATGAAAATTTGACTTAGGTAGAAATGAAAACTATCACCCGTAATAAATGTTTCAAGGCTCATAAAATGCTGAACTTCAGCAAAATGAGTGGCTGGAGCTATTCATCAAACATGTTTTGGTTAAGGTAGTGATGGAGAATCAT
This sequence comes from Peromyscus eremicus, assembly GCF_949786415.1. Lineage (NCBI taxonomy): Eukaryota > Metazoa > Chordata > Mammalia > Rodentia > Cricetidae > Peromyscus > Peromyscus eremicus. Next base: position 70,710,550 of record NC_081435.1, on the reverse strand, counting down.
TATATTTTATGGTTATAATGACTTATTTGATCAAAATTGCAAAAATTCACCTATTTAAGTTATTGTAGATTATATAATATTTTAAATTGGCAATGACCTTGGTGAATCTAGATGGACAGAAACTTGTAAATGAATCATTCAACACACATGTCATTTGTAATCCCTGCTAACTGGCTTGTAGCGGGTGTTCGTGGAGATAGGTGGAAGGTAGGTTATGACCATCCTTGAATCATTTCACAGTATCCATTTGAGGTGCTTGTGGAGGATTATGGGTAAAAAATATATACATTAAGGAAAAATGAAACTTTATTAAAGGATAACAAATTGGGCTTTTCTCTGCCATCTTGGGATCTATATCAATATGGTTAGCACATAGGTCTTCTAAATAAATAGATAAAATCTATTTATTCTCATACTAATAAAGGTGAGTTTTCTTTAGCTTAAAGGAAAATCAAATCTAGGATTCCCAAAGGTTCTTGTTTAAATATCTGCAAGAGTGACCTTAGATTAAACAGGCACGTTGGGAGGAGGACACTCTTACTGTGACGTCTGCCCAGATTTTCACAAGTTATTTGGAAGAAACTACTTCTTGATAGCACAGAGAAGGGAAACACCTTCATGGACAGGCTGCTTAGAAAAGCTTAGTAGGCTGGCAACTATAGCAGCTGTGGGATCCTTCCCCAAGCAAATGACAGTCACATGGCTTACTCCAAGGAACACACTCCTATTCATGTTCGTCACAGGCTTAGTTTCATCTACGTCACCACCATCCGGCTAGTTTCATCTCTGTAAGCTCAATGTTATAACAGGTGATGTGTCTGGGAAACAGTGGTGTTATAACTGGTGATGTGTCTAGGTAAAAGTGATGTTGTAACAGGTGATGTGGGTATCTGTGAACTCTCCGCACCCCAGGTTTGGAGGATACAAGGTAGGGATTCAGTCTAAATAGCCTGGTCCTGCCTTCTTGACCAGTAAGCATCTCTTATGCTTTTAACTGCATTTACCTCCTCCAAGTATGGCTGCCTTCCACTCAGAAGGACTGCCTCTCAGCTGTATCTATGATTCCCAGGCCTGAAGCTGGAGAAAGGTGTGTGCCAGCCACCTATGAAGCTAGTTCCAGTTCCCACTGCTATACAATGAAGCTTACGACAATCCACAATGCCCTGCTTGGAAGCAGTTAGTGTGCAGATGGGAAATTAAATAAAACATATAAGAACCAGAACCATGATTAACCTTCATTCTAAAGACCAGCACATTTCCAAGATGAGATAAACATTGCAGATAATTTATTGACTGTTGAAAATCCATGTGAAATATCTACCTTCATCTCTGCTGGGCATTTGATATTTGAGTCTGTTACAGGAAACCTAAATAAATCATTATAAATTAGATCAGCAGGAATCAACTATGTTATATTCACAACTGGTTTACATAGCTATGGGCTTCTAGCTTTCAAGTTTCTAGGCAGACACATTTTTACTTTAATACAGTAATGCATTAATTATTAATAATACTAATATAATAATATAGCAATACTTTAATAATGCTGATTTAGGAAGGGCTGTATAAACAGAACAAAGAGACTGTCAGTTAACAAAATCATTTTAATTTTAAATAGATACTTACAGTTTAACCTTAAACAGACACTCACTAGTTGCATACTTGTGAATGAGCTCTCTCAACTATTCAAGAAAATATTTTAAGAGTAAATTCATTTTCCATGATTGATTTCACAGGTCCTATCTTCTGTGCCTTTGAGCTATCATTGCACATTGTTTCTGCTCTCTTTGTGACAGAAAAGGTTCACACAATCACCTGGAGCCATGAAATGGGAGTTCCCATGGGCTTCGAATGCCACACCCTGTAGGTTGGTGATTACAATTGCTCTTTTTCATTTCTTTCTTTTCTTTCCTTCTTTTTTCGGCTATATGTAAGAGTATAAGAATGAACTATATCTCACTGCTGAACACTGGAACAGAAGGTAGATGTCAGAAAGACACTAAGGTCATCAAAATACAATTCAGAGGTAAGAATAATGGCATGTCCCCGCCCATGAATTGTTCCATACAACTACTAGAGCATGCCATCAGTAAGGGAATGGGGTGTGGAGGATTGAACATACTGAATACTTATTATTTAAACATATTCATGGGAGGGGATTCTATAAGTACATTAACATGCATTTCAAGGTGTATATGGTAGAGGATTGTGCCATGCATTTAGGATCCAGTATCTTCATCTTGTCCATCAGCCATTCATTTACTCAATCCTATTCATTAACTCAATCCTATTCATTAACTTAATCCAATTCATTAACTCAATGTTTGCATTAAGTAAAATGCCTCAGCAAACAATTGCAGATTTAGAATTTTGGAATCACACTGAAGAGAGCTGAGAAGAAGTGTATTTGAAGGCTCTGTAAGAGACTTTTGTTAACAAGATTTCACACATCACTTACAACTCTGTCAAACAGATATCCATTTTATGAGCACACCAAGTTAGGTGGCTTTGTCCAATAAAATCACATCAATTAACCCTCCAATGCATGCTACCCTCCCCCATCAGTGAGAATTAGACAACAAAGCTAAGCCTACCATGAAGGGTTTTCCCACTAAACACTCAATAGAATACAGTAACTCACAGCTAAGACTTGTCTTTACCAGAAAGAACATGGTCACAACAGTTAGGTATCTTTTCTTCAGTGTGTTTTCTATGACTTCAAATTCTTAATTTCCAAACAATCCAAGAAACACTTCTATTTCCTCAACTGTTTGTTTGTTTGTTTGTTTGTTTGTTGTTGTTGTTGCTTTGGTCAAAATCTTGTTAAAGAAATTGTCTCTTCTAGAAGTTTCATACTTTCTTCCTGGTAGTTGTTTACAGAGCACAGGGGTCAGGCCTCGACCCAGACCAGTACAGTACTCAGCAGTGTTCCCTGGGAGGAGTGGAGAGATCTGCCACTGCCTGCCCTGCTTCCCTCTAGAACAGATGAACAGCCAGACCACCTGCAGCATAAGCCAAGAGGCTACAACTGCAGGTATGGTGTGATGTTTGTTTATCTGTTGCCATGCCAAGATATCTGGTACAAGCGACTTAATAGATGGTTTATTTTGACAGATGGCTTCAGGGGATCTGGGTCCACCAGGGTGGGGAAGGTGTGAGAGCAGAACCATGTTCATGCCATAGGAAGCTTGTTCACCCCTTGGCAGATGAGGAAGCAGAGCACACCAGGAAGAACCCAAAGCAGATGTCATGGGAAAGGCCAACCTCCACCCAACTATTCAGTTAACCAGGTCACAGCCTAATGATTCAAGCACCTCCTAAAACAGTGCCACCATCTGGAGACTAAAAGTTCAAACATGTGAGCCTGTGGGGGACATTTGCCATCCCAACTACAGCACTTGAGGATGTCTTTCCCAATGACCAGAGTGTGGTCTGTGAAGTATCTAATGTCCTCCACCACCATACTGAGCTCTGGGACACAGATTGGGTGGGTGGGGGGAATGAAGGGTTTTTCCTCTCCTTGTTGGATGGCTTGCAGTAGCTAACCTGATTATAATTCCCTTGTGGGTGAAGACAAACAAGTCAAAGGTCTCTGCTGGAAAACTTTTGTGCAGATTATCAAGGCACTTCGATTATTCATGGTGAACTAACTTGGTTCTCATGCAAAATGTCAACTGGATGTCCAGGAACAGAGTGATGTGGAAAGTTTGTGCAGATTGGATGCATGCAGAGTTGCATCTGAAGAGGTCTCTTCTGATAGTTTCTCTCACCAGTGGGGACCATCTTGCTAAACCCTGATGCTGTGAAGGCTTCACACAAGTGTTGAGCTGAGGCTTGGCAAACAGCAATTGTGTTAGAAGTTTGATTCCTTTCCTCAGATGGATTTCACACTAAGTCTTAGTCTTATTTCCTTGTTTTCCATTTTTTCAAACCCATACTAAATCTCAGTGTGGGGTCATCCTTCACAGTACAAAGTCATCCAAGGAAACATCTCTAGAATCTTCATGGGCAGCAAAGCGAGTAGAGGGACATGAAATTTCCTTCTGAATAATTGCCGTCCAAATGTTGATTTTTGTCTTTGGAAAATGCATACCTTGAAAAGCCAGTGTCTGAGCATGCTGGTACAATACAGCCAAGCATCTGGTGCAGAGAGATGCTCTTCTGGCACGTCCTGAACAGTTCTGAAAACTGTTGAATGTGCTCTACTGTATTTCAGTGCACATATCTACAAGTGGAAGGAGCCATCCACAGTCCACACTGAGGCTCAGTTTCCAGAGCTGGTTCCTGGGAGCACCCCACCCCCCACCCCCAGCAGCTGGAGCAGGAAGAACGCACTATGGTTGGGGGAGTCAAGGCAGCCCGCCTCATCCATCAGACACCTTCTGATCAATGTGAAATCTCTTAACTTGGAATCCTGCTTACTAAAAGACGTCAGTGCATGCAACACAGCAAATTCCAATGTGGATGGAAGATGAGTGACACTGGTTGTCACCTTCTACAAGATGAGTTATCACCTTCTACAAGCAAAATGCAAGGCAGAGGAGTCGAAGGGCAGGAAGATAACTACTGCACACCTAAGGAGAGGTGGTCTGGGGCTGTGATGATGAGCTCATGGCACACGTCCACACTGGCTTGTAGATGTAATTCTAAACGGTCTTATTAAATAAGAAACACAGAGCCAAATAAAGAGTTAAAAGCCCAGAGATCGAGCAGCCAAGAGCTAAGACCACCTTATCTTACCACTCGCTGCCATCCTTTCCCTGAGAGAAAGACCTTCTTCCTGTGTCCTGTCTTTTTATTGCTTTTCTGTTCTGCCTTCTCATTGGCTGTAAACCCAACCACATGACCACCTCATCATTGCTTGTCTATACAGTCCTCCAGGTCTCTATGGTTGTACTGAGATTAAAGGTTCAGGTCACCGCTTGGCTGTGTCCTTGACCACACAGAGACTCTCCTGCCAGGTGATCAGATTAAGGGCGTGTGCTACCACTACCAGACTTCTGCTTAATGGCTTGCTCTTAGCTCTGACCCCCAGGCAACTTTATTTATTAACGTACAAATAAAATCACATTTCAGCACAAATAAAATAGCACCCTACTGGCTGGGCCTTGTGGCCCACCAGGAACTGCCATTTTCTTTGTATGCTGTTTATTATTTGTTTGGATTTTTGAAACAGAGTCTCCCTCTGTAGTGCATGTTGACCTTAAGTCACTATGGAGCCAGGCTGGGTTTGACCTCAGCAATGCTCCTGCCTCTGCCTTCTGAATGCTGGGTTTGCACGCATGAGCCACAGTGCTGGCACCAAGCATGCTCATTTGCAATCTCTTTATTAGTCTTAAAGATAAGAGCTATTATCCTCATTCCAGGATAATTGAGGCAAAGAATTGAAGTAGAGTTTTCAAAGTTGGTCCACTCAAAGAAAGGCCAGTCAAGAACGAAAACGGCAGGAGAGAGGAGAGTTGTGGCGGACTTGTGAAGAGGATCGTTTATTGATTGGTGCAGAGTAAGCCACGGGAAATTCGGTGGTGTAAGACGACTTCTCATCTTTCTGTAGGTCAGGAATGGGAGGACTGGGCATTCTGGCCTGGGGTGCTTCATGAGGGACAGTCACTAGAAGACACAGCAGCTGGGTTCCCCAGTGAGTGATGCCAAAGAGAAATAAGCAGGCAGCAGCCATCCCCTCCATGACACAGCCAGCGAGTCACGTAGCATCACTTAGCCCACGTTGTATTCATTGGAAGTGATTTGCCAAGTCCAGAGGGGAATTAGGCTCTACCTTTTGAAAGGAGGAATGTCAACAAATTTGCAGGTATATATTAAACATACCACAGGGACCAAGCATGAGCAAGGATGGAAGTCACCTTGAGAAGACTGTGTGTGGCAGGGGTGGCTGGAGAGTGGAAGGGGAAATGGAAGTCACGGCTGGAAAGCGCAGCGGCCATCAGAAGGGCCAAACCTTGCACTCTGGGTTGAATGTGGACTGTATGAGAATGTCACCCATCCCCACAGAGATTTTTAACAGGGTAAATAACGCAGTTGAGCCAATTACATAATGAATATAATCTAGTGAATGTAATCTGGCCCGTGTTAGGTAGAGGGCAGGATGTTCTCATAATCTTTCAGTGATACAGACTCCAGACTAGTTTGGAAAAGATTAAAGAAAGATTTCCTTTGCTCTCTCTAATTCTGCTTCAGCACAGTTCTCCAGGCCAGCTGTTAGCAACGGTCCCATCAGGTGACAAGTACATTCAGGGTGACACGGGGCTCTAGAAGGTTTGGTTCCCATGTTGTTGACATGCAGAACAAGCAATGGGAAATGCGTGGGCTGCATTTGGGCCTCCTGAGGGGAGTTTGCCTATCCCTCCCTCCAACCCTCTGAGTACTGGATGGAAAGGCACTCCTTGATCACACAGGCAGGATGGTTTCTCAGGTCCTCATGGAATGTAGGATGAAACAGCACAAAGGACAGGTTTAACAAAATAGGACAAACAAACTTTGAGTGGGAGGAGTTGATCAGAGACTGCCCCCACAAGTGTGCTGGCCTGTGGGAGAGGCCTGGGATCAGGGCACAGCCCCAAGTCCCTACATTCATAAGACAGAGACCCTGAGAGTCACCACTGATGTAAGGACAAGGTATTGTCAGTAAAAGATGAACCAAAGGGTGGCAGAGGAAACACTCAAGGTAGCAAGGGTGACAGTGGTAGGTTGACACATACCCAGAGGCAGAACACTTGGCTAGAAAGTGCAAGGCCCTGGGGTGGAGCCTCAGAAACACACGCACACACACTCACACATACATACAAACTGCAAGGGACACAGTGCAGGATGGTGGTAAGTGTGTGTGGGAGATGTCAGCCACATGCAAATGAGATGTCTGGTATTCACAACAGTCTTTCTAAGCATCTCAGGAAGTTATTGACTCACTGCTACTTCAGAGTCGTAGGGTTCGTGGTCTTTATTCTAGGCATCATGAGAAATTACAAAGTATTTATGTGTCTTTCTCTATTTTCAAATGCCCAGAATAAGCCAGGCATGGAGACACAGGCCTGTAATTCCAGCAAGGCAAGAAGGTCATGAGTTTGAGTTCAGCCCAAGACACAGAGTGAATTCAAGGCTAGTGTGGGCAACTCAAAGAAATGTTGTCTCGCAATAAGAAGGCAAAAAAAAGTTAGGCATGTAGATCCATGTGGGAATACTTCCATAGCATCTATAAGACCCTGGGTTCAATCTCCAGGTATATAAAAAAAAAAACCTGAACATAATTAAAAGCCACATCAAGCATGTAATATTCTATAAAATTTGAAATTGACATGGAATGATGGAAATGTGTACATATGTATATACTGGTGATTATACATGTACTATATGATAAATACTGATATTAATATGAGTAGATTTTTATATCTGACATATGCATATTTATTTAAAAGCTGTGTATGTATGTATATGTGTAAAATTGTCAACATAGTTAAAGCAATTGAGGTAAAATGGCATACATACTAATCAGAAATTTTGAAATGCAATTATTTTTAATTCTAGGTCTGTAAAATTAAAGCATATTTGTGAATACATGTGGGGACTTCCATGCAATCATAGTAAAAGAAAGTAGAAAATTCTGAAAAATACATTCAGAGGCTTCAAATGTACATTGTTTAATTTTTATTTTTAGCCTATGTTTTTTCCACTCTGGTCTACTTTTTTTTAATGTTTTACTAAGAACAGAAAATTTTAAAGTCAAATGTAGATTTATGCTGTAAACTCGGAAATGGGAATTTTCCTTAAGATTCAAACTGCATTGGAAGTTTTCTATATCCAAGAGGGCACCTTGGTACAGAATGGAAGCCAGCACACATCTGTCCAGATGGCCAGGAATAGCCTAGCACATATCCAGACTGCTGGTCCTGTCTTCATGTGGATTTTAGTCAAAAAGAAGCCAGAACTCACAAAGTCTGGTCTGCTGTAACTTACTGAAAGTTAGTCACCAGCGACCCTTCTGAGGTGGCAGAGGGAAGGGCAGAGGAGAAGCAGCTGAGCCCCATGCTCTGGGTTCCTGGGGGTCCCCATCAGCTTCATCTGTTTGTAGGGAATTGGCCTGTGTTCAGAAGCATTGCAGTGACCGTGACCCCTGTTCATACGCTAAACTATTTCCATCATGATATGAACACTTTCCTCCAAGGCGATGAAGAGTGACCCAGAGGCAGAAGCACCAAGACAGCAAAACAAAATTCAGTGTCAGGGCTGGAGAGGCTGCTTAGTGGGTGAGAACACTCACTTCACAATCAGGAAAAACTGAGTTTGGGTCCAGGCACCTGAGTAAAAGGCTGGGCTTGGCCTTGCACACTCACTAGTAACCCAAGTGCCGACTGGTGGGCATGAAAACGGGAGAGTTACTGGAACTTGCTGGGTGCCAGCCCTGCTCTGGATTCAGTGAGAGGTCCTAGCTCAAGAGATAAGGTGGAGAATGACAGATACACACACACACACACACACACACACACACACACACACACACACACTCCATACTCACACGCATACATATATACAGACACTCCCTGCCCTGTGTTCCTTTATGTTCCTGTGATAAATATCCTGACAAAAACAACTTAGGGGACAAAGGTTCCTTTCACAATTTCAGGTTGCAGTCCTTCATTATCAGGAATTGAAGCTGGGAGGAACTTAAGGGACCTAGTCATAGCCACAGCCACAGCCACAGCCATAGTCATAGCCACAGCCACAGCCACAGTCACAGTCACAGCCACAGCCACAGCCACAGCCACAGCCACAGCCACTGCCACAGTCACAGCCACAGCCACAGCCACAGTCACAGTCACAGCCACAGCCACAGCCACAGCCACAGTCACAGCCACAGCCACAGTCACAATCACAGTCACAGCCACAGCCACTGCCACAGCCACTGTCACTGCCACAGCCACAGCCACAGCCACAGCCACAGTCACAGCCACAGCCACAGCCACAGTCACAGTCACAGCCACAGTCACAGTCACAGCCACAGCCACAGCCACTGCCACAGCCACTGTCACTGCCACAGCCACAGTCACAGTCACAGTCACAGTCAGGAGCAGGAAGAAGCAACCATGAGAAACTGAGTTTGGATCCTAGCACTCAGCTCATTGATGCAAAAATACTCAATAAAATATTGGCAAACAGACTCCAAGAACACATCAAAACAATTATCCACCATGATCAAGTAGGCTTCATCCCAGGGATGCAAGGGTGGTTCAACATACGAAAGTCTGTCAATGTAATACACCATATAAACAAACTGAAAGAAAAAAACCACATGATCATCTCACTAGATGCTGAAAAGGCCTTTGACAAAATCTAACACCCCTTCATGATAAAGGTCTTGGAGAGATCAGGAATACAGGGAACATACCTAAACATAATAAGGGCAATTTACAGCAAGCCAACAGCCAACATCAAAGTAAATGGAGAGAAACTCAAAGCGATTCCACTAAAATCAGGAACAAGGCAAGGCTGTCCGCTCTCCCCACACCTATTCAATATAGTACTTGAAGTTCTAGCCAGAGCAATAAGACAACATAAGGAGATCAAGGGGATACAAATTGGAAAGGAAGAAGTCAAGCTTTCACTATTTGCAGATGACATGGTAGTATACATAAGTCACCCCCAAAATTCGACCAGGGAACTCATACAACTTATAAACACCTTCAGCAATGTAGCAGGATACAAGATCAACTCAAAAAAATCAGTAGCACTCCTATGTACAAATGACAAACAGACTGAGAAAGAAATCAGAGATATATCACTCTTTACAATAGCCACAAATGATATAAAATACCTTGGGGTAACTCTTTCCACTCTTATACAGTCTGGGACCTAGCCCCAGGGGATGGAGCTGCCCACCGTGCCTAGACCTTCCCACATCAACAAACGTAACCAGGACAAACCCCTATAGATATAACCCCAGGCAAACCTGATGTAAGCAATCCACTATAGAAGCTCTCTTCCCAGATGATTCTAAAGTGTGTCAAATTGACAATTAAAGTCAATTAACCAACACACACACACACACACACACACGCACGCATGCACGCACGCACACACACACACATGCACACACACATGCACACACACTGGAGAATCTGGAGGAGAGCTGAGATGACTGCCTCCCTGGCTCTTTCTGAGCTGCATGCTACCTCTCCAGTGGGCAGGGCTCCCAGGGGACATCCCCCAGCCCTCATGGGGGGACAACGCTGAAAGCTGAGTGAAGTCACCAATTCACACATTTTTAATTTCTAAAATATTTACTTTTAAGCCTGTAAGATTATGAAATGCGAGGACATTTAATTCTCCAGGTGCTTATTCCCTTGAAACTTAAAGTACTACTAAAGATGGAATTGTTTACCTCAGACTATAGAAATATTGATAAGAGAATAATTATAAGAAGTACCTTTGCTCTTAAATTGTCAGTGGGGGGAAAGTGCTGTTCTGTATATTTAGTTTATTTCCATGAGAACTTTCTGCCCTGGAAAAACATGTCATGCTGTGTCATAGAGGTCACAGGTCAACTCAGATCTTTGGTGTACTAGCCAGGACTCCTGCTGAGCTACACACAGGTGGTAACAGGCTTGCAGGAAAACCTAGGACACCCAGCAATTTTAATGCTAAGTGGCTTTGCATTGGAGAAATGCCCAAGGGTCATGTCTAACACAGCCACTTGCTGATGACTGATGGGCGATCAATAGGAGCGGAGTGGGGAAGCCGCTTTGTCACCAGGATGCTCACAGGCCGTCAGCCTGCTCGTGAACATCCAGCCCACAGCTTTGTTCCATCTTGGCATGCAGGCTCTGGGCTGGAGCCAGTGGCCAGACATGTCCACAAAGATAGGATGTCCCCCAGAGCTGCTGATCAGTTCCAGCAGCAGCAGCAGCAGCAGAGTGAGGCCAACTTCTCTATTCTTTTCCTCCCAATTCACCGTTTGGGAATTTCATATGTGCATAGAATGTGTTTCAATCGTATCCACCCATTTCCTCCCCTACCGTTCTTCCCGTATCCCCCACCACCACTTTACCCTCCCGTCTTTATGGGTTCTGTCTTTCTAAACCCACTGAGGCCACTTAGTGCAATCTGTAAGTGCAAGGGCACAGGACCCTTTGTTGGAGCATGGGTCCCTGAAGAAAACTGTCTCTCTCCCCAACAAGTGCTGTGGGATGTTCTGTATGGCAAATGTGTTGCTGATTGGTCAATAAAACACTGATTGGCCGTTGGCTAGGCAGGAAGTGTAGGTGGGACAAGGAGGAGAATAAAGCTGGGAAGTGGAAGGCTAAGTCAGAGAGACACTGCCAGCCGCCACGATGACAAACAGCATGTGAAGATGCCGGTAAGCCACGAGCTATGTGGCAAGGTATAGATTTATAGAAATGGATTAATTTAAGCTGTAAGAAAAGTTAGCAAGAAGCCTGCCATGGCCATACAGTTTGTAACCAATATAAGTCTCTGTGTTTACTTGGTTGGGTCTGAGCGTCTGTGGGACTGGTGGGTGAGAAAGATTTGTCCTGACTGTGGGCCAGGCAGGAAAACTCAAGCTACAAACGGCCATCACTAGACAATAGCTCTTCAGGTAGGGGTGGGACTTCATGACCACCTCCTTCCTCAGTGCTGGGATTTTGACTGGTTTGATCCTGCACGTGTCTCACGCACACTGTCATGAGTTCTACAGGTTCATATGAGCGACTGCACTGATGCATCCGGAAAACAGCTTTCCATAGGCGTCCGCTGTGTTCTTACAATCTTTCCCACCTCTCTCCTGTGATGATCCCTGAACCTTGGAAGGAGGAGCATGACATAGATGTCCTACTGAGGGCTGAGCACCCGGGCCGGTTGTAAGTCTCCATGTTCATCACCATCTGCGGCAAATAGACGCGCCTCTGATGAGAACACAGAAGGGTCGGCCGTAACCAGTGAGTAGAACAAAGTCTTTAGGGATACTGTATCCGTTGGACAAAATAATAGCAGTAGGTTTCCCCCTAGGGCCTATGACCTACCTAGCCCCAGGTTCTGGGCCCTATTAACGGTGTCAGGCATGAGTTCCAGCTTGTGGAGCGGGCCTTAATTCCAACCCCCAAAGATCAGTTACTCCTATAACATTCATGGCACCGTTTTACTAGTAGGCCAGCTGTTAGCGTAACTTGGCAGGGCCCACAGCTGGGTGAGACGGTTTACTGTGGGCTTTTGTGGGGGTGCTGGGTGTCCAAACTCAAGTTTTCGTGTTTGCGCAACAAGCACTCGGCTGAGCTATCTCCTAGCCCGTGACTTACTGTTTTAACCCCCAAGAAGTTTCCTGTGACCACTGGAAAGTTTCCTGTGCTGCCTAGTCCTCAGCAATCACCAGCCCCCAGGATGTTCTCGTTCCATTTTCAAGATGGTATTTTTAACAGTTTACTCTTGAGCAAACTTGTGGCCTGTTCCCAGGACAGTGCATTTAGAAGCTTCTGGATGGCATCCCATGTGGGAACAGAAACCCCGGGTGACTAAGTGGTCTCCTGGCCTGTTGCTTGGTCTAGAGTCTAGGTACAGTCTGGTTCCTGCTATAGCAAATGTGGCAGCTTCAGGTCACGCGATTTCCAGTTCCCAAGCCCAGGCCAGCATCTTCCTCCATCCACATCTTTCCGTCTGGAAATCATTGCATCCTCTGTTTACCTCGTGCAGAACTCTCCATAATTATCCACTTCTAACTTTCAAGTCCTTCCATTGTTAAGCTATGCCCATAGTTAATCACTAGGCGAGGACTGTGTCTTGATCTTAGGTGAGCATAAATTTCTTATGTATGGCAAGTAGGTCCATAATTAATATAGGAGAGTATGTGTTCACCCTGAAGAACTGCCAGAAAGAGCTTTTAGTCTTAGACATCATTGTCAGAAGGATGACAGCACCCAGGAAGGTGTGTCCATGATGTGTGTGTGTGTGTGTGTGTGTGTGTGTGTGTGTTCTTGTGAGTGAATGAGGATACACGTGTTTGGCAGTCAGAGGATGACCTTGGATGTGAGCCCCTGCCTTCTGCTTCTTTAGAGCCAGGGTGTCTTATTGGCTACTGCACAGGCCGGGGTAGCAGGCCCTCTGACTTCCGGACATTCTCCCATCTTTAGCTCCCATCTTGCTGCAGGAGTGAGTGATGGGATTAAAGACACCTGTAATTGTGTCTAGCTTTACATGGGTCCTCATACTTACTCAGCAAGTGCTTTACCCCTGAGCCATTTCTATAACCTCAGAGATTAGCACTCTTGATCAAAACTTCTCTTTCCTTTAATGAAGACAATGGGTCAATATATGAAATATGTTACCAGGACATCCAAAGGAGATTTCTGGGGAACAGCACAAAAAAAAAATGGTGCCAAGGTGACATACAGAGCACTCTCGTCTCCTAACTTGTAAAACTGATTATCTAACAACGTAGCCACACAAGCTGGAAAGGGAAACGCAGTTTCCTGTGGTGAGGGGAGAGGTTAAAGCCAGGTGTGAAGGGAAGAAGACTTCCAGATTAGGCACAGGGGTCTCTGGTTGGCTGTGGTAGTAGACATTGTTGCAACCTGAGCCAGACAAAATAGGGCAGCACACTGTGAATGGTCAGAGAGAGAGATGAAGACCAGCAAACTCTCCCAGCCTGTGCTGGGACCAGCAGGAGAGCATGTCATTTGGCTACAGAAGAAATCATCTAGAAAACCGGAAATGTGGCTGTGGTGCTGTACTGTGCATGTCCCCAGTGGTCATTTGGACCCAAGAAATTAGAAATCTCATGCTAGAACCACTGAAACTCTGAGGTTCCACGCGAGAAGGGGGAACAAAAGTCAAATAAATCACAACCTAGTGATACACAGAATGTCAGATAGCAAACAACCCATCTGCAGCACACTAACAAGGAGCTACACTGTGGTTACAGGAGGGAGGACCCAGGGATGGAACCCGAAGGAACACAGGGCCCTCAGGGACCAGGATGTATGCAGCCGTGTGAATCAACAGGAACTGGTGTTCAGACCTGAAATGGTCAGAGTTTCTAAAGAGAAATAGAAAGTATAATCCTTAAAGAAGTGAAGACGCCATCACATAAGACCAGTGGAAGTCTCAGTTTCATCCTCACCTGTTCCTGAGTGCGGACTGCACTGGCTGTCCTGCTTGCCAAAAGCTGCGGAGCAGAAGTGACCACTGAGTGGATCAGTCAGGCGGTCCAGATCCAACTTCAGAGGTAAGTGAGGCTGATCAGCTTCTCATAACTAGGCTGTAAGTCCTAAAGTTTCTAGAACCTTCCAAAACAGTACAACCGCCAGGGGACGTAAGTGTAATGGGGTGTGGTAGCTGATCTTGGGTGTCAGTTGACACACCTGATAAGGGAGAGAACCTCAAGTGACCAAGGTTCTATCAGCTGGTCAGCCTGTGGTCGTGTCTTCGAGGCATTTTCTTTTCTGCTAATTGATGTAGGAGGCTCCACACTGAGGATAGTACCATCCCTAGGCAGGTGGGCCTGGGATGTACAAGAAAGGCTGCTGAACATAAGCCTGGAAGTGATCCAGTAAGGGCTCCTTCTCCATGGTTTCTGCTTCCATTCTTGCCTTCAATGGTTTTCCTCAGTCAGGGGTGAATTGCTACCTGAAAGTGTGAGATGAAATAAACCTTTTCCTTCCCATGTTGCTTTTGTTCATGGTGTTTACCACATCAACAGAAACCCTAACTAGGACAGGGAGACATTGCAACCACCAAGGGATGACTGAGAAACTATCACAATCAGAAGGAACCTAAAGGAACCCGCGAATCCAGCAGGGCATGGTACCCTGCCTGGGATCCTGGGACAGAGGACACTGGTCAGGAGAAACACTAAGGAAAGCTGAACAAGCAAGCGTGGGTTTGCTGCTATGGATGTGCCAGCACCGATTTCATATGTGGCCAGTACACCGTGGAATGAGAAACATTCACGCATGCGTGCATGCATGCACGCACGCACGCACGCACGCACGCACACACGGAATTGACTAGGCTGGCTTACAGGCTGTGGTCCAGATAGTCCAACAGGGGCCATCCCAGGACAGAAAGGCACAGAGTCGGGAGTTACTTGGTCCATGAGGCTGAGGGTAGATGACACTAATCAGTCACAGTCTGATGTTGGCGTCCTAGAGGTTCCTGGAGAGCTACTGATCTTAAGTCTACAGTGGAATCTTGGAGAAGTTGGTTCTAATAGTGGAGAGATGCCTCAGCAATAGGGCAGAGAAACTTGCCAGAGAAAACGAGGGGAGTAGGCAGGCAAAAACTCCCCTTTCCTGTGACCACTTGTGTGGACTGCCACCAAAAGGTGTGGCCCAGATTTAGAGTGGGTCTTTCTTCTTCAAATAACCTGGTTAAGAAAATCTCTCACAGGAGTGCCAGGCAGGTTGGTTTTCGTCAAGTTGACAACCAACATTAGCCACCACAGGAAAGCAAGGACTCTGCACTACATTCACAGCCCATCTGCCCCCTGGGAACTCACCTAATAATTTGTTACTTTTTATTTAAAAAATTTTACACTAAATATATTTTGATCATATTCTCTCCACTCCCCCAACTCCTCCAAGATCCTTCCCATTTTTCCACTCATCCAACTTCATGTCTCTCTCTCTCTCTCTCTCTCTCTCTCTCTCTATCTCTTTCTCAAAACAAACAAACAAACAAACAAACAAAAAACAATGGTCTAAACAAATACAACATCAAAAAGACAAAATAAAATAAAACAAAAATCACACATGCATGACACACACACACACACACACACACACACACACACACACACACACAAAACATGGAGTCCATTTTATGCAAATTTTTGCTTCCCAATTCCTCCTCAATAAAACATGCTCCTCACCCAACGTTCAGGGAACTTCATCAAATTGGGAAGACACTAGCCCAGAGTGTGAGAAACTTGATTTTAGAGATGCAACTGCCCTTTGTGTTACTGAGCCTTCTCTTACAATAGGAATAATTTCTGGAGAGAAAGATTTTGACCAAAGGTTTCAGAGGGACTGTCCGTGGTCATGTGCTGGGCCAGAGTATCTCGGTAGCCAGAATGTGTGTGAAAGCTGCTCAGCTTCCTAGACAGGAAACAGAATGAGAGAATCAGGGAACAGGTGTCATGTCCCCAGTGACTCTCTAACAAGACTCCATCTCCTAAGGTTCCCAGTACTTCTCAGTCTACTATGACTAGCTGGAGACGCAAGTATGGGTAAGAACATCACACTGGAACCATAACAGCATTCCATAACTATGAATGATTTGAATCCTAAGGGTTCCACTAAAACGTTCCTAGAGTCTCCTCTCTGATCTCTGTTTAACAAGGACAACCCTGCCTGAGAGGTGCAGAGAGAAGCTCCATGTTCAGTTCTTATTTAGCATTATGGGTCTTCCAGGCATTAAGTAATAACTCTGTGTGTGTGTGTGTGTGTGTGTGTGTGTGTGTGTGCACTTGTGGTTATAAAAATTAAATATGGGGACCATATTTTGTAAGTGCTTTTTTTATTATTAAAAAGAGAGGGAGTTGCACTGTTTGGAATGAATACTGAGGGAAAGGAAGCACTCTGCAGAAATCAGTCTCCTGCTTTTATACACTCCCAAATTATACTCATAAAGAAGGGTCCTGCAGCAGCGCTGTCAGTCACGATAAGGCGATCAGTCTGAGATTTATTATGAGTTTTCCTTTCATGTATTCAGTGGAAAGCATCCCACAGGTGTGTTTATATTACCAGAGATAGATGGAGATTAATTGTGTGCCCAGGCGCTGAAACACATTGACATCTTTTCTGAGATTTAGGTTGTGATAGGTCTAATGATTTTTTTAAAGGACTGTCCAGAATACTCACATGGGGAGGGAAGACAATATCCTCAGTGCCTGAAAGAAAAAGCAAGCACACCGTCATTTATCCTTGGGAAACAGAAGTCACCTTCTCCCTTTCTGCTCCCCAGGAGCTCCCCTAGAAGGTGAGAAAGTGTCCTAAGACCTCTTCAAGTTCATCTCCCCACTCCATATGATATGCCTGTCCCTACGTCGTGTTTCAGTGAGGCCCTAAGCCTGCCGACACCGAAACACAACTTCATTCGCAAAGGAAGTTGGGTGGAAGATGCTTTTTTCATTGCTATAACGGCAGCAGGATCTGTCATCAGAAGAGTGGGACATCCTTCACACGTGTTTAAACATGTTGAACTTGGACGACAGGATTAGTTTACATCCTACAAGACTTATATCTACAGGTAGCTCTTACAAAAGTTTTGTTTTGTTTTGTTTTGTAGAGAGACTTGATTCAGGGAAAGACTTTGTGATCTGGGAGAATTTAGATGACACTATTAGCTTTTCTCACCACTACCCAAAACACCTGCCAGGAAACAGCTAAAGGGAAGGGCTGGTTTTGGCTCACAGCGAGGGTCAAGTCCATCATGGTGTGGAAGGCATGGCAGCAAAGGAGGAAGATCAGAAAACTCAGAACGTGCTCTGCTGGCTTTCTCTTTCTCTTTTTCCTTTTGGTGAAGACCGGAGTCTGTGGGGACAGCATTGCCCATGTTCAAGGCAGTTCTTCCCTCAGCTAAACCTCATGAACTGTTCTCATAGACACGCTAAAAGGTGTGTCTCCTGGCTGACTGGATCTAATTGAGTTGATGGTTAGGATGAACTCTAACAAGAAGGAAGCAGATGGAAAGGTTGTGTGTTGGGGGAAGGGTCTTAGGAGCCTCCAGCTGTGCAGCCACTGGGGTCAACAGAAGAGATTTTAAACTTTTTGTTTGTACTCTGTGAGATTGACTAGCTCTGGGATGGTGTCAGTCAGAATGAGGGAAGTCTCTTCTCAGGGGTCAGATATTAAATCCTCAGAGAGCAGTGCATATCTCTTTCAAGAGACAGAAAAAGCAAGGAGCGCTGTGGTCCTCAGTCTACATAGTGTGCTGGGGGCCGCAGGAATATATTATAAGAACTCAGCTGTTACGGCAAAGTCACTACCTGGAGGGATCAAGGAATTCCTTCAGAGGAAGCCAAATTCCAAGGAGTTTTTGGTGTTACTTGGCTTGTTATATATCAGCTATCTTCTATTATGAAAATCATGTGTGCCTTCATAGTTTTCCCAATTGATTTTCCCTAAGAAGAGCTAACAGTGTGGACTGATTACTTTCTGGACATACACATTCAAGGTATTTGGAGACAATCTCAGGAAAGGCTTCCTCTGGAATCAGATATCTCCCTTTCCCACTTTCAAGGACTAACAGTAATAACAGTCCACATGCTTGTCTCCTGATTTAATAAGGTAAATTCCACAAGAAGACACCACCTAGGTCAGGTGGACGTTAAGTAATAGCTTCGCACAATTTAGCTCAGACCTTCGTTTCTTACAGCCTTACTAACTTTATAGACCTCTAACTCCTTACCTAACCACTTGTAGGAATATTTAGATAACCTTCTGCACTGACAGCTATGGTCAGCCAGAACTCCAGTTCAAGCCTCCCTGTAATTATCATCATTGACAGCATCCGGCCAGGTCCATCCTCAGACAGAGGAAAGTACCTTATCAGAGACACCTCTGTACTCTCTAACAACAGACTTAAGCATCCAGGCTACCTGTTTGAGAAGGCCTGGCAGATGTGCCAATTAAGCTTAACTTCCTCCTTTCCCAAATCTTACCTCTAGTTCCAGATCTCCCTTTAACTATCACCAGAGGCATCTACCTGTACACAGGTTGTCTAGCGACTGAGTACACTTTCCCCTACTCTGCAGAAAAATGGCAGATAGCTTGGACAGATATGAGCCACAGGAAAAAAAGAAGGCAGTTTTATTTTCTCCCATTGACCTAACAACTTATAGATTCTTAACATTTTCTGCCAATCATGTTTAAGGTTATAATTGAGCACATAAGATCCCTCTTCTTAGATATTACCTCAATTTAGCCTTTAGTTAATTAGTCACTTCCCTTTTGGGTTGCAAATGATAATTAACAATTACTGCCCCTGTATGTGATTCTTATCACCCTCCATTTGACCCTGGAAGCCTGGTGGTCACTGCCTGAGGAAAATTCTTACCTACCTTTATGACCCCGTAGAATTCAAGCCTGGTGACCTTGCTCGACCAGGGCATTGCTATTGCTTGGGTTTATAACTGCACTCCTGAGAGACTTGGGGGGACAGAGAGGTGGAGAATGGGGAGGGATAAGGAGGATTTTGACCAGAGAATACGTGTGGACGTGATGGAAGATGAGGAAGAATCAGATGGGGAGGTACTAGCTGGGAAAAACAAGATGAAAAGAACCTAGATGAGGCAGAATTAAGACAAGAGAATTAAGATAGAACTTAGAGGGAGCAGTAGATGAATATAGAGAGAAATCAGGCAAGAAAGGAGCGAGACATGAGAGCAGAATAGAAGCTGTGTAGAGAGAGAACTCACACAGAATAATAAAGTGTATGGACTAAGGAGTTTTGTGTACATAGATTCATTTCTTTTCATCAAAGATTAGTTATCAGCTGGTTGTAGATTCTCCCCGGGCCCTGGGAGGGGACTGTCGAGGGGCTGGACCCCCTAGTCCCTGATGATAGCGTGTCTTCTGTTCTTTCATCGGGTGGCCCCGAACCACGCGTGGCACACTGTGATCCTGGGTGCACTGCAGACTGCTGTGTCTGGACACCTCACAGCTCTGCAAAGACAATGCCCAGCAGGACCTCTAACATTTGCCATCCACCCCTCACAAAAGAGACCGGAGGCCATACAAGCAGGAAGGAGTCTATGAGCTGTTGTCCTACTTCCATAATGAACTCGGCCAATCAAATGGGGAAGGTGAATTTCCGTAACACTTGCCAGGTGGTGAGAGGGAAGACCCAGAGTCCATTTCTGTTCCTGATGACTGTGTGAGCTAGGAGAGGAGAACCAGAATAACCGTGGTCATTCTGGTGCCATGACGTGTCAACACAGAAGGAAACACAGTTATGCTAAGCGTGAGCGACAAGATGGCAAAACTGCTGTCCCTTCCTGTGAGGCTGCATGCTGATATATCTTGCCCAGTACCTTCATTGCTTAGGCCACCAGTAAAGACTTCTGTCGTCTGCCTCGGACACACTAACGGATGCAATTTTATTTACAAACTGAAAGTGCTGCTTATTTTAAAAAGCAGATGGCTGTGTCTCCTCAAAAAGTAATGATGTAAGTGATTTCTCTCTCCTCCCCCCGCCAAACAAAAAGTAATGCCATAGGTCATAGCTGCATACTCTAAAAATTAGAAGCAAGGGGCTGGGGGGCATGGCTTTGTGGGTAAAACTGCTTACTATGGAAGCTTGAAGACCTCAGTTAAGTTCCTCAGCACCCATGTTCAAGCTGGTGTGGCTGTGCATGCCTGTACTGGGGGGCAGAGGGACAGAGGGTCACCGGGGCTAGCTGGCCAGCCGACGTAGACAAACGCGGTGAGTTCCAGGTTCAGTGAGAAATCCTATCTTGAGGTAATGAGGAGAAGGACAGAGGAGGACACCAGACGTCCTCTCCTGTGCTCTGTGTACACCCACAACATGAACTGACACACACAAACCACACACACACACACACACACACACACCCCATACACAAGAAGCAGTGTTCTCTAAGCTGCCTGTAGCCTCACCCCCAGAAAACAAATACGATTGCTTTAAGGCTCATCTTTCTCTTGTGGAGACAATGGACAGAAGGAAGATGGAAGGTTACCAGCCCAGTTCTACAAGGTCATTTTGTAACAGTTAGAATCACAGCTGGAAGAGCTGAAACAGTCGCCTGGCTGTGGGTAAGATATGGTGCCTGTTCGCTTCTTCCCTTTAGAAGGGATTTCTTTATGCATGCTTAGTGTTTGCTTCTTAACTTTATGACAGCCATGAACTCTAACAGGAAGAATACCCTGAACTCACAGGTGTCTGAACTGCCCTATCATAAACCCCCTGTTTTCAAAAAGAGTCAAACGCGGGTCTCCTCATGTTGTATTGCTAGTAAAAGTGTCAGTCTGTCAACATGCATGGAAGAATGACGGACTGTTGTTTTAGCTCATATTCTAAGATTTCTTTTTTGTAACTGTTTTCAGATAGCAAGTGATTTATGGTTGGTTTTTATAGCAAGCAGATACTCCACATGTTATATACAAGGAAGGGCCCACATCGCACATTTGGGGATTTCTGTGCCTTGCTCATTATTGAGATGCATGATGCATGTTCTTGCAATTGATCCCACCCCTGCTCCTCACCCCCACCTGCCTTTCCCAGAAAAGGTTGAAAGCCATGGAAACCCCTTCGTCCCCCTGCTTGTCACCCTGACATTGTCTCCCTGTCATCATTTTCATTAATCTACTCATTTTGCTAATGTTACAAAAAATCTTAGAACTGGGGGTTTATGATAGGGCAGTTCAGACACCTGTGAGTTTGGGGTATTCTTCCTGTTAGAGTTCATGGCTGTCATAAAGTTAAGAAGCAACACTAAGTATGCATAAAGAAATCGCTTCTAAAAGAAGCAGACAAGCAAATATTTTAAAAATATTTGACATCTTCGTCAAGTGAGAAACAAAGTTGAAACTGTAGCAAGTGGTTGACCAATTGGTTAGTATTTGTGTTAATTTATCACTCTACTGTTTCTATGACGTCACCATGTTATCTCTCTACTGTTTCTATGACATCACCATGTTAAGTTATCACTCTACTGTTTCTATGACATCACCATGTTATCTCTCTACTGTTTCTATGACATCACCATGTTAAGTTATCACTCTACTGATTCTATGACATCACCATGTTATCTCTCTACTGTTTCTATGACATCACCTTGTTAAGTTATCACTCTACTGTTTCTATGACATCACTGTAATGGGAACCCAATTCCAAGACCTCATTTTAGAAGCTGAATAGAAAGGTTCCATTACTCCCCATCCTCTCCTTCCTTCCAGAGAAAAATAAACTCACCTGGAGGGTTGTACAGACAAGCAGATACTTCCAACCAATCCAGGTTCTGAGATTCAAAAATGCCATTAGCTGCCCCAAACCACAAGATCTGTAATGGAATAGGCACTACAGAAATGCCCACAGGCAGGATAGAAAGTCTTATGCCACACACACACACACACACACACACACACACACACACACACACATCCAAATCTTCTTTCTTAGTCATCCTGAGATTTCAGATCTTATTTAGGAGGTGTAGACGAACAAGAAACCTCTTTGGGCTTAAAGGAGGTCCAGATGCTTGGCCTTATAAAGACAGAGAAGGGCTTCGAACCTCAACCAGTGGGTGGATGGTAGTTGTCAGCACTAAACCAGGTACTCCATAATAGAAAGTGGGGAGGTGCCTCACTTTTCAGGAGCCTATCCATCTATAGAGTGATCACTCTGGAGGCATCTCCTGATGCCACTTCAGACATTGCCACCCACTCAGGCAGCTTCTGAACACGATTACTTCTCTTATCTACTCCAATGATAGAGTCATGGGAGTTTTAATCCTTCGATGATCCTTCTAGAACTCAGGCCCACCATGTCAGAGACAAGATGGAAACTTCAGGAACATATTTCCTCTTTCTCATTTATTTCTTCTACAGGACACAGATGCATCTCAAATGATAGTGGTAGCAGGCTGATTTTTGCAAACTTTTCTGAGTCAAGCCAGGGCAAATGTCTTCCTATCTGCGTGTCGGCCAAATTCCTGTGTGAAACTGGACAAGTCTCTAGTGCTATGGGGATCTTTCAGTGCTGTCCTCCTTGAAGAAAAGAATTCAGTTGAGTGACACAGACAGTTCAAAGAGTTTGTTTAGCAAAGCAAAGCAACCAAAGAGAGATTGCAGTTGCCTGACCTAAGCAGGGAATCACCCAGTAGTTTAGCCTTGTGGATTTACATGTTTCATGAATATTCATGAAGTTGATGATATATTCATTCAGCAAGGTGATCCATTTCCCTCTCATAAAATGTGGTGGACCAGATCGCCCTTTAGGGTGTTTCTTCCCATGATCCCCTAGAAAAGCCAATAAAGGGAGGTAGCCACACAACAACGTAAATGAGACTATAATAAAGATGAAATGTCTTGAACATACAGATCCTCATCAGCTGACGTGTGGGAACATGTGCCTCAGCTTCTGGTATGGTAGAAACAACCGAACCACACAGTTAACCACAAAGGGCGTTGTGACCCTCAGGAGACAGCTATAGTTCAGGTTTCCTCACATCTGGCCCCTTCTTGAGTCTGCTCACACTCTTCCTGTTGCCGTCACAACTAAGGCAATTAATACATTTTATTTACTTATTCTTAATTGAGGCTTTCCATTGAGCGCTGGGGCTAGACTCCACCACTATCACCATGTCTGGACAGGTCCCTGCACAGGCAGGAACAGGAACAGTGTCCGACAGGGCCCCTTAACACTGCCACCGCCGCTCCTGTCTGTCTTCCACCTAACAGTAGAAACAAGTGGAGAGATGTGCAGCTGAACAATTGAACCCCATTCTTCCAAACTCCAGAAGTTCCATGGAAGCACTGTTTGCCAAAGGACATCCATCAGTTTGAAAGAAAAAAAAGTGAAATGAGAAATGGTGTCCCCGGATTTATTGGTGCAAGATAAAGAAAACACCAATAGAAGGAGGGACCTGGGTGACTTTGCAAGTCCAGGAAGTTGACCTCTAGCACACACTGGCCCTGGGAAGTCTCCATCCAGCAGAGTCTACTGTGTCAAGGGAGGTGATAAGACTGATCTTGTAACAAAAAATTATCTCGCACAACTCTGGTGGCTGGTGACTGACTGCCACACTTCCTGTCTTAAATGGACTTCTTCATCAAAGCAGGCAATCAAAAATGGTCTCATAAAAAGGCTCACAGTGCCCCTAGCAAACCAGCCCCATTTTCAGTCAGCTCAATTATTAAAGAGGAGGTAAGTCGTCTCTTCCTCAAATTGACCTTTCCACCAGGAACCTGTTTAATTTTTTAATTGTCTTTAAAATTACCATAATTTTACAAAACGAGCCATGATTTCCGGATAAAAGCTCTAAGCCAGGTCTAACACAAAATAACAACTTTAAATATTTACCATTTTGTCGCCGAGCAGTTAAAATCTATCTTGGTTTGTTTTCCTCCGCTATATCTTAAGCTGTGAAGATGATCACATGATCATCTGAGCCCTCTGCTCTGCAGCAAGCAAGCTCAGGAGTAGTCCGGGCATCGGGGTTCCTGGGCAGAGCACTTGACCTCTGAGTTTGTAGGAAGAAGGGCTGACCTACCCACAGGGCTGATGGGAGATTAGATAATCAATAACTGTTGAGCACTTTGAAGATGTGAGGTGCTGAGGCCCCTCAGAGGAGTGACTAATGCTTCGCTGGAAATTAGAGCTAGCAAGTATAATCACTTTTGATCCGAGAACATAGAGAATATTCTAGAAAGTCTCTCTTCTGTTAGATTCATTTAAATCATAAAGGGGAATAGGCTTTGATCCTATTGTAGGATCCAACAATAGGAACTTTCCACTTTATTTCAGGGAAGATGAACCCATAGAAACCCCTAGAAAAGAAAGAGGAAGAATATCATTTGAGGGTTGTTTTTTTCAAGTCTGTAATGGCCTTGGGAAGACTCCATTCTATCTAAACCGTGTGCCTTCTCTTGGATTGGCCAAACATCACACACACACAAAAGTAATCTCCCGCAAAGACAATATAAAACCACTATTGGTTTCACCTTTTGGATATTCTGAAGTTACTTGAGAAATCATTGCCTGACCAACCATACTCCTGTTCTAAATATGTGGCAAAGCATTCCTCCTTGTAATGTATAAAAAGAACACTCAGATTTGAAAGCACACAGACACAGGAAGACAAAGACAAATTTATCGACAGCAAGATTCTGAGCCTAATTGTAGCCGACGGCACTCACAGTAGCATTGCTCTAATCAATTCACATCTTACAAAGCACTTTGAGATTTTTTCATTTAATTAAACATTATATTCATCTGAGCCTTTTAGCAATGTGGGTGGGGAAAATCAGTTTGTATAGCCTTGCCTAAAAATAATGAAGCTTACAATTTTTGGAATATTCTCTAAAAGCATGTACTAGTTGGTCCTTATGTTAATCAATTTGGAAACCACCTAAATTTCTTCTCTAATTAGTATTTCGTGTGATATATGAAATAGTCCTCAAGTGGGAGTTCCCGGCATCATTTTTGAGTTCGCAGAACTCCTGTCTCTAAATCTTCGTTCGCTGCTGACATGTCTAATATCACAAACTGTGCTCCTAAGTGATTCTTACTGTGTTGAATGCCCATGCCAGGAGTTCACAAACTAGAACACGTGTGGTGTGCTTCAATAGATCAAGAGGGGAACTTTTATAATTAGAAACATTAAAATTCAGGTGTGAATACTCAAGTGAGCTGTGGCTATCCCAAACATAAAAACCTACAGTAATGGAGTGTGGCTTTGCACCTCCCCTGGACAGCCCTGTGAGCTTTAGAAGAAAAGAAAGCAACGATTCTGAGGCTCAGTGCAGACCAGGTGCCTGGCAGGGAGTGTCTAAGGTGATCAGAACAATTGTTGGATGAAGACCGGGTTTTATGAATGAGGAACTCCAGATGTGGAAGGTCCACATGTTCACATGGAGCTCCCTTCTCCCCACCGCACTTCCTGTTCCTCCCCAGGCTGCCTCCCAGGTGGAAGTGCCTTTTGTTTTTGCTTTAAATTATATCGCAGTCATTACAGTTGAAGACTAATACATCATCAGTCTCTCATTCTTTGCCATTTGATTTATCTGAGTTTAACCTCAGTCTGAATATGTTAAATGAAATGTTATAGAAATAAATAATTCATACATTTAAGTCATTTTTTCATAGTATAATTTTGTGGTGTTTCTATTTTACTAATTATTATTATCTTACCATGCCCATGCCTAGGTTATGAATTGAGTTTACATCACAGGTATGTATGCATTAAGAAAACACAATGCACACATGATTGATACCTCTTGTTGTTTAAGGGATACTTAGTGGGGTGGAGGGTTTAGAGCACGCCCCTGGATGAACACAGGAACTTCCAGGGTGTCTCCATCTAGCATGGCACTGTTTGATAAGTTTGACCTGTCACAGTGAATGTTTTCTTTCACTCCAGTGTCTACTCCTTGTGTGCCAAAAGAGAAACTATGCAGAAACTCAGCTACAGTTTGGGACACTGCCTACCCAGACATTGTCTTAGCTTCAACTATATCCATGACATCAGAACACAGATGCCTGATTTTATCCTTTAGACATAACCCAATGACAGACCAATATTGAAAATAAGCAATTGCCTGAAGTCCATTCCAATTCACAGCATCCAATATGTCGACTATAAAATAATAAAGTGTTCCTAGAAATATTAGGAGAAACACCATTATTTAATTACCATAAGGCCTTCCGGGACAGAAATAAAACATGATTTAGGTGGATGAGCAGTGGGTATGGGGCAGAGCGGGATGGAGGCAGATTATACAGGAAATGCTAGTGGGAAAGGCAGCAAATTGCAGATGAGCCAGTACAATGATAGATGGAATGCGAAAATAAAATAAAATCATGAAAAAGGAGCCGTGGATCCTATAATGCTACTTTGTAGTGTTGAGGCTGAAACGGTAGAATAGTCAGAAAGGAAGTCTGACACTTCAGAGATGAAGTAACGCTTTTCAAAGCCAACATGGAGAGAAGTCCAAACTCTAGTCCCTACTCTCATGAGATAGCATACTTCTCCTGAATCGGATTTGCCCAGCAGCTGGTTGGATTGTGAAACGCAATGTTCCTTACAGTGGTTTTTGACTTGGGTGGCCAGCAACAGAACGGCAGTCAGAGAGCCAAAAACTTGTGACAGCCTGGTTAACAACACACTAAGACATCCTCTGTGAAAAGATTTATGCTTCGATCCTGTCCTTGGTCACTTCTCACTGTAAACATGAGAGGTAGGTTTCTCCAGCTCACAACAGCCTGATCATTAGCTCTCTGGTATTACCGGGAAAAGGGCTCAAATTCGCCACCTAAGACTTCAGACAATCTAGTAGTTCCTTAGTTACTTATTTTCTGATTAAAAATAAACTAAGTATATTTAATTTGAAATAATTTAAACAACTTTAATGAGTTAAATTAAAAACATATAAAGAATTGATCGTAAGTATTGGATACTAATTTTAAGTGATACAACGAAAGTCAGTTAACACATCCCCCACAGGGTGCCAACTAAGTTCTCCTAAGGCCCAGAGTGACTGAGGATGATTGATTGCTCTCAAAAGTCTCCACTGGGGTCAGCTGGTGGGGGTCCACCTTCTAGTGGCCGGGTGACCCCGACAGTTGCGAAGGGTGCAGAGCGCAGGGACAGGGCGAAAAGAAACTCTGCCTTGGAAATCATTTTCCTGCTCATAAGGCCAACCCCAGGAAACTGTCCCCTGCCCATGGCACATCAGGGGTTCACTCAAACTGCCCCAAATCCTGTAGTGACGCAAAAACCAGGGGACGACGCCATCCTAGCTAGCATGGGATCCATTTAGTAACTCAAGCACTTGAGATGAGCTCAGTGAGGCCTGGCAGGTAAATATTCAGTTTGAAAGACAGAGCTTATTTCAAGGGACAAAGACTGTGACATCAACTTGGCAGCTAGGGAAATACTGCCGTCCAGACTCTGAGCAGGGCAAACCCTACTGAGAGTCTTTCCGGTGGGCAGAAGCATTGCTGAAAAGCAGGAAGGGTAGTGTAAAGTAAGTAGATGGAGAGTACGCCCGCTGCCATTCTGCTGGGCATCGACGCAGTGGAAATATCTGAACAGCCAGGCAGTAGGACAGGGACGCCTAGGGATGGGAAAGAACGAAGCGTTTGCAAGAAAAGACATCGATCTTCTGAAAACCTGAATGCTGTGTGTCCGCCGGGTATTCTGCCCCGGAAACCTGGCCCTTTCCTGCAGAGGGGCTGAGCTCGCGTTCCCTGCAGGATGTGGAGGCAGTGGCCAGGTCTCCTCTCCGCTTTCTCTATCTAGGCCTTGGAGTCCCGGCCTTCCACCTCCCATCTGTCTGAGAACACCAGAGCACTTTCCTCCTCCTGAAAGTCACGCCCTATCCACCCGTCAGCAGAGACCTTCCCACCGCTGCTCACAGCTGTGGGCACGGGGCAGTTGTTTCTGTCCTTCGATTTAAGCTGTGTGCATTTCTTTGATGCCTTAAGCTCCGGAAAAATATTTTATTCTTGTGTGTCACCGAAGCAAATAAAACTGGGGGTGTGGGGGATGAAGCCAAAGTGAAGTGCAGCAAGGGCCCCAAGAGGGACGCTGCAGTGACCGCGGGAAGGAAAGGGAGGGAAGTGTGGCTTGGTGGGTGACTAAAAAGTGGAGGGAAAACACGGAGTTTGCCCCCACTGTAGACCAGAAAGAGTTCTGAATAGATCAAATTAAAATGGAAAAGAAAGGGAAAAAAATACAGCTGGGGGCGGGGT
The DNA here is from genome assembly GCF_949786415.1 of Peromyscus eremicus. NCBI lineage: Eukaryota > Metazoa > Chordata > Mammalia > Rodentia > Cricetidae > Peromyscus > Peromyscus eremicus. The sequence goes on along the minus strand of NC_081435.1, from coordinate 70,682,116 downwards.
GAATGTCTGTACAATCTCAGATTCAAAAAAATCTTTTCCACATGTAAAATTAATGAAAGAAACTCTAAAACAAGCTGTTAATAATGCTTATTTGGACAAAAATACACAACGTGATATCCACAGCTTCGTGGATAAAATTTGAAGTTTACCTTTTCAGTAAAATGGCAGGTAGGAAAGAGATTTTTTTCTTTCATCATATATATATATATATATATATATATATATATATATATATATATACAAATATACATCAAATATATACATATATATGAGATTATAATTTAATTATGCCATTTCTCCCTTCCTTCGGGGAAAAAAGATCTTTAACCATAGTGGACAGTAAAACATAAAGAATTCATGGGACACATATTTTAACTAAAATATTATTACACATACACAGTTTAATGATAGAACCATGTTTAGCCAAACTAAAATTGAAAAGCTGAACTTTGCAAACAGATAGTACAATCTAACCCTGCACATTACTAAGTTGAAAATAGGAATAAAGTTACATAATTCATAGCCTTCGGTCTGAACATTCCACATTAGAAGTATTCCTCAAAAACATAGTCATGCTTTAAAACATACGTTTTCAAGGATGTCCTTTACATTGTTTTTAAAACTGAAATACCGGAAGCAGCTTCAGCACTAGCTAAATTTGTGATGATATACCTCAGCTCTCAAAAGTGACAGGCTCGACGTGGTCCAGGAAATGCTCCGGTGGAGTGCTAAGTGGATGGGATGCAGCAGAAGGAAACACCCTGTGTGGGGTAAAAGTCCAGAGCCTTCCACAGAAGACCAGACAGCAACCTGTAATAGCCGTCCCTCTAGCACAGGGACGGCCACCGCTCTGTCTGTTCTTTAGACACAACACCTCCCAAGCCTTCTGTGATGAAGCTGCGCAGATTTTCAGCACTATAAGACAAAATAGAGAGCTTAAAATTATTTCACTTAATATCGGCATGGGTGCAACAGATTGGAACACTCAAACACGGTGAGGACAATAACCCTGAAATCACTCAAGGTCACAGCTGTCCCTTTCAGGACCCTGTGTCTGCCCTTTGAAGCAGTAATTTTATTAAAAATATTCAAAAAATAATTTCTCTACCTAAAAGTACAAGGAAACTGGGAAGAAAAACTGTTACATTTGATTGTGCAAAAATATAATGCTTTTTTAAAACACATAGCTATCATTGCAAGCTAGAATGTCATCTTCTAGACAAAATAGTGTGTGGGAAAACAGTTTTAGAAATGCATGCAATACTTTATAGTAATAGGAAGACATGTAACAACAAATACTTCTGTTCTATAAGGATACATTTACAAACATATGTTAGGAATGTACTAATATGAATAAATTGTGTGTATGCTTTTTTGGACATATTCATCATAGCAGAATCTTAAAAACATCTAAGGGTATGTCAGTTTCACAGCTATGGCCATTGACCCCCTGTGATATGCAGTAGTATTGACATAAAGTGTCTCAGAGAAGAAAATCTTAAGTCAAAAAAAATAAAATGGAGAAAAGACTCAAAGAAATGTCGAAGTATCTTGGATGTTTCACATTATGGAAGCTTTTTACTTACATCTGCATTGTGGTGCATTTTCCACTGTTTTCTGCAGCATACTTTCATAAATAAAAATGTACTCGTTTTGATCAATGTTTGCTGTTTGTATGTACAGAAGGGTTACATTGAATCCTGTTATCACATGCAACTAACAGAAATTGATAAGTATTTAATTTAAATTTTTAAGTTAGAAGGATACTGGTTGGTAGAAAAAGAGAAATACTAAATAATTTTAACACAAATTTAAAATTCTAATATAGTTAGAGATTGCAAGCTCCAATGATCTTTCAGACCACTCACATTTATTTCTTGCATCAAGAATTATTTTTATCATGAACATATTGGTCTAATTATTAATTAATAGGCATAATACTAATGCAGCAATTAATAGATATATAGCTTTAACAGCAATTCACAAGAGACAGAGACATAGTTCAGCAGTTAATTGTGCTTCTGCTGCTCTTTCAGAGGATACAAGTCTGTTGCCCAGTACCTTTGTGGGACAGCTCACAACCACATGTTACTCTAAGCCTATGAGGAGCCCATGCCTCGGGCCACTATGGGCACCTCCACCTGAGTGCACATACCCAGACAAATAGACACACAGACACAGACACAGACACACACACACACACACACACACACACACACTTTAACAGAACAGCAGCACATACTCCCCTCACACTATCTGCAATAGGAGGGCAGACCTATCTCAGAAAGCTTATGATGTCCCCTGTAACAGGTAAGGGGTTTGAGCGACTCACCTGTGCACCCGTTTGTTAGGGCATTCCTCTGAAAAGGACTTTGGGATGGAATAACAACTCACTAAGTGACTCTTCTCACTGTCAGCCCTTACTAAGGAAGAACAAGGCTCACCTTTCAGCCCCACAGCAGGGGGGTGTGGAGAAGCATGATGGAGACCAGCCAAACCCTCACAGGAAAGAGCCTGTGAGGGACAGAAGTGGGTGGATGGACAGTTGCTGCTCGCAGGCTCACAACATCTTCTCACTGCTGAGTTATCTGCAGCCTTGAAAATATTCACAAGATGAGTGAGAAGCTACAGTCCCAACTAAATTGTCTGAAAACACAAACTGTTTTTCATCTGGTCATGATTCTGGATTCAATGCTGAAGTCACTGAACACCCAGGAACACCAGTGAGAAGACACAGTCACGTAAGAAGGCATTATTTAATGCTTACCTGGCAGCTGAGATACCATGATCCAGAAGGTGGTTTTCCCAGGGTGAAGCTTATCAGTTGTATTCCAGATATGCCGAGCCCTGCAACTTCCCAAACACAGAACATCCGACTGACTGCGCAACTTATGGTACTGGGGACTTGTGTTCATGCTTTCCCCTCTTACAAATATTTTCCAAAAGAAAAATACATCATCTAAATCTTCAAAGACAGACCATACCATCTGTACTGAGAACTCACGTATGCTGAAAGCAGTCATACAATCCGACGACTTGTACGTCTAGCTTTGTGATCCACCAGTCCGTCTCCTGTCCCATCTGTACAATGGACATAATGACAAAGATTGGAAAATGTGCAGTTTGAAGCTTGAACATAGTAACCCAGGATGACAGCCTTTTGTAAACCACTCAGTGCAGAGTTTTAGAGACAGCGAGAACAGTATGTCACTGATCAAACTGTCCAGCGGTTACCTGCCTGTGCAGGTTACTTACCTGTGCACTGGAGAGCTCCATTGTTGCAGCCATCCTGATTCATTTCAAAGTAGAAGGGGACTGTGGATGCATCTTCCAGAGCTGCCCAACGTAAACGAGATTGTCCTTCAGGATCTCACCACCCATAGAGGCAGCACCCCCTGCAACATCAGCATTAATCTTCAGCTCAGTAGAGGGTTGCACACTGCTTTTGGAAGGTACTCTTTTACCTTCTTAGGATTCTGCAGCCACCTCTGTCCTGACCCAGAGAACCTCGCCTGAAGTCAGAAGGAATCTAATTGCTTTTTTATTTAGAGTGGTGGGAAAAACGAGGCGCCACCAAACGCCATTGGTGATGGAAGTACCTAAGAGAATGGCTCAAGAAGACTCGTTTGGACATCTGCGTATTGAAAATGAACTTGTGCACAACTCACACTAAAATACCTGGGAGTTAGTGAAAGGAGAGGAGAAGTCATTTCATCCGCTGACAGTAGTGTGCAGTCACAATTACAGCGGCCTTCTGCCTCATCTTAAAATATGAAACCTTTGAGTTTCCTTTTCTGTGACTCACCCTGTGGCTTCTTCATAATCTACACTGAAAATCACAACACAAAGCCCCCACTGGGCCTTGAAACTAAGAGGAGGGAGCTATGTATCTCATTAGCAATTAAAATAAAATGGGGGATGATGTACTGTTTCTTCCCTTATCCTCCCCTCCATTTCCCCTCTCTTCCTTCTCCTTCCCCTCCTTGCATTCTTCATCTTGAATTCAATAAATATTTACTCACTATTTACATGCTATGCTTAAGGGAATACAAATATGAAACAGAACTATCGTATTTCTGAATATAACACAAAACCGTAAGAAAGGAGACGCACTAGATTTATTACGTGTCTTTCAGGGGCTTTCAGAAATCCTTTCTATGGTGTATATCAGGGAAAATATATAAGAGTATAGGGAATAGTGGAATCTGATTCTCTCCCTAAACTGGCAAGAAAAGCAACTGAATTCAGGGCCAGTGTATATTTAAATCCATCAATTCGAAAAACATGTGTTCCCTGGATAATAGGAAATAAAATTAAGGAATGGGTTCAGGAGTTGGTGTACAGTCTATGGGAGTTTAGAAGAACGTATTGCATCCTGTAAATGTTGGTGTGCTCACGGTTCTGAGAAAGCATGCAGGTTTTGCAGCACTGGGGTTTGGACAGGAGTCCTTTCCTCCTCCATGGAGAGCTGCATAGAAGTAGATCCCACCCAAGGCACTCTGGGAGCTACAAGGGTGATGGAGACCTGGTTCTCACCTTCACGAGGCCTGTAGTCAACAGCTAGAGATGGAGAAGGGAGAGAGGTGTATTCTTCTCCTTCAGAAAAGATGACAAGGCAGTGAGAGGAGCAAAGCTACACAAGCAAAGTTGGACGGACAGACAGGACTGTTCCTCCTGCCACAGCGCTGAGACCGCCTTAGTGGTAAAGATGGCTCCCACGTGAGTATGAGGAGATGAAGTAGGTTTTAAAGGGTGTAGAAGAGGACCTGCGTAAGCACTAGGACTCAGCATACGTGTGAAAAGGTGGCCATGGTGGTACATGCTTGCAGTCCCAGTGCTGAGAAGGAAGGAAAAGGAGGATCCCGGGAGCTTGATAGCCAGCCAGATTAACTGAACAGGAGTCTGAGGTTTCAGTTAGAAACCCTGTTAAAAAAGGTTGATCTTAGTCTGCGGGGAAGGCTTTGCCCTGGAGAAGATGGGAATGGGGGACGGGCTGGGGGGAAGGTGAGGGGGGCGGGAGGGGGGAGAACAAGGGAATCCGTGGCTGATATGTAGAACTGAATTGTATTGCAAAATAAAAATTAAAAAAATAATAATAAGGTAGATGTTTCCTGAGGAACAATACCAGAAGTTACCATGCTTGGGTATCTGTCCTTCCCCCATATTCATGTACACACACATACACATATGCACACACACGCAAAAGTAGGTCTTTTGTTTTTTTAAGGAGAAATAAAAGTGGAGAAAAGCAAAGCAAAAGTGAGCTTCAGGAACACTGCAATTCAAAACAAGAGGTGACGAAATGTGAAGAGCTTCCCATGCTCCTGTGGGGCCCAAGCGGGTAGAGCAATGGGAGGTGTCTGGGAGAAGATCCACGAGGCTGAGCATGGCAGCAGGCAGGCGGAGGGTAGCTTGGCTGAACGACCAAATCCAGTTTTGCCGGTCACCACTGACCCTTTCTGCATGCTGCTGGTGCAAAGACTGTTCTCAGGTCCAGAGGCTGCAAACGCCGTTGCTCAACAGCCCACGGGCTTGTGGGACACGCTACTTCACCAGGATGCCATGCTCACGTGTGACTTGAGAAAGCCACTTGTGAGGTAGTATACTCCTGTGCCCTGTATCGATTCTGTCCCCTAGACAAGAGAAGGTCATCTCTCATCAATAGCTGTCAGCTCCCTGACCTCTTAACCTAGGCACACTTCGGCCACAGTGTCATTTCATGGAACGTCTAGAGCCACAGCTGGTTCTGACCAGTCCCTGAAAATGGGGTCCTGGAGCTGGGAACGTAGCTCGAGCTGCTAGAATGCTTTCCTGGTATGTGCGATGCCTTGGGCTCTGTCCTCAGCGCTGCATTTACTGGATATAATGGCACATGTCTGTAATGAAGAGGTAGAGGCTGGAGGATCAGGAGTTCAAGGTTATTCTTGGCTACATAGTGAGTTCAAAGCTATCCTGAAATAGCTGAGATTTTACTTGCCTCAAAAGTAAAAAAATAAAAATAAAAATAAAATAATAAGGTAAAATGGAGAAGAAAATGGGGTGCTGCCTGGGATTTTTCTGTAGTACAACAGAACAGGCATTAGCCAGCCTCTGACTCTCTCTGTGGTCACACCTCTGTCGTAGCCACTTGCCACATTTTCTGTGTCTTTTAGAAATGCAGGTCTTGAATGTTTGTCCCCTGATAAACAATAAAGAAGTTAGCACTGTTTCCTCTCACCTGAGAGTTGAATGAGGATCATGTGAGAACTGCAGCAGAGGAAGAAATCCTAAAATTTCAGTTACAGGAAATCTCCGACCACACGTCCCAACTCTGAGGCTTGAAAGAAAGAACAAAATGATACCCACAGTTTTGTTTTGCTTTGAACCCCTACCTAACTGGATCACTAAGGGCCAGGGGAGAAAATGGGGAAGGAGTATGCCGGTTAGGTATGAAAAGTCACGGGCTGTGATGGAAACAGAGCATTGCCTCACACATTCCTATAGCAACTAAATGGGTAACGTAACAATTATGTTCACAGAAGTTATTTGAAAGAGCTTTCTTGATACCAGATATACCAGCGGGTGAGAAGCTGGGGCAGATAAACAAAACATTTGTTCTTACAGTTCAGGTTTGATCCGCTATTTGTCTGGGCTCTTGATCCCCCCATTATATACTGAACCCCTCTAGAGAGAAGGGATCCCCTTTGTCTCTTTGGTGGAATAAAAGCAATGCTTCACCAGCCTTTTCTCCACCCTTTTCTGTCGGGATATCACTTGGAAGAAGTGGAGAATTTGTCCACCAGGCACAACATCAGCAGTGTAAGAAAACTGCCTTGGACAGTATTTTCCCATAATGAAAAGTAAAATTAAATAAAAAAATATAGTCAATGAGGCCGGCTACAGAGCCTCTGCGACTCTGAAGGCTCAGAACGGGAGGTGGCTGGAACTTTACTCTTGTTTAAAACCCCACTTTATGAAAGAAACATGGACTAAATTTATCTTCTCAGATTGGAATGTTTTTATTCAAACTGAACTTAGAAATATTTTTTGAACTTTTAAAAAGCTATTTGGTCTGTATATTTAAAACACTCCTAAAATTCAGTGACTCGGGACACTTACCTCCAGCCTGTCTCTTTTTCTTTTTCTTTCTCCTTTCTTTTTCTTTCTCCCTTCTTTCTCTCATTTCAAGAAATGTGGAAAACATTAACGAAAATTGTGTTGGTCTGTACAATTTTATTCTGTTAAAGACAGGTTTTATGATACATTTAGCCTTTTAAATGCCACTAATAGTCTCTAGGGACACATGGTTTTTCCTCTAGTGCAACAATTAAGTCCATTTCAATGCTATTTGGATAAGTTGAAACAATTCAGTCACTGTGTGCCTGCTCTCAGGTACCCACAGCAAACCCAGAGGGGACACCCAGCCTTACCTGACTAATGAAGTTTTACCAGCTTCAGACATGTACCCAAGGATTTGACTTTTCCGCATTCTTCTTGCTTATTTTCCCCTCATTTCTTACAGAAGGGAGTAATGAGACCTTCCACACCGCGTGCTGGTCAGAAGAGTGACTTGGTAATGAATGTGATTAATCACAATTGCTCTCTTTCTCCTCCCTGTCTGGAGTTTGAAATGTGTTTCCCACTAGAACCCAGCAAGGCTTCTTTGATTTATTTATTTTATTTCTTCAATCAAGTGAGAATAAAGATGTGGCGGTGGTGGGGGGGATGTGCTACACGTGTGCATTCTGCTTTTTGGGTGAAAGTGTATTTTGGTAGTTGGAAATCCGTTCACAAAGCATATTTGCATGTTGCTCAATTATGGAGCTCAATTATAATCAAATTATCTCTGACTGAGGCATAAGGATGTCAGAGGAAGTAATTTTGTGAATTCCAGATCCGTACACGTAGCTCATACTTTTAACTTAAAGTTTAGTCACTTGGAGAGAAGTAGGAGTCCAGGAAAGTGCCTGGTTCAGCACCAAGTCCCCAAGAAACAATTACTCCCTTCCCTCGAACATGTGATATGCTGAATTGGCTCATTAGAAAAAAAATTCTTTCCTTCTTTCTTCCTTCCTTTCTTTCATCCTTCCTTTCTTTCTTCCTTCTTTCCTTCCTTCATTCCTTCCTTCCTCCCTCCCTCTCTCTCTCCCTTTCTCTCTCTTTTCTTTCTTTCTTTCTTCCTTTCTTTCTTTCTTTCTTTCTTTTTTAATGCTAGCATATGTGCTTTTGTTGTTCGACGGTACAAGAAATAGAGATTCTTCACCAAGCTGGGAAGAAATGACCCCAGGCCTTTGAAGTCGTAGGGCATTCATTCCTGGTGCCTTTCCAGCCTCTTCCAGCTGACCTTGTAATGCAGAAGGGACTCCAAACGAAACGAGTCATCAGAACGAGCAAGCTGACCACACACAGGACCAGCTGTGGAAACTTGGTTTTAATTGCAAATCAAATTGGGCAAATATATTTCCACAGATACAACTTTCTCTCTTAAATTCATTCATATGATAGTGCTTAGTAATGGCAAAGCAGCTTGTCCTTGGTCCAGAGTGAGTAAGGAGCACAATTTACATTCAGTGTTCATGCTTAGAGAACCAGGGTGCTAATGAAACACATCCCTCTAGCCCATGGCAGTTCCCATTCCAAGAGCCAGAGTCTCACATCAAGGACTACGCGTGTGGAAGCACAGGGCATTGTGCGTGTGGAAGCACAGGGCATTGTTTGGATAGTCCTTCCCGTGGCTAAGCAGGGCCACTGTGATTTTTACGTCCTTTCTCCATGGGTGTAGTAGGGGTTACAACTCCTTTTGGAAGTAAAGCCAAGAGCTGCCCAACCTTCTGTGATCTGAGGATTGAAATGTTTGGGTGCTTTGCAATGAGTAAGCAGAAAGTAAAGAATCAAAGAGCCTGGAGTTGATTATACCTCACCAGGGAAGCATGGGGAAAGAAAGGACTGGTAAATCCAAAGGGCAGATTGAATAAACATTGATCCATTCCCTTCCATGGTTTCTATTGGAGGGAATGAGGTTTGGGGTTAAAAACTGAGACTACTCTGTGTCTTTGTGCAGGGAATGAAGACATGGGTGCAGCTAGTTTTAAAGGAAAAATATTTTCTTCATCAAAATTCCAAGTTCAAAATTGTAGTGCAGGATTTTACTATTTTAGAGAGAGAAGCTGTAAAGATAGATGGAAGTGTCTGAAAAAACTCTACAGTACTAGTAAAAAAAGGCAATAGGTTTTTTTAATGCAATACATTTGAAACTGATTAATTTTTGTGAACACTCAAATTGTCCATGAGAACATAATTTCTTTGGTAAATGTAAAGTTGAGAATTGTACCAGAACTTCAATACGGGGAGGCTAAGGGTACATTTTCTCTTTCTTTCTCTGTGTAATTGGATAAAGAGGAAGTTAGTTCAGTGCCCAGACTAATACATTATAAGAGAAGATGGAGATCAATACAATTTTCAAACTAAATAAGCTCTGCTCCGGGTTTTATTTCTCTTGCCATTTACAAAACAAAGTGACTCCAATGTTTTTGTTCATGTCTGTCTGTAACACACAAAGCCGACAGAGTTGCTAACATCAGGACAGTGGCTGCTTACATTTCTCCTGGGTGTTAGGATGCAAAAATAGCATTTCATATTTATGAATTTTGCATCCTAAACAGGAGTCTTGCCCCAGATGCCTTAGAATTACTAGCATTATCAAAATTTACCAAATATCTGAATATATGTGATAGGCTAGGAACCATGTAAAATGGGAATTAAAACTAAATAAAACATAGTGTTTGTAATGGGGGAAGCCACAGGGTTTGGCTAAGGCTGAATTCAATTTATCTGTGATTTCTGACAGAAGGAAATGTTGGCCTGAATTCAAAACATTCTAATCCCAGTGGGGGGAAAAAAATGAGGTTTTACTATTCATAAATTTATTTTATTATTTAATAGAATTCAGATTCCAAGTTTAACCTTGAATCAGAGTTAAAACAAATTCAAAATTCAGAGGAACGCTGGTAAGCAGAAACCCTTCACACAGCAGAAACGATTGCATAGTCAAGAATAATCTTGCTTGTTTTTTTTTTTTCCCTTACAAAGTCTCCCTACAACTTGAAAATAATATTTTCTCATCCTAATGAGGAGAGCACAGAGTGAGGTGTCCACACCTCAGGGCTGGCTCTGACTGTGTGTGCTTCTTCCCAGCTCAGTGACATGAGGGAGATTGCTTCCCTGTGGGAAGAGACAGTATTTTAAATGCTTAGTGTCCTGAGCAGGTTCTCCAATGACCAAAGGATGCAGACCTTGGAAGGCACTTGTTACATTCAAGGCTGTCACTCAGCTGCCATTGAAGACAGCTGAAGTGCTGTCACTTAGCTTGGGTGTACAGGTACCAGAAGGCAGTAGCACTGAATCAGAGGTGAGAGCGGGCACCCCTCCTCCGCATCCACTTATTTTGTGTTGTGAGTAGTTGAGGTTTGGCCTTGATCTCACACTTCCCAGAACTCGCTGCTTATAGGTGAGGTCATCCTTGGGCATCTCATTTCACATGTGAACAATTAAAGAGGCTGGTGGCTTTCTGTTTTGTATTTCCGGTAAATAGCACGTGTTGGCTTTGAAATTTGTCAGGAAAGGAGCGTGTTGGTGACAAGACTCAACACGCCTGCCTGCCAGAAGGAGTTGGGGACTCCAGCATCTGGTCTTCCAGAGTCAAGCTCTAGCACGTCGCTATGGATAAAGCAATCTCCCTGACACTTGGGTTATCCGTGGGGTTGGTGTGATGGTTCAACAAAATCACGAAGAGCTTGGGGCAGATAAGTTGTACAGATGGCAGTGGCTTCGACATTGCTGTCGTTGACATCTGTAATGACAGTGAGGAAGGTGGCATGGGAAACAACTATTTTTTAAATTACAGAGCATTGCTCTGAGAGAGTTGGTGAGCTCCAACAGCTAGAGAGGTGGTTCAGTGGTTAAGAGCACTTGCTCTTTAAACATAAGGGACCTAAGTTCGAGTCCCTAGCACTCATGTAAAAAGCCAGGCACCGGTGTGCCTACAATGCCAGCACCTATGAGTGGAGACTGGCAGATAGCAAGCGTTCACTGAACACCTAGCCTAGCCTGAGCCGCGAGCTGCCAATCAGTGAAAGGGCCCCTTTCAAGGTAGTGAAGTGGAGGATGCAGAGGGAGAAACCTGACGTCCTGTTCTGGTTTTTGCTTTTGTGCACACTCCCACACACTCATAGGCATGTGCTACATACAGAGACACACCCATACATGAAACACACAACACACATGCATGCACATGCACACATGAAAAACAAAACAAAATACTCAAGGTCCTTCAGCTCCAGAAGGCAGAAAACAGATGTAACACTGAGAAAGTTCAAGGCTGAAAATACGTATTTCAGCACCCTTGCAGATTCAGTAACTATAACCAGAAATCTCCATCCAGGCAAGCCCTGGCCTTGTAAGTATTTTGGAGTTGCTATTCTGATACAGGACATAGTCATAAGAAGTCTCCGGCATCCGGCTCCTTGTTAGTAAGGAAAACATAAGGTTTGAACTATTTTTCCAAGACCAAAAATAACCTGAGCGAAGAAAAAGTGATTTTGAGATTTAAAATGTAATGAGGATGGTTGTCAAATATGCCCACATCATCTTTAAGTTCTGTTCAAGGGATGGCAGCATCACTCAGTGAGACACCGTCCTTGACTCAGGCACAGGAGCAGACCTGGACAGCCACTGCCAATCCCCCTGTTAGTTAGAACTATTTAAAAGTGTAAGCGGGTAGACTCCATTCACCACAGGGATGGTCAAATAAGCCCCTGTGTTCATCAGTGCCTTCTGTCATAACAGAAGGCTTCCTTCCCCATATTTCTATGCTTGAAGTGACCCCTAATATCCCCACACACTCACAGATTAACATGCTTGAAGAACCTGAAGTACATCAGCTCTAAGCTGCTTGAAGAGACTGGATGGTCCACACATCCTGAACCTTCTCTTACATTTCTGAGTCTCCCGCTCCTGCATCACAACACACCATCTTGTACACAGTGCTCAACTGGATGCATTTGCTGATCAATTATCCAAAAATGTTGAAATGTTGGAGAATTGTTTAGGTACCCAGTCTCTTCAAATATGGCTTCGACAAATTCTTAGACCTTGCCGGTGTGCCTCAACCAGCTTTCCTACCTTTAACGGCTTCTGCCCACCCCCAACCACTGTCTGTAGAGAGTTCTGTTTCTGGTGTTCCTGGACCGGCTCCTAGGGGTTTAGACACTGCCTTGGAGGTTTCTGATTGGGTAAGGCCGGCTTCCAGGCTCCTTGGTTCTCCCTAGACTTGACCTTCAGTCAAGGCAAGAGCCCTGCTTTGCCCCATGCCCAGGAAGAGAGTCAGTTGGAAGAGGTATAATTTAGACTCTTCAAAGAATCCAACCTCCCGTCTTTTCCACATGCTATCCATGTTGCTCCTGACATTGACACTTTGTTTTCTGACCTTTCTTCAGAAACTGTGTCCTTACACCATCTTTCCCAAGTAGCTGCCTCTCCGTAGTTACTAGGCATTTTGTATGTTCTTAGATTTCCAGTATCTTCTGCAATAAGTGTGTAATTTCTGAAGCATTGTACTATTTCATTAAGTTATAAACTCTTTATCAATAAGAATTAATCACCCTACTTTGGGCCCCTGCAGTTCACTAGAGTACCTGTTACATGGTTTATAAAAATAAAAATGAAACATCTCAGTGTTTGTTTAATGGATGCATTAATATACCCAAGGTGGCTATATCCATGTGGGTGCATTTTCGTTATGCATTTTTTTCTGCATAAAACACTCAGATCATGTCTATTTCAAGCCAAGGTATAGCTTTCATGTGAATTCTACTAATACGTTGGTGTCCTTGGAGTCCAATGATATAGTCTGCAATTTCAATTAAATTAATCACAGCTACCAGCTCTGCCCAAAGAGCACTACTTTATCTATAAGTGAGCATAAGGCTGAGGGGGCTGTGTGTTGGGATCTATGGCCATAATAGACCTTCGGAATTGCAACTTTAGGATTGAAATGTGACTTCCACCCATTGTCTATTTCCCTAGGCTTATGTCAGCCTTTGGTCATGGACCAGATTCTGAATGCCCCTTTCCTCATTTTGGTACGTGACCTTCCATGTTAAACTCCCACAACAGAAATTACACGTGAGCTGAAGTGAAGGGAAACGCGGAATCCAAAGGTTGCATGATTGCCCTTTAAAGGACACCCAGTAATAAGATACAATAACTGAATGTCTAAAATAAAATCCAGAGAAATAGAAAGAAGAATGCACTTCCTTTTCTCCCTGGCCCCCCATTCTACTCCACCACACTCTCCCCCATTGACTCCCTTCCTGCTCACCAACCTCATTCTCTTGGAACAGACATCCATGGAAAAAGGATTTCAGCGTGGCATTCAGGCCTGTTTGAAGAAAGAGCACGGCCACATGAGCAGGGGGATGCTGGACTTCAGGCTCCCTTACCCACCGTACCGTCATTTGTTGTTACTAGTCTCTAGCTGGCACTCGTCTGTCACAGGGTGGATGTAATAAGGCGTTGCTCAGTGTTTCCTGAGGAATGAAGCCTCAGAATGACAACGCTGGTCATTGCTTTGTATGAAAACCCTGTGCTCATGTGGGGCGTCATGAATATTTAACTGAAGATATCTGTCTGTGGTGTGTGTCTATGAGCTGGTGTCTGCCCGACCATGAGGTCCACAGTGAAATGACCCTTCACCAAAGCAAGCGAATAAACAACTATGCAAACTCCAGACACTGCAGGGGGTCGGTATTAGCAGTCTGGGATGTGATCAGCTTCACACTGTGGGACTCTGAGAAGCCAGGCTCTGCCTTGATGGAATTGAGCACACAGTGGGAAAATGCTGGAAATGGAAAAAAGAGTCAAAAAGGAAAAAACAGTGGAAATACATGTGAGCCAGACGTCTCTAGTGTCGGGGACCCTCATTCCACTCAGATGTGACCAAATGTAAAAATGAATTTGGGATTGAGTTGCACAAAATGGGAAGGCTCCATTTGAGGTTCGGGGACACATAGTTTTGTGTTCCGGGTTTTCTACCCTTGTGAGCAGCAGATTTTGGTAAGAGAGAATGGAGAGGACAACAAATGGACAAGGCGGTCCCCACACGAGTCCTCTCTACTCAGAAGTGTGGCGAACTCTGCTTCTGTAAGGTCAGACAGAAAGAATCATGTGAACACTTCGTACAGGAAGAAAACAGTGGGTGTCTCAGGGCCACTCCTCATGATGTGAACTGCACTTTGGCAGCCAGGAGAAAGGATTAAAGACTAATGTGGACCCCCCAAATAACTGCCCTTCGCCTTCCACACTATAGTGCCTACAGTGCTGTCAGACTCTGTCAGCCAGTGTCAGACTCCAAACTGTGTGACGCTGGGCAGAACGCTTCACCTCACAAAGCCTCAGGTAGAAGGTGAAGGATATGTAGGCTAGCAAACTATTTCTTTTTAAAAGTGTGTGTGTGTGTGTGTGTGTGTGTGTGTGTGTATGTGTGTGTGTGTGTGTGTGTGTGTATGTGTGTGTGTGTGTGTGTGTGTGTGTGTGTGTGTGTATGCACATAAGTGGTGGTCAGAGGACAACTTTGAGAACTGGTTCTCTCCTGCTACCTTGTAGAATCCAGGACTTGAACTCGGATCTTCACGCCTGTACCTGCTGAGTCGTCTCTCCAGCCATATTCATACTTAGGACACTAGTCAACGATTAGATGGAAGGAAATTGCTCTAGTGGGTGTCTCCGGTGTCTTACCATTGCCCTGGTTCTGCTTCGGCAGCATTTGAACCCAGTGACTCCTTTCCTAAAATCCTTCCCACCTGCTTTCCCTCCGCAACCTTTTATAAGTATCCACACAGGTCCTGTCCCTTTCTCTCTGAACTCTCTCCCGGGGTAACCAATCTGATGGATTATAGGCCTGTCCTGAAAATAGTCCTATGTTTTCTTCTGGGGAAAAAAAAGCAATTAATAATTCAACCTTCTGCTCTGAGTTCACTCTGAGTTACTTTCCACGAGAAGTGGAGTTAAAAGGGCTCTTCTCCGTTTCCAGTCTTTGTGGGAATCCACTGGTCCTCCTTGTGTGGTGATGGCCCCGCCCATTGCTCCGCCCATCTATCCTAGGTCCTGTGTACCTCCCTCCACACACCACACTGCTCTTCACCAAGCAGTGAGCCTTGGATCCAGGCCGAGCATCTCTTTGCCCTTCGTTCATTTTCATTGATGCTTCAGCTGTCCAAGCTACAACCCATCCATGTAAACTTTAGGATACTTGTCCAGACTCCTGCTGGACTTTTGATAGGAAATGAGTTCAATATGAGCATCAGTTTGCGGGGGAGTGGTATCTTTTCTCTGTTGCTGACATTGTGTGTTCCGCATACAGCACCAGCTCTGCTTCCCTGTTTTGGTCGGAGCTGGCTTGCTGTTTTTCCTGCTTTCCCTTCGCAATGACTACGCTCTCCAACACTGAGTTGTCCAGTGGAGAGGAAAGTGAGCCTCCTTCTCTATTTCTCCACCGTAATGAACAGCACCCACTCTTCCATCACAAACACTCTGTAGTCTTAAAGATTTTGTCAAGTTGAGAGCACAGACCTCTAGCCCCAGCTTAGAGAAGATTCTATTGTTAGGGGGTCTTAAGTTTTGTCATGTGTCTGTCTCAGTTGGTATGGTCACGTGGTCATTCCGTTTTATCTTTCTGATACATGGATTGCACTCATTGGATTTTTAAAATATTAAACCAACCTGGCACTCCTGCAATAAAACTCACTTTACATAGGATAGAAATTGTATTTGTTTTATTATTTGTTAATTATGTATGTGAGTTAGGGAGGCATTTACTCACAAATACAGAGGCCCAGAAGAGAGCACTGAATCCCTCGGAGCCGGAGTTATGGCCAATTGTTGCTGGGTCCTAAGGGCTCCCTCGGGTGAGAAGGTGGGGTGTCAACGGCACAAACGCCAGGAGTCAGGTGAAGGCAAGCAGCAGACTCGTTTATTCAGTAATGGGGAAGGCCTTATATACCCAGCACCCAATCTGGTGACATTGCATGGTCGTCCCTCATTAGATCAGGACCCCTGACGGCACCTGTTGCTAGGCTCTCAGGCAGACTCCAGCTTGACTCATAAGGAGGTAACACTATGTGCAAGTCTTGGCAACAGGTTTGAGCCAGTTTCCTCGACCCTGTGGGCCTGTCCTACTACAGGCAATCTGATGTGAGCTGCCTGATGTGAGTTGTGTTTGGAACTAAACTCAGGTCCTCTGGAAAAGAAGCAAATCTCTTAACTGCTGAGCTATCTCCAGCCTCATGGATGAATTTCGGTTGAAATATTTTTTAATTTTTTTTACATTTGTTTATTTTTATGTGTTTGGCCATTTTGTGTATGTATGTCTGTGCAACGTGTGCATGCAGTACCCATGGAAACCAGAAGAAGGAGACAGATACTGAAGTTTAACCTGAAACTGGAGTTACAGATGGTTGTTAGTCTCCATGTGGGTACTGGGAATCAAACCTGGGTCATCTGGAAGAGCAGTCTGTGCTCTTAACTGCTGAGCCATGTCACCAGCAAAGTTTGAAATGCTTGGATAATCATTCATCCACATTTCTGAGGAGATATGTGCATGAGGTCTGTGGCTTGCTTGCTTGTTTGTTTTCAGTGACGATGGTTTTTTTGTTGTTGTTGTTAAACAAGAAACATGTTTCACTGAGCCTTCTTCCTATTCCAAATTTCGTTGATTTCTACTTTCTTTTATTACTCCCTTTCTTTTATTTTCTTTGAGCTGATTATCTTTCTCTCCTTTTCTAGTGTTCAGGCTGTCTGATTTTTCTTCTTTGCTGAGCTACATACTGTGTACAGTTAGGTTTCCCATCTACCATGATTTAAGCCGCATCCCAGCGGTTCTGTAGTTAGGGCATTCTTTCCACTTTTAATGGAACTACTTTAACCTCATCTATCGCTTGTGTCAAGGCATCTGGCATGGTGTAGTACTTTGTTTGCATGTTGTTGGGGATTTCATGTCATCTATGGGTTATTGGTTTCTCATTTGGTCCTTCTACATGCTCTCAATATTTCAAAATTATGGAGATTTGAGTAAGGGTACCAGAGAGTCTGTGTGTGCTTGTTGGGAGCTAGTGTAAGGTTGAGTAGGTTCTGTTGGGAGGAATGCTGCTGAGTTCTTTCATATAGTCTTGCTGATATTTTCTCTGGTTATTCCAATAATTATTGAGAAAGGTGCTTTGATTTCTCCAAATAGATTTGCAAGTTTGCTTATTGTGGTAGCTCCAATGCAATTGGTCCCCATAAGCTCATAGGAAGTGGCACTATTAAGAGGTGTGGCCTTGTTGGAGGAAGTCTGTCATTGTGGAGGCAGGCTTTGAGGTCTCCTATATGTTCAAGCCACGCCCAGTGAGACAGTTCACTTCCTGTTGCCTACAGATCAAGATGTAGAACTCTCAGCTCCGGCACTGTGTCTGCCTGCAGGCCACCATGTCACACCATGATGATAATGTACTAAACCTCTGAAACTGTAAGCCAGCCTCATTGAATGGTCATGATGTCTCTTCACAGCAAGAGAAACCCTAAGACATGTATCTTCCGCCTTAGTTCCATTTGTTTTTGTAACTGTTCTTAGAGTCCCCTGGGACTGTTTAGTCTATCTGGTGGATTAATGTCCTTGTCTCTAATGTCTCTCCTCTATTTACTGGTAATTTACTTCACTCTAAAATACATTTTATCGATGATATAGCCATTCTTCATTCTTTTAAATCATGTGTACATATCTCTTATACCCTTTTAGATCCAACCTACTTACATCTTGACATTTAAATTGAGATTCATGCAGTTAAACTATATAGCTGGGTTGTTTTTATTCATTCTGTCAATCTGTCTCTCACTCTTTTAATTCAGATCTTATTCATTACTGTAATACTTTTAAATCATTTGTTAAACTAATTGTCAACTGCTTATCTATTGGTGTCATTATTTTTATCATAGTTTATTTGTTCTACTTGGGGTTTCTCTGGTTTCTTTTTTCTGTGTTCCTGGGGATTATCAGAATTTAATTTGATTCATCAGTAATATTTTGAGTATATCTCTTTGGACAGCTCTTAAGTGATTGCTCCAAACATGGTATGTCCAGAACATATCACAGTCTAGACTGTCAACATTTTTAGTAAGATCGACATGTAAAAACTATCTCCTTTGGGATCCCTTTAACCTCCTCCATTCACAGTGGCATCAAGTATTTGCCCTGTGTTCCTGCACCCCATATTAGATAGTATCATGATGTGCATCAGCTGTCACACACAAACATGTAAACATGTAGAGAAGTAATCCCTGCTCTGTTCACTTGCATGCTCTCTCTTTCCTGGTCTTGTTTGAATTCCAGATATTCAAATTTCTTGCATTTCTTGTACCTTCTGTTTACAAAAATTCCTGTGGCCATTCCTGCATAGGTTAGCTGACAAATGAGTTTTCAGTTTTTGTTCATCTGAATCTGTCTTAACTTCTCCACCATTCATGAAAAATATTTTCCTAAATATAGGATTCTAGTTTGCAGGAATTTTTCTCTTTTTAAAAAAAACCTTTTATTATTATATTTATTCACTTCCGTGTGTGTGTGTGTGTGTGTGTGTGTGTGTGTGTGTGTGTGTGTGTAAGAACAACTCATAGGATCCAGTTCTCTCGGTTCTCTTTCCACCATGTGGATTCCAAGGATTGAACTCAAGTCACTAGGGTTGGTGGCAAACGATATTACCTGCTGAGCCATTCCACAGGCCCCAGTAGTGCTTTTCATCTAGCACTGAGGGAAAAATGATTCTTCCCGCTAACCTCTGTGGAGAAGTCCAGATTTACATTTACACTCTCACCAGGACATTTGGGTTGAAAGGCACCATTCCC
Organism: Peromyscus eremicus; assembly: GCF_949786415.1. Lineage (NCBI taxonomy): Eukaryota > Metazoa > Chordata > Mammalia > Rodentia > Cricetidae > Peromyscus > Peromyscus eremicus. Next base: position 70,663,204 of record NC_081435.1, on the reverse strand, counting down.
CAGAAGGGCCCTGAACTCCTGGGTACAGCCCAGCAAGATGGGAGTCTGGGACCGTTGCTGGGTAAACACATGTCTGTGTATCTTGTTGGAGTGGGATGTGGAGGATGTTTAAAAGTTTCTGCTTTCTCATCCTTTGCCCCAAGAGAACAGACTGTCCATGGTTTGCTTCTGTAGGCACTTAGCAGTGGTTCTGAGTGACTCCCTTCCTCATCTCTGTCTGTTGTGTGAATAGGGCAAATAGAGGACCCAGGTGGGGCAACTTCCATCATCCTTGGGCACCAGGGTCCACGATTTCTCTGTCTTGCTTTAACTCAGAGCTTCACAGTTTGTTTGACATATATAACTTCAGAGGGTCTCAGTTGTGTTTAATGAGAGAGGTAGAAAAAGTGTGTCTATATATTTGGGGAAAGAAGATCTATGTGTCAATTTCAAAACATGTTTCCACAGATGTAAAACCTTCTCAAACTTATACCATATTCTCTGGTGCTGAGGCAATAATTTTAAATGGAGTTTTAAAAGCTTTAACGAAGGCGACGTGTCTGATTAACAAATAACCTCGACTCAGAAGCAATCAGATCACTTCAGGGTCTTTAAAATGAAGGATAATGGAAAGTTTGTGCCAGGTTGTCAAAGATAGAGTCAAAGGGAAATTTGTAGACATGGTACTTTAATTTTTAAACAAGGAAAGGTGAAAATAAATTATTTAAATGTTTAGCTCCATAGATTTTCAAGGGGGAAGCCAGGAAGTCAAAAGAAAGAAAATGAAGATTAATCAGATTGATAGATCAGAAACTAAGCAGGGGAAAGTTGCTTTTTTAGGTTCATTCAACGTTAATTTCTAAAATAACAAAATGTGTAGACAAATTTTTGACAGTTATAATCAAGGTGCTAAGATGTCAGGCAGTCAAATCTGTGACTGTAAAAAAAGGAGTTCTCACTATAGAAAATATTTTGAATTATTAAAAATAATTTTTAAGTTTTACATTAACAATGAAGTTTTTGTAAAGTGAACTACTTTCTAGCAGAAAAATTACCAAAGTTGACTGATAAATAATGAGAACATTTTCAAGTAGTATAATTGAAATGATTACTACAGAAATAATCTCAAAACTGCAAATTCAGGCTTATTTTCTACTTGAAAGAATGGAATATTTTTATCCTTCACATTGCTCTATAGTGCGTTGAAGTGGGTAAGGTTTCTAATCTAATTTCTTGATCATTTGCTGAGTGCAGAGTTCTCAGCAGAGTCCAATGGATGAGCTGCCCACAAGGAGCTGGCCTCCCAGAGAAATGAGAACAGCCAGAGGCTGAGCAAAGGTAGACACTGATCCCAAAACTGCACCATGCCAATCCTGACTGTGTCTTTTCTTTCAGAAGCCTCTTCAAATCAATATGGATAGACTATTTCCTTAACACTAGCAATGAGTGAAGCCACATTAAGTAAGTAGCATGCACTTTCAATGGAGAAGCAATCCATTTAAAATCAGGCCCTATTTGAGAAGGTCTCCAGATTGAACATATTAAAGAATGTTTCTTTTGGTTTAATGCAATGAAAAGGAGCTGTGGATAGTAGGTTTTGAGATAAAATTATTATAGGTTTGTCATAAATATTTATTTATCGAGATGGCTACTTAATGAATATTTTTCAATAAATAAAACACATGGTATCAACTAAAAGGAAGAGTTGAGAACTATAAATGAGTCCAAAACAGTGACAAATTTTAAGACAGTTAGAAAATAAAAGCTCTTTATTTACAGCTATAAAACCCTAGAAGAAAAAAGTAAACAGAAAATTATCTGCCACAGCTTCAACTTGAACATGTGCCACTGTGGGGAGGGAGAATTAAAACTCTTGAAGATATTTAAAAACCTCGGAATACATAAAATCTCTAAAAAATGAAAATACAAAGCCACATTTTCCTATGGGATGAGTGAATATTTTTAAAGATAGTATTTATTCTCAAATTAAAACATTAAAATGCTAAATGATCTGGAGTCTAGTGAATGTGTCATATTATAAAGACTAGTTTGAAAAAACAAGAGTATAGGGTGCACACATTTAACTTGGCCAAACGTGGGCTAATATTTGTGAAGCTAGCCAGAAACATCACTGAGCAGAGAGGAGGGCAGAAGGAGTCAAATTCTTTACATATTTTGTCATTCAATAATCCATGCATTCCTTGTCATTGAAGAGATAACTAATCAATTAATTATGTAGGGAACAAAACTTCTGTCTTGTCCACCCAAACAGCACAGTGTACAGCAGGCCTAAGTATCCTATTATAAGTCATGAGACGGTAAGAAGTTAGAGAGATTCCAGGGCAACTGGGGACTTTGAAGACCCAAACACAAAATAATAGTGTATACACAGTTGCTTATGGGATGTTTAATCAGCACGCTAGCAAAAAACAAACCCATATCATGAACAAATGTAGAATGTCAATGGCAAACAAAAAGTTTGCATAACTTCTGACAAATTAATGATCTCTTTAACATATAAAAAGCAGAGGCCCCAGAAAATACAAGTGGATCCTGACAACTAATGATTACCAAACTGCATTCTTCCCAAAATGACTTAAAAAAAAACAAAAAAAACAAAAACCAAAAACTCTGACATTGAGGATTATCATAATACATGTATTTTAACTCAAAATTAAATAAATGTATGTACACATAGGTATACATATATGTCATAGGAACCTGTATATATATAACAAAGCATTTATACTAACTCTAACAAAAGTTAACAGATATCACTAGTTCACAAAGGGACGCATTACTGTAATTGATAAAGGTAGTCCAAGAATGATTGACCTCTGGAGAAATACCACATCCGTGTTGTAATTGTTGCCTCCAGAGGACTGTGGTACTGTGTGCTGTTTTTTCCTTGTTGATAAGTCTGTCTCCGGTAGATTCCCTTCCGGGGCATCTGGAAGGACAGCTATCCCAAGCTGTAAGCGGCCATTCACAGGCACTGGCAATAAAATCTGCAAGGACTGGCCTGGAAGTGAAATCAGGCTCTCGAGTGGGCACCTGTGGCACGGTGGGCCATTCCTGTGAGCTCAGGAGGTCTGGGCTTTTCATCACCCGCCTCCTGCTGCGGCCCTGACCCTGGGTTCTCTGTTCACCTATCTGCACACAGAATATTGAACACAATCTCCAGAGTTTAGAAACTTTCTCTTCGGTTATTTCCACCAATTTTGTTATTAAAAATGTACTTTGACTATTTCCATCCTATAAATATAGACAAAAAAAAAAAAAAAAAAAAAAAAAAAAAGCTTTGGTTCCCCAAAGCAAGGATTTTTGAATTTTTTTTTAATTAATTAGAAGCTGAAGGGAAATAGGAAAGCCAATTAACCTTCCTGTAGACACATAGGCATCTATGTTTTATTTTGCAACTGTGGGAAGAAAGCAAACAGCCTTTACCAGTCCTGGTAATTGCCCCTTCCAGACTGTCTGCTGATCCCCTGGCTTTGTTTCCATGGGGCTCCCTCTTTGCACCTCGCTGGTTCCTCCTGTTCCTTCCTCTCACCCTGCAGACCCTTCAGAGATGACATGGAGACGCCTGGCAGCCCAGTTCCTTGTGAGATGCCACGCAGGTGCCAGTTGAGCCTTCTGTGAGCCGAGTAAACAGCAGCAGCAGCGGCAGAGACGGCAGAGCGGTCTGTCTGTCAGTGCGCTCCTGACTGCATGTCATCCTGGAGCCCTGGACCGGCTGTCTACCCGGCAGTGGCTGGACTCAGCTCCCCACGCACGCACGCACGCACGCCCAGTCCTCCCTCTCTGCTGGGCTGCCTGGCCGCCCGCCCGTCAGCCCGGAGAGCTACAGGTGCGGGCTGGCATCCCAGGAGCCTGGGGATGTGTCAGGAGAGGCGAAATACATCCACGGAGATCTGCCGGGCTGCGGTGTTTCTGACACATGACACACAGTCTCAACCCCACTGGTCACAATCGTAAAAGGCTTCATTTCCCCCCCTAGCTGTTCTTCCTCCCTCTCTCTGCCAGGCTGGCCCAGCAACTGACATCACAGGAGGGAGGGAGACGACTCGGTTGTCAACCCAATGGTGCAGAAATTTGTGTGTGTGTATGTGTGTGTGTACATGCACATACGCGTGCACACATACACACACGCACACAAAGAATAACAAACTTGTGGCGGAGTGGCAAATGCTTGTTTCTTGGTGAAAAATCAGTGTCACAGACACATCAAATTGGTTTGTACAGTAAATTCACCAACTAAGCCCCCTACCTCCAAAGCCTTCCCCTGATTGATGACATATCCCCACTTCAGGAGCTGCCAGGAAGACTGGACCAGCACTGCCTTCTCCACTCAGCCCCTGCACTCTCTTTAAGGGTTCCTAAGCCTCTACAGGGGGCAACATTGGTAAAGTCAACTCAGAGTATCTCCAGGTTCCCACATCAACACACTCCATACAACCTAGACAGGGGCACAGGGTCTGCAGAGAGCCCAGGGCATTGTGGGAGTGCTTTTCCCTTTTTTTTTTCCCCCAGCAGAGATGGAGAACAATTAGGAGAAGAGAAAAAATAGCAAAGAAGAGAGGCAAATTACTGAAGTCTAGCAAAGACAAGTACAAAACAATTATCTTAGAAAGCAGCTGTAAAATGAAGCCGGGTAAATATATAAGGTGTACATGCTGTATTAAAATAATGCTGAAATTACAGAGCTGTCGTACTCTGTCCTGTCTGGGGGCCTCTCCCTTGGTGATGAGAGCTCATACCTCTCCAGAAAGGATGCTGAGGCTCCTGAGCCACTGGGCAGAGACAGCAGGGCCAAGAAGAACCTGGACTCCACAGTCTGAGGGACGTGGGGGGCCTCTGGGGACCCCCTTCAAGGAAAGACCATGATTGCTTACATCAGCCAAAAGACCCACCACCCCGCTGGAAGCACAATAAGAACAAATTAAAAAGAAACCCACAACCCAGTCATGAAGCATAAGGAAGACAGCTTTGTGGAAAAGATCTCTGGAGAGGAGAGGAAGGACCATTTGGGAAAGGCCAGTGGCTTTCTGCAAGTGTGAACATCAGGTCCCGGGGTGAGGGTCGCCCATGAAGGAGAGAGTTCCCCTCTTGATTACCCAAAGCAGGAGTGAGTGGAGTGTGTAGCATGAATCTTAAAGAGTTTTATTAATAAAACCAAACCCAAGGCCAGTTATTGGGGTGAATGCTGGAAGATCAGAGAAACAGAGCAAGCCACAGCTTCCTCACCTTGCCAGTTCCTCAGCTGATCCTGTTTCCTCAGACTGGAAGCTTCTGAGTCCTCATCCAAATGGATCTCAGCTGAACTGTTCTGCTCAAAAGCCTAAAAGCTTAACCAGGCTAGTTCCTGGTCCTCGCGCCTTATATACCTTTCTGCTTTTTGTCATCACTTCCTGGGATTAAAGGCTCTTGTTACCATGCCTGGCTGTTTCCAGTGTGGCCTTGAACTCACAGAGATCCAGGTGGATCTCTGCCTCTGGAAGGCTAGGATTAAAGGTGTGTGTGCCACCATTTTCTGGCCTCTATATCTAGTGGCTGTTCTGTTCTCTGACCCCAGATAAGTTTATTAGGGTGCACAATATTTTGGGGAACACAATATCACCACAGGAGTGTGTCAGATGCCTGGGGATGGCTTTCCTGTCACCTTCCAAAGTGCACTCTTCCCACTACCACGTGTGTGCGTGTGCTTGCACGTGCATGTGTGAACATCATCCTGTGGTAGTGCATGCGTATGGAGGGGAGATCATTGGCCCTCAGCTGCCACCTTGTCTGAGACAGGGTCTCTTCTTTGCTGATGAAGACTCCAGGGCACCAGGGTACAAGCATCCAGGGATTCCCCTGTCTCCATCTCCCATCCTTCCATAGTATCCCTGGGATCATAAACACACTCAAATATGCCCGGCTTTTTTTACATGTATGCTGGGGTTTTGAATTCAAGTTCTCGCTTTACCTACTAGCCATCTCCCCAAGTCCTAACCTTTGAAAATTTTTATTAGCACATGTTAATTATACATAATAACAGGTTTATTATGGCATGTGTGTGTGTGTGTGTGTGTGTGTGTGTGTGTGTGTGTGTGTGTCTGATTTGACCCTGTTCACCCTCCATCCGCTCTTGCTTCTCCTGGTCCCTCTCTTCTCAACTAGTCTCCTATGCGCTTTCATAGCTTTTTGTTTTTGTAAGCAGCTCTACGAGATCATTTTTAGGTGAAATATTTTATATTTTTCAGTGTTTGAAAGGAAAATATAAATGGTGAGTTCTCCTAGTATGTAAAATTTTTGTTGTCATTTTATTTTTAATTACTGAAACTAGAGAAACCCTTTCTCTCACTAAGGAATGTCCTCTGTCCTCAGCTGGTCCTTCTGAGGCCAGCAGTGGCAGGGCTCGCTTGCTGAGTGACATGCTAATTCCACAGCCTGGGAGCTCTGTCTAGGCTGACAGGTTCGGCCTGCTTTGTACAGAGTGGGATGTCTCCAGGCCTGGTTGTGGCATTATTGTTCAGCACAGAGCTAGTTTGCAGAAAAAGGCAACCCTGTCAGGGGTTCTGAATAGCTCCCAGCTAATTGCTGACCCGAAAAGGCCCAATTAGCTGCTCAATGCACAGCAAGGGACCCCCAGGGACCCCCAGCTCCTTGCAGGCACATTGTGCAGCTCACCATGTGCCTACCTGGGCTGGCGGCTTTGTAGTGCCTTTCGGCAGATCAAAAGCTTGCAGTAAGAATGATGCTAGGATCAACAGGCTAGTGCACCAGGACACACATCACAGACACCCAGAGGGCCACGGCTGAGACGGGGGCCCAGCGTGGCTTTTCCATGCAGGTCTCAGCATGCCGCCCCAGTGCTGAATTTGATAAAATGATCCCAGGAGTTTAGTTGTGATAAAGTCCAGAATGATCATCTGCAGACACAGTTCAGAGGGTTCCTCTGTGGCTAGGTAGCATGTGGGAACCCTGAGAGCAGGGACATTCCCTCCTTTCATAAGCGTCCTGAAGTGAACACTGGCTCACCCAGATGCACCTGCAGGACATTTGGTCACCAACCAAACAGACCTCCTGGGTGCCCTCTGTTCATGTTGTAATATTAGAAAACAGAGGACAGACGAGATCACAGTTTATCGTGCCGTGCCCACAGGATTCCCCATTCCTTAATGGTTCTGTACCCATCACTAGTTTCCAACATACTTTGCCACCAAGAGCACGATTATTCTGAAGTTGGCTCTCTCCCTCCACCATGTGTGTCCCAGGAATCAAACTCAGATTTGATCAAATGTAGCAGTAAGTGTCTTTACCCACTGAGCCATCCTGCCGGCCCTTATCTATGCTTCCAACAGTTTTCCAGTACATTGCATAGTTTATTCATACTGGGTAACTATTTATCTCTTGCTGACATTAAAGGTAGAGTTGTTTTGCTGAATGTTGGGTTCTCTCAGGACATGGCATGTTTCTGCATTATCAGGTAAAAGACTCTCCCTCTGGTCCACATCAAGAGCTCAGACACACACTGGACCGGACTTCCTCTCAGTGGCTCCTTAGCTTTATGTATTTATTTACCTCTTACCTGTAGCTGGGTCAGACTGCTTTCTTTCAGCTATGGAGGTTTTATGTAAACTGTGCCCTAGGTTGGAATCTTGGTCTCTTCCAACAGCCATCATCATAGACCAGTACCACATCATTTTAATAATTGTTTCATAAATTTTAATATCGGATTAGCATGACTTCCTCATTATTCTTTTCAAAAAATTTTTAAAATATATTAATTTTAATTACTTAAGATGAATTTTAGAATCATTTTGTCATGTTTAAATAAAATTACTGTTTGGAATTTGACAAAATTAAACAAATGAATTGGCGGCAGGCAGGTAGCTCACAGTGTGATGAATGACTCCCCTCCCGAATTCCATACATCCCTTATGAGGTCTTACTGCTATCCCCCATCCAGGGGTGGGGGACACTTCCTCACTCCTGGGCTCTCAGCTTGCCAGTGACTTGCTTTGGCCATCCCTTTAGGTGGATGTGACTCTGTGTCAGTCCGTAGCCTGGCCTTCTGCAAGGAGCCCTGAGGACTGTCACAGCCCCACGTAGCTCTGTTCAGACACTTCAGGCTCACACTTGAGCTAGCCCTCTGGAAAGTGAAAGGGCCCCAAGCAGACAATCTCCTCAATGGAAGACCATCCTGGGCAAATACTCCTGCTGACCTGCAGTGATGCATCTCAGTGGGCTTGAGCTGGGCCCAAATGATCAACCTGCAGAACTGTCAGGAACGAAATGTTTCTTTAAAGCCACTAGGCAGCGGTTTAAGTTTCAAGGAAAGCAACAGACACCAATCTGAGTGTTCCAAATTTCTGTTCTGGATAGAATCGTGTCCCAGTTCGTATGCTGATGCCCTCTTCCCCAGAGTGACCATTTAGGAGAAGGTCTTTGGAGAAGTCATTAAGGGTAAATGAGGACTTAAGATGGAATCATGACCCAACCTAATGACATCGTTTCAACTTGATATATCTGTAAAGACTTCACTTACACAGAGTCACTGGATACATGGGCATCAGGGGCGAGAGGGCAAGATTGTTTCATTTCTGGGACACTGCTCCATCTTTAGCAGATGTTGAAACCAACACTACTGTGTGCACGCCAAGCACATAGAAAGTGCTTGTCCCTCTGAGGATGGGACTTGGTACATGCTCTGAGCTGCTCCAGAGCGCAGTCAAGAGAGCAGCCTGAGTGTCCACCGCTGGCAAGCTAGTGCACGAACGAGATGGGGAAAACGAATGGGGTGGGGGAAAGACCTCCCGCTCAACATGGACAACAGGCATCTTCGTGCTTCCCAAATCTAAAAAGCAGTGAATTGCATGTCCCTGTAGAGTATCTGTGTGGCTTACAGGAGCCAATGCCAGTAGGACCCAGGGCAAGCTCCCTCTGTCCTCACAAGATGCAGCGAGGGGAGCCAGTGCCTCAGAGGTGAAGGCACACTGGCTGTGCCGTAGATGAAGCACACTTAGATGTGCTTTCACTAGGAAGGGCTGGCTCCTCACTGTGGCCCAGGAGGTAAATAAAACCAAGGGGAAACCTGGTGTCTCTGCCCTCCTCTTACAGCTGCCCCTGTCCTTTACTTTATCTGACGGCATAGACAGAAGTCATTGTCCTTAACCGCTCCTCTTGAATTTCTATGGCTCTCTGGAAGAACAAAAGCTCACAGGGCAGACCACATCCAAGATGAAGGCAATTACCCATGATGCCTAGGCTACTGCATTCCTGGAGCAGAAGGGATGAGTCTCACAGGGATCAGATTGAGTCCTTTACATAAAGACAGAAATCAGAACTTCTTTGAAGCACTCTGCAGCTTGACCAGGAAGGACTACTTGATTATACGTACCTCTTGCCCCTTGCCCTAATTTCTTCTTCATTAAAACTGAAGGTAAAGGATGGGCGGATGGACTGGGGTGGAGGGTTCAGTGGACGTCTTCCCACTATGGTTACATCTATCAGTCTCCTCTTTTCACCAGCGCTGAGCTCTGTAATTGGCAAATTGGAGATGGGTGCCTGAGCCTGGCCTCTTGGGATTCCCGGAGGCTATACTTTCGCTCCAAAAACTCCAGTTACATAGAGGAGGGCCCAAACCATGAAGGAACTTTTATTTGAAGGAACTCACGTTCTTGCAGCTCAGGTAGAAGAGAAGTTACTCTGTGAGCTGCCATGACTTGAGTGCTCTCAGAGTCACTGGCCTCTTAAGACTCTGGAAACATTCAAGTCCGAGATTTTCTCATCACTTGTGAACTTCTTCTATCTGCGTGTGTAAAGATCCTCTGCACTTGGTGCTATAAATTTTTATTTTTCTAAGTAGTTTCCATTTAACAAGACTCTTCATTTTTTTTAAAGTACTTATACCGCCTTCTTGCAACATGCTTAAGTCTACCACACAGCTGGCTAATTTATGTCTCTCTTGTCATATTTCATAATTTTATCGCGACTGCCTTGGTGGCATGACTTGCCTTAGCTGACCCTCTCTGTGTGTCACTTGTCCTTCCCAAACCTCTTGGATGCCTCATTGTCATGGTCTTAGTACTTTTTTATTCTCTCTCTTTTTTGTTTTAGGTCATTTTTTAAATAAATCTTTGAAATAAAATCATGGTTGATTTATAGTAATCTTTCTTTAAAAGAAAATGATAATGGGGACACAGCTCAGTGGAAAACCAACTCTGTAGCTTGTAGGGGGTGATAATGAAAGAAAGAACAGAGAGTGGAGAGATGGCTCAGAGGTTAAGAGAACTGACTGCTCTTCCCAAGGACCTGGGTTCAATTCTCAGCACCCACATGACTCTCACAACCATCCGTAACTCCACTTCTAGAGGATACTAGGCCCTCTATTGGCCTCTATAAGCACCAGGCACACACATGGTGCACAGACGTGCAAGCTGGAAAGACAACCACACCCATAAAATAAAAAGAATAAAGAATAAACAGAGGCTTTACTATCAGTATTATGCAAGTTGCTTTTTGGATCTTTGTGTGTATGTACACACACCTACATGAATACTCATGTGAGGGCGCATGTGAGGAGGGCAGAGCATAACCCTTGGGTGTCCTCAGGATATCTTGTTCCCTGCTGGATACAAGTGCATTCCGGACCAGCTGGCCCATGAGTTTCTAGGGATTCTCCTTGTCTTCACCTCCCTTCTCACCACAGGAGCACTAGGATTGCAGACACATGATGCTCTGCCCAGCAGTTCATGGGCTCCGGATGTTCGAACTCAGGTCATCAGGCTTGAGCGGCAAGCACCTTCCCCGTGAGCCATCTCCCCAGCCTGTGAGTTTTTTTCTCTGCAGATTTTCTGCTGTGCGGTTGTCACTGGCCTTCTTTGTCCCCTTCATTGTGTGTACTACATCCCGGCTCTTCTGGAAACTTCTCTGCAGCTGCAGGTTTTCCTCCATAACTTGCCAATTATTGCAAGACTCAAAATATTCCACGGGCCCTTTATTCTCATCATTTAAAAGATTCTTGACTATAGACTGTTTCTAAATCACATTTCCAATGTATATATTTTCAAGTTTTGGATTTTTTTTTAAGTGTCTTGTTTGTATACAATACCTCGTGACCAAATTCACCTCTGCTGCCTTCTACCAAGAACAGGTCCAGGGACCCAGCTGCCTGGCAATAATTTAGGGGGCTCCAGGAATGCAGCTGCTATGAATGGTCACTCATACTGGGTTTGTCAACAGCGCCACTGCTTTCAAGACTCCCATGTTCTTGTAAGTACTTTTCACCTGTCCTGTAATTGTTGCAATAAACCACTGGCTCCACCGGTCAATCACAGATGTCCTGTTTGGGGTCACTGGACATTTGTTTATGCCTTCTCATGACAGGTGACACAGTAGCACCTGGTCTCTGCCTTGCCACATGACATTTTCCTCTGTGCATGTCTGTGCCTCAATTTTCCCTTCTTAGATGAACCCAAGTCCTGTCCGATCAGGATGCCTGCTGGAATCTGACCTCGGACCTGAGAATCCCTGTTTTCCCTTGTGCTGGAGGCCGGGGCTTTAACGCACAGGCTCGGGACTCACGCACAGGACAGTCCCTGTGTCAGATCTGTGCCACATATGGCTTCGTGGGTTCGAGTACCCAGCCCAGAGCATGGGAGCTGCATTTTCCTCGGAAGACTGGCAGGTTTCCTTTGATATTGACTTGGGAAGCAGGCGCTAGTTACTTCAGACTAATTCACAAGGTTATTCTTCGAACTCTTCAGAACCCATTGAAACAACTCTTGACTAATTTACAGGCATCAACAACACTCCACAATAGAAAACTTTTCTTGCTCGTTTTGATGAGAGGACTTAGGCACTTTTAATTATTTTCATTCTCCTTTTGTTAATTTTTGCTGGCTTCTTAGTCTTAGCTATCTCCTTTCACTCTTACTTTTTTAAAAAAAAAATAATAAAATAGGTAGAAATTCAATTAAAAAGATTGGCAGATGTAATAAATTTTACCCATACCCACAATAATTATTTTGACATTTAAATAGTATCTTGATTAATTCTTCTTTTAATTGAAATGTTGTTGAGATAATCATAGGTTCACATACACGTTTTAAGAAATACTGCAGAGAAATCCTTTATTGACTTTCCCCATCTTCCCCATGATAACATGTTACAAAATCATAATATCAACTTCTGAGTAAGATGGTGGATCAGAAGGCACTATTGTAAAACGTGGTGAGACACAGGTATCTGGAGTAAACACAGGCCCTGTTCCTGTCAGAGAGAAAGCTGAGGAACAAGCAATGAGCAGAGAAGGAGGGTCGTGCTCTGTCAGCCCCAGCTGCACCACGCTGCTGATGTCAACCCTTCGCCAGAGGTGTCTGCCATCTGTGCCCTCCCCTCTTGGCCATAGATAAGCTGAAGAGAGGCTGCCTCGTCTCTGGAGACAACCAGAGCCTGGGAAAGCGTGCATGGAGAGATAGCCAGAGCACAGCAAGCTGTAGAGATGGAGAAGTGCAGCGTGGGATCCTGGAGCCCAGATTCTCCACAGTGCTCTGGAGTCAACTGCCTGGTGCTGTCCTTGCCACTGCCTTGGTGAGCTACTCAGGAACACATGGCGTGTGTGCTGGACTCCCGCGGTCTCTTCACCAGGGCAGCCATAGAAAGGTCTCCTGGTGACAGAGGCGATTCAGGTGAACAGGTCTTCCACACACCCCGCCCCCAGAGCCCTAGTCACAGGAAACCACTTGTGTGGACGGAACACTGTCTCCAGCACCAGTGACAAAGTTGTGTCTGGAGGGCGGCAAATCTCAGACCACAGAACTTCAGCAGGAACTGGAATTCCCACGGAGAAACTCATCAGCGGGACCCTTAAGTTAACTTGTTTGCATTCCCGAGACTAACATCTCTCCTGACTCCTGAGACTGCCACAGAAGACAAGGAGAGAGAGAAAGGACTTCACCATCCCCTCAGCCAGGAAGAAATACTGACTGGGGTTCTAGCACCTGCTAGTTCACTTCTGTTAATTTTTTTTATTTATACGGACTTTTTCAAGTCTACACTGCTGTACTTGGATTGCTCTGGAGGCTTTTAAAGCAGCCTCGTGCCAGCACAGCTTCTGACAGAGCCATGCCTGCACTCGCTCTGTAGGTTCTCCTGCTGTTTATCATATCCCTAACCCAGGGACTTCCCTTCTCATCTGTAACTTCCTCTCCTTCCTTCCTTACTACTGCCTCCTCCTACTGCTACTTAATTATTGATAACTTTAGCTCTAAAAATCGATAATTAACAATATAAACTACCTTAGTGCCACTGTCTCCGAACCTTATCAGAGACTCGAGTGACACAGACAAGTGTCTTCTCCTGCCAGTTAACACTGGGACTGCTGTCGGGCCACTGTATCTGTCACTAGAGCTGGCCTCCCTGCTCCACAGTAGTGGCACATGAAGACAACTGACCCAGAAGAAGCATGTAAAATAAACAAATAAAAACAAGGAATCAGTGGAATATTTAAGACTGGGGGACACCTCCAGCCCAAAAGATGTGCAAAACACAACACAGAAACAAAACCACAAGATCAAGATGATAACACATTGAGACTCCTTGACAAGTTCGCAACTCTTCAATACTAAAAACCAAAGATAATGAGATAGCTGAAATGGTATACACACACACACACACACACACACACACACACACACACACATATATGTTGCACAGTTCTACTTTTAAAAACAATCAGTGAACACTTAGAGGACTCAAATGAACAGATCAACGACATAAGGGAGTCAGTTCAGGTTTGGACAAGACAGTTAGCAATGAGGACGAAATGGTCTGTAATTTGGAAGAGAAGTTTAAAAACAAGGAGAAAATATTCAGCTAGCAAAGTGTGGTTCTAAAAAGAACCAAAGAGAAAGGCTGGAAAAGTCAATTGGTTACATTTGAACAAAATGAAACACTGGAAAGTCTCATCAACCAAGAGCAAGCAAAAGATGGAATGTCCGTGATGGAAGATGGCGTAGAGAAAACACCACACTCAGACACAAGTAATGGGGGGAGAGATGAGCATGACCAAACCCCCAGGAGCTCTGAGATACAGTCAAAAGACCAAACCTAAGAATCCACAGCGCAGAAGAAGGAACGGATATTAACTCTAAAGGCACAGACATGTGGTCAGTGAATTAATAACAGAAAAAATACTCAAACCTAGAGAAAGAAATGGATATCCAAACACAAGAAGCACTTCAAATCCTAAACAACAGACACGGGCATTGAAGAAACTCTCCATCGTACATCCCAGCTAAAATATCCAAAGCATAAAACAAAGACGCTGTTAAAAACACGTGAGGGAGGAGGCTGGAGAGAGGGCTCAGCAGTTAAGAGCTCATGCCGTCTCTACAGAGGACTTTTAAAGTTATGCTGCGTTTTATATAAAAATATTAGCAGGAGATCTTGGGGACAAGGGATTGAAGGGGTACAGTTCAAAAAATGTTGTGTCTGTCAAATTGACAAGGGGCCAGGTGTCCAATCCAAATTAGCTTCAGTTGTCAACTTGACACGGTCTACAGCCACGTGAGGGGAAAACTGTGATTGAGGAGCCACTGAAATCCGATTGGCCCGTGGGCATGTCTGTGAGGGGTTGTCTTCATCATCATTGGCTGTAAGAGGGCCCAGCCCACTGTAGCTAGCAGCTTTTCTAAGTAGGCGGTCTTGGGTTCTACAAGAGAAGGGACTGTAGGCCGCAGCAGGGAAGCCAACGGGGAGCTTTCCTCCGTGGGTTCTGTTAGACTTCCCTGGCTGTGGGGTCCCTGGTGGAGGTAACGCTGTGTAGAACAGCAAGCACTCCCTTTCACGTGTCTCCTCGAGGGACTGTGACCTAGAAGTGTAAGTTAAATAGATGACATGGTTAGAGCATTTTACCACAGCCACAGAAAGGGGGGAAAACAATATTGTTTAGGAATACAACTTAAAATAACAGCAAGTGATCGTGAGTGGCTTTTTTGTTCCTAGAATCTATTAGAAAAAGAGGGGAAATGAGCAACTCTGGGTGACTTCTTAGAAAATGATGAAAAGGAACCTGAGAGACACAGATCGGAGGGTAAAGGCGCTGGCTGTGCAAGCCAGAGTTCCATCTCAGGAACCTACATTAAGACGGAAGGAGAGAACCGACTCTCTTACTGTCCCCAGTTCTCTGCAGGCACACCATGGCACCCACACACATACACTGTGCATTCACGGACACCCAGTAAACAGTTTTTAAGTGATGAAAAATGGTGAAGTTCTATTAGATTTGCTTTCATCTGCTTGGAAAGCTGCTAGATTTGATATTAAATATTTACCTGACTGGGTAGAACCCAAAAAGCTGCCAATGTAAATGCTGTCAAAAAGTGAACTTACCAGGTTACTTACTTTCTTTTGTTTCTGGATTTGTAGTTGTTTTGGATAGGATCGTTGTCTCCCATGACACCCTTCACATAGTCAAAAGGATCATCACCATGTTCCTTTACTGCATTGACTTAAGAGGGATGCTTTAAAGTTTTAGCTTATTTACACATACACTTTGAAGGAGTCCATTTATTTTGAGTCATATAAAGTACATAAAAGCGTTTCCTATATAATTAAAACTCATTGCAGATGTTGCACTATTATCCTAAAATTCTAAGTAATTAATGATCGGAAAAGAAGCTTTCATGGGCACTGCCTAAGATTCATAATGAACTAAGTTGTAGGAAGGGAGACCACCCAAGTGATGCCCATTCATAATGCTTTCCATTCAGGTCAACTTGGCAAATGTTTATGGATGCCCCCACTGCTCCACATTCCTTCCAGACTTTCTTAAGAGTCCTACCATGAAATTGCAACCATTCTCCTGGTTAGTCTTGAAGCTTTAATATGGCACTCACTGCTGGGCCCATACTCTCTCTCCTCCACAGGAGTTATTTCCATCTTATGCCCTCTGTCTTTGTCCTGGTACCTTCTCATGGGAGAGGCAGGGGCTCCACTGCTCATGACACACACTGGGTCTGCAGACACAGGAGCCTCTTAAGGAAGCACATGCTTACCTATAGAAAGCAGATTGGAAACAGATAATGCCTGTCACGTGTGTATAACAAGTCCTCATTTTGTGGATTAAGACAGTGGACAGCTCCCAGGACTCACTGTCTCTTTGCGTCACTGTCTTGCTTGTGACAGTCTCTCCAGGCTAGACGTCACCGACATGACAGTAAGCCATTTGCTTTTCTGCTCTTTGCTTTTGTTGGTGGTGGTTTGGAGACTGTTTTTTAGAGGGAGAGAGGTGCTTCACTATGTGATGCTGGCTATCCCCAAACTCCCTGTGTAGACCAAACTCCCTGTGTAGACCAAACTCCCTGTGTAGACCAAACTCCCTGTGTAGACAGTTTGGCTTCAAGCTCTTGATGTATCTCTTGCCCTGGCCCCTAAGTGATGAGACTGAGGTATGAGCTACCATAGTGACCCTTATGTGTCCCTGTGCCTGGAGAGAAGAGAGAGCAGCAACCACCACAGGAAGTTATCATATAATACCAAGTTATCTACAGCAAGGCTGTGGGACGGCTCAGTGGGGAACGTGCTTGCTGCCCAAGCTTATGCATCTGAGTTTTATCCTCAGAACCCATATAGAATCCATATAATCCCGGCACTCCAGGAGGATCCCTGGAGCTCACTGGCCAGTCAGCACAGCTGAATCAGTGGGCTCCAGGTCCAGCGAAAGGCCCGGTCTAGTAAAATAGAAAGGCACCCCACCTCAGCCTCTAGCCTCCACACACATGTATACATGCACACACACGGACATACACACAGAGAATATTTAAAGCAATGAATCTAAAGTGTTCCCCCTCCCTAAAAAGATAATCTTAAAGAAAAGAGTGGAGCTTAAAAGAATCAAAAGTCAAACACATCAGATTCAAACGCCAGCTCTGGAGCATCAGAGAGAAACAACTCTGGACAAATAATCCAACTTCAACTTGGGTCTTTCCAATCTGTACCCCGAGAGTGAATCACACCCACCCGCACACTCACCCGCACACAGACTGACACAGCTTCTCTGTTTCTAGACTCTATTAGAGAAGGAAGGAAAAAGACCTACTCTGATTAACTTCTCAGAAAATGGTCAAAAGGAACCTGAGAGGTGGTGCAGAGGGTACAGGCGCTGGCTGTGCGATCCTGACAAGCCGAGTTCCATCTCGGGAACCTACATTAAAGCAGAAGGAGAGAACCGACGGCACCCACACTTGCGTGCACACACTATGCACGCACATGCACACAGTAAACTGTTTAGAAGTGGTGAAAAATGTTGACGTTCTATTAGATTTACCTTCAGCTGCCGGAAAGCTGCTAGATTTGATTATGTAAAGGAAAGATTGTTACATAAACCTTTCTATCAATCAGATGTTTTTTCCAAATACAGGAAGCTTCCCCACGTGGGCCAGCCTCCTGATTCAAAATAGAAAGCTGATTGTTGATCAACTGCGTCTCTGTCTCCTCTGACTTCTGTGGTTTCCTTTTTCAAATGCGGAGCTCAGAACAAAAGCTAAACAGTTGTCTGTGTTATACCGAAAATATGAAGGATTTTTCAAAAATTTATGAGGACAAAATATATATGTATGAGAAAGGAGTGTTTGTTCCTCCTAAAATAAAGCGTTCTTTTATTGGATGAAAGTGTTTTCATAGAAACAGCATTAGAGACCATTTTAAGACCAAATGAATTTTTAAATACTGCAATTAAGTAGGCAAGGTGAGCTTACTTCAGGGGATGGACAGATAAAATGCAAGCAAGAATTTTCAACAAAAAACAGTATTTTTCTTTTCTTTCTTTTTTTTCTTTTATTGAAGACAGATTGTTTTTTATATAATATAATCCTGATTATAGTTTCTTCTCCCTCTACTCTTCCCAGTTCCTCTTCACCTCCCCCACCCATCCAGGTCCACACCCTTTCTGTTTTTCATTAGAAAACAAATACGCTGTTAAGGGATAATAATAAAATATAATAAGATAAAATAAAAACAAACACATCAGAATAGGACAAAACAAACAAACAAAAGGAAAAGAACCCAAGAGAAAACACAAGAAACAGATACAGACGCAGAGACCTATTTGTTTGCACATTCAAAAATCCCATTTAAAAAAAAAAAAACCAGAGGCCATAATATATACAGGAAAGACATGTAGGGTAAAAAAGAAAAAGAAAAAAAAAGAAAAAGCAAATAAAAAATACAGGAAGGAAGGAAGGGAGGGAGGGAAGGAGGGAGGAAGGAAGGAAGGTAGGAAGGAAGGAAGGTAGGAAGGAAGGAAGGAAGGTAGGAAAGAAGGAAGGAAGGAAGGAAGGAAGGAAGGAAGGAAGGAAGGAAGGAAGGAAAGCAGGGAGGGAGGGAGGGAGGGAGGGAGGGAGGGAGGGAGAGAGGCAGGCAGGCAAGCCCTGACATACATTATGAGACAAGCAGCTTCCAAAGACGTTGTTGGATTTGTTTTTTCATTGGCCATCCACTGCTAGATATACCGCTTTAAGAGTAGTTTGCTTCCCCAATGAGAATCTCGTGGAGAACACCAAATTTTCATTTGTAAGATATGGGAGATAGCTTCTGGGTTAGGGATGGGGGCATGTGGCCATTTCTTTCAGCTCTAAGACTCCATCTGGGGCAGACCTGTGCAGGCCCACTGCGTGCTACCTCTGTCCTTGTGCATTCAGATATGCATCGATCACGTTGATTAGAAGGGGCCTTGTTTTTTTGGTGTCCTCCATCCTCACTGACTCTTACACTCTTCCTGCCTCCTCCTCTACAGGGTCCCCTGAGAACCTGATTGGGGAGACTTCCCATTTAGGGCTGAGGGTTCCAAGGTCTCTCACTTTCTGCATATTGTCTGGATGTGGATCTCTGTGTTTCTTCCCACCTGCTGCAGGAGGAAGCTTCCCTGATGATGGCTGAGCAAGGCACCGATCTATGAATGTAGCAGAATAGCATTAGGAGTCCTTTTATTGCTACATTCCTTTAGTAGAATAGTAGTATTTGCTTTTACCCAGGTCCCTGGGCTATCTAGTCTCAGGTTCTTGGCCATCCAAGCTAAGTCTGGTATGGTTTCCATCTTGTGGAGTGGGCCTGAGGTCCAATCAGATATAGGTTGGTCACTCCCTCTAGCTTTGTGTCACCAGTACACTAGAATATCTTACAGGCCGGGCACCATTGCAGATCAAAGGGTTTGTGTCTGGGTTGGTGTTTACCTTTCTCACTCAGCAGTGTGCAAAGTACCTTCTGGAACCAGGAACACTAACCCATGGAGTGAAGGCTCTAGGGAGGTACCAACTCAACTTTTCCACGTTCAGTGATCTGTGTAGGTGTTGTCTTCAGCAATAGGGGCTCGGCATCAGTTTGTGAAGAGTAGCCTACAGCCTTGGCAACATCCCAATGGGGAGTCCCATTGAAACCCTTTGGCCATCAACTCAATTAGATGTAACCCATTCCTGGGACTGGAAGCTTCAGTGGTGACAAGAGATGTCTAGTTAGGGCTCTGCCTCCTCTGTCATTTGACAGTTTCATTTAGAACACCGTCATATGTGTGTATTTTAGGAAGCTTCTACTGTATTAGGTTTCCATACTGTCCCTCAAATGGTCCTTTATTAGCTGTCTCTCCTCATAATCCCCCCTCATCCTCTCCCCTCCCCCTCCCTGCTCGATTCTTCTATTTCAGCCCACACACACCCTCTGTCCCTCTTTCCTATTTCATTTTCCTAGGGAGATTTGTCTCCCCCAGCCCCTTACTCTATACCTAACCCTTGGGGTTCTATGGATTATAGCTTGCTTATCATTGACCTAACAGCTAATATCCACATACAAGTGAATACATACCATATTTGTCTTTCTGGGTCTTGGTTACCTCACTCAGGATGATTTTTTTCTAGCCTATCCATTTACTTGTAAATTTCAATGGCTTCATTTTTTAACAGCTGAGTAATACTCCATTGTGTAAATGTACCACATTTTCTTTATCCGTCCATTGCTTCATCCATCTATCCAAACAGCTAGATTGTTTCTAATTCTAGCTATTATGAGTGAAGCAGCAATGAACACAGTTGACCAACTGTCTCCATGGTAGGATGAAGTGTCCTTTAGGTACATGCCCAAGAGTGGCATAGTGGATCGTGAGGTAGATGACTCCCATTTCCCTGTGAAACCACCACACTGATTTCCATAACAGCTGTACAAGTCTGC
This sequence comes from Peromyscus eremicus, assembly GCF_949786415.1. Taxonomy (NCBI): domain Eukaryota; kingdom Metazoa; phylum Chordata; class Mammalia; order Rodentia; family Cricetidae; genus Peromyscus; species Peromyscus eremicus. The sequence goes on along the minus strand of NC_081435.1, from coordinate 70,643,017 downwards.
ACGTCCACCAGCAAGAGATTGGTGTGTTCCCTTTGCTCCACATCCTTGCCAGCAAGAACTGTCACTTGTGGTTTTGATCTTAGCCATTCTGAAAGGTGTAAGATGGAATCTCAAAGTAGTTTTGACTTGCATTTCCCTAACGACTAAGGACACTGAACATTTCTTTAAGTGTTTCTCAACCATTTGAGATTCCACTATTGAGAATTCTGTTTAGATTTATACCCCATTTTTAATTAGGCTATTTGTTTTCTTGATATCTAGGGTTTTTTTTTTTTAGTTCTTTATAGATTTTGGATATTAGCTCTCTATCAGATGTATAGTTTATGAAAATCTTTTCCCATTCTGTAGGCTTCTGCTTTGTCTGGATGATGATGTCCTTTGCCTTATTAATTGTTGATCTTAGTGCCTGTGCTAATGGTGTTCTGTTCAGAAAGTCTTTTCCTGTGCCAGTGAGTTCAAGGCTATTCCTCACTTTCCCTTCTATCATATCCACCGTATCTGGTTTAATGTTGAGAACTTTGATCTGTTTGGAGATGAGTTTTGTGCATGGTGTTAAGTACGGATCTGTTTGCATTCTTTTCTATGTAGCTGCTCAGTTTAGTATCATTTGTTGAAGATGTTGTCTTTTTCCCAGTGTATTTCTGGCTTCTTTTTAACAACAACAACAAAACCAAAATAAACAAACAAAAGAAACCAGATGTCCATGTGTGTGGATTTATGTCTGGGTCATCGATTTGATTCCATTGATCAGCATGTCTGTTTTTGTGCCAGTCTCATGCTGTTTTTATTACTATAGCTCTGTAGTATAATTTGAGGTCAGGGATGATGATAACTCCAACAATTCTTTTATTTGTCAGGATTGTTTTAGCTATTCTGGATTTTTTTGTTTGTTTGTTTCTTTCCCCGTGAAGCTGAAAACTGTCCTTTCAGACTCTGTGAAGAATTGCTTCGGAATTTTGATGGGGATTGCATTAAATCTGTGAACTGCTTTTGGTAGGACGGCCATTTTTACTAGATTAATCCTAACGATTCACAAGCACGGGAGATCTTTCCATCTTCTGATATCTTCTTCAATTTCTTTCTTCAACATCTTAAGGTTTTTGTCACATAAGTCTTCCACTTGCTTAGTTAGAGTTACCCCTAGGTAATTTATGTTTTTTGAGGCTATTGTGAAAGGCATAGTTTCCCTGATTTCTTTCTCAGTCCATTTGTCATTTGTATAGAGGAGGCTACTGATTCTTGTGAGTTAATTTTGTATCCTGCTACTTTGCTGAAAGTGGTTTTCAGCTGTAGAAATTTCCTGGCAAAATTTTTAGGGTCATTTATGTATACTATGATATCATCTGCAAATAAAAATACTTTGAGTTTTTCCTTTCCAGTCTAACTCCTTGATCTCCTTCAGGTGTCTTACTGCTCTAGCTAATTTTAATTTGTTCATAGTGGGTTTTTTTAATATATATTATGTCTGTATTTTGTTTCCAGGTGTTTTGTTGAGGATTTTCAAATCTGTTTTTGTCAAGGAGATTGGCCGGTAGTTTTGTTTTTTGTTTTCTTCTTGCTGTTGTGTTTTTGTCTGGTTTGGGTGACAGATAACACTGGCTTTGTAGAAGGTATTTTGGAGTGTTCTCTCTGAGTCCGTTTTCTGAATAATTTTATAGATCTTCTTTGAAATCTGGTAGAATTTTGCTGTGAATCCATCTGGGCCTGGGTTTTTTAGGTCCACTCTTTTTTTTTTTAATCACTGTTTCAACCCCCTCATTTGTTATGGGTCCCTTTAGGGTCTTGCTCTTTTCTTATTTCACCTTTGATGGTTTAGCTGAATCTACAAATTTGACCATTTCTTTTAGATTTTTCAGCTTCAGGGAGTACACTTTTTTTAATGTATTCCTTTGTAATAATCTGAGTTTCTTTGGTTCCTAATGTACCATTTCCTTGTTTATTTCTGATCCATTTCTCTTTCTTTTGGTTGGTTGGGCCAACAGTCTATCAATCTGGTTTATCTTCTCAAAGAAAGGGCTCTTAGATTTCTTGATTATTTCTATTGTTTTCTTTGTTTCTGTTTCACTAATTTCTGCTCTGGTTTTTATTGTTTCTTGCCATCTGCTGAATTTGAGTTTGGTTTGTTCTTGCTTTTCTAAATTCTTTGTTTGTATCATAAAGTTATTTATTTGTGCTCCTTCTGACTTTTTAATGTAGGTACTTAAAACTATGAATTTCCCTCATAGTACTGCTTTTAATATGTCCCAGAAGTCTTCTTTTGTTGTGTTTTCATTTTCATTTAGTTCCAGGAAATTTTTTATTTCTCTTTTGGTTTCTTCTTTGACTCACCCATCACTCAGTAAGGAGTTGTTTAAAGTCCATGAGTTTGTGTACTTACTAGAGATTTGTTTTTTGTCAAGTTTAAGTTTTATAGCATCATGGCCAAGTTGGATACACGGAGGTGTGTCAGTCTTCCTGGTTTTGTTAAGACTGGCCTCATGTCCCAGAGCATGGTCTATGATAGAAAAGCTTCTGTGTGCTACTGAGTAGAATGCGTGTTCTTTGCTGTTTGTAGAATATTCTGTAGCTATCTGTTAAATACATTTGATGTAAGATGTCATTTAATTCTGATGCTTCTCTGTTTATTTTTTGTCCATTTGGCCTGTCATTGAAGAAAGTAGAGCACTGAAATCACAGACTATTAATGGGCTGATGTTAATATGTGTCCTTAATTCCCATAGTAGGCTTTTTCTGAAATTGGGTGTGGCAGGGTTTAGTGCAAACATGTATAAGGTTGAAATTTCTTCTTGGTTAATTATTCCCTTGATTAGAAAGAAATATCCTTTATTTTTTCTGGTTAATTTTAGTTTGAAGTCTATTTTGTCAGGTCTTAGAAGAGCAACACTTGCTTGCTTCCTGGTCCTGCCTGCCTGTAGTACTTTCCCATCCTTTCACTTTAAGGGAGTGTTGATATTTAAAGTTCAGATGAATGCCTTGTAGACTCCTGGAAGATGGACTTTGTTTTGTAATCCATTCACCCAGCCTGTGTCTTTCCACTAGACAGTTAGGACCAACGACATTTAAAGTAATTACTGGAAGATGTGTGTTGATTGCAGCCATTTTTTTGTAGTGTGTGTGTGTGTGTGTGTGTGTGTGTGTGTGTGTGTTTTCTGTGTGAGTTCTTAGTCTTACTTTGTATTTCACTCATTATAGCTGTGGTGGTATTATGTTCCCCAAAATATTGTGCATGCTAATAAACTTATCTGGGGTCAGAGAACAGGACAGCCACAATATTAAACATAGAGGATAGGCAGTGGCAGCACACACTTTTAATCCCAGCATTCCAGAGGCAAAAATCCCTCTGGATCTCTGTGAGTTCAAGGCCACATTGGAAACAGCCAGGCATGGTGACACACGCCTTTAATCCCAAGAAGTGAGCCTTTAATCCCAGGGAGTGATAGCAAAAATAGAAAGATACATAAGGCGTGGAGACCAGAAACTAGAAGCATTTGGCTGGTTAAGCATTTGGCTGGTTAAGCTTTTAGCTGGTTAAACTTCAGGTTTTTGAGCAGAAGTTCAGCTGAAAGCCACTGGGATGAGGACACAGAAGCTTCCAGTCTGAGGAAACAGGATCAGCTGAGGAACTGTCGAGGTGAGGAAGCTGTGGCTTGTTCTGCTTCTCTGATCTTCCAGCATTCACCCCAATAACTGGCTTCAGGTTTGATTTTATTAATAAGACTCTTTAAGATTCATAATACATTATAGCTTCATTTGTTTTCTTTCTATGGTCTCTGGGCTGTGCTTATCCCTCTCTTCAGGTCCAATAAAGCATTGCTTCTCATATTCCATTTGGTCTGCTGGGTGTGAATCCTTTTCTCCTATTTGTCTCATGTGAAGTTTTTGTTCTCCTTCAGCTGTGGCAGATAGTTTTGCTGGGCAGAGTTTTAAGGTGTCAGCGGTAGGTCACTTAGAACCTGGAATGCATCACTCCAGGCTCTTCTGGCTTTCAAGGTTTCCATAGAAATCAACTGTTATTCTGATAGTTTTTCCTGTACATGGCTGTGCTTTTTCACTTGCAGTTTTTTTTACTCTGTATACTTAGTGTTGTATGCCATGGACATCTCCTTTCCTGGCCATGTCTAACTGATGCTGTGTGCTTCTTGTATCTGTCTTTCCTTAGTTTAGAGAAGTTTTCCTCTATGATCCTGTTGAAGCTCTGATCTGTGCCATCGACCTGGGATTCTTCTCCCTCTTCTATGCCTAAAAAGTGAGGACTCAATCTTTCCCTGCTGTCCTATATTTCCTATATTTTGCTTTCCTGTGCTTTTTAGAATTTTACATATTCCTGTCTGTTTGGTCTAGTTCCTCTACTTTATCTTCTAGCTGTAAAGCTTCCCCTGGAGTTTTGTAGTTGAGTTTTACAACCTCGTTTTCATTTCAGATTGAGTTCTCTTTATTTCTACTTGTTGAATTTGGTTTCCAACTCCTGTGTTGTCTTTATCATTACATTCAGCCTTATGTTTGTGTTTTCTTGGGCATTGCTCAGGTGTTGTTCTTTCTGAGTTCATTCTGTTCAAACCCATGGCATTGTTTGTTTGTGTCTTCTTCAAACCCTCACATTCTTTGATGAAGTTTCTGATGTGTTATTTTAAGTTCTGTGTTTGGGGCTCCATCTAGGTAATTTGCACTGGAGAACATTCTATAAGACTGATGGACTTGTAGGGGATATACTGTCGTGACCCTTCATACTGTTTTTACATTGAGAGCTGGGCCTGTAAATTTCTTGTGTTGTATGTCTGATATGGGTACAGCAGGCTGAGTAGGTATACAGGATGTGCCACCTAGCCTGAACCTGAAGATTAGGGAATGTGCAGATACGATTTACCAGGCTGGGCTATGGTGATATTTTAATTGTACTGAAGTGTGATTTTATTTGTATGTTAATAAATAAAGTTGCCTGGGGGTCAGAGCTAATAGCAAGCCATAGCAGAAGCTGGGCGGTGGTGATGCACGCTTTTAATCCCAGCACTTGGGAGGCAGAGCTAGGCAAATCTCTGTGTGTTCAGGAATACAGCCAGCATGGAGACACACACCTTTAATCTCAATACCAACCATAGAAGACCTGAAGGTCTGTACAGACAGGCAGTGACGAGGAGGTCATGTGGTTGGGTTTACAACCAATGAGAAGGCAGAATAGAAAGTCTATAAAAAAGACAAACAGACAGGAAGTAGGTCTCTTGCTGAAGAGGACAACAGCAGCAGTGAAGGGTAAGGTTTTTAGCTCTTAGCTATCACTCTGACCTCTTGGGCTTTCATCTCTGCATTGGCTCTGTGTTTCTTATTTAATAAGACCGTTCATCTACACTGGGCCAAGCCTTGTTTGTGGGACCTGGTGTAGGTCTGGAAATTGAGGTGGGAAAAGTAGACTTATTAGCCTGCACCAGAGCACTGGATGTGTGGGCCTGACTGGGCCTGGAAGATGGATTTAGCATAAGTAGCTATGGGGTGAGTGAAGTTGAGAGTGATTGTGTCTTGTGTAGGAGAGCTCAGGCAGGTTATTTGTCTCTGTGTCACGTAGATGAGCGAGAGGGTCCCCAGCAGGGTCTGGTGAGTTCCAAAGGGAAGGAAAGGGTCTGTGAGTAGGTCATGATTGGGATCTCTGGCAAACAGCTACATGCTGACTGGATTTGGAAGGAGCTGTCCTGGAGACCACATGTAGGTTCCCTGTTCTCTACCCTATGTGGATGATCTAGAGGACGGAGAAGTTGCAAAGTCAGTTCTTACTGTGGTACTTCATACTGCTTTTCCAGACATACATTTCCAGGCAAGTGCTCCACCCACTGAGCCGTATCCCTAGCCCTCTACATATTTATTTCTGTCATAGCTATCTTAGTCATTCTTGTTCTTTTCTATTTAACTCATACTGTTTGTTCTTTCACTCACTATTCTGAAATACTTCCTCACAAACAGATTACATATTTACATTCTTGTCTCTTCTTAATTAGACTCAGTTGGAAATTTTTATCACCTTAATTTTATCTTCCTGTTTTATGTGGCTCCTTTCACACCTCTAACATTATCTCATCACCTTTTTGCCCTGGCATCTCATCTTGTGCTTCTCACATAGGAGGAACCTTATTTATTGTAGCACAAGCCAACACTGAACTGGTCCAAGCTGAGGATTTCACTGGCTCCTGAAACAGAAAATGTCTGTGGAAGGACATCAGGAACTCTGAGTCAGATCTGTTCAGTGTCTGACTGTCTTAGTTACTCTTCTACTATTGTGAAGAGACACCATGATCAAGGAAACTCTTATAAAAGAAAACATTTAACTGGGGGCTTGCATACAGTTCCAGAGGGTTAATCCATTATCACCATGACGGGGAGTATGGCAGCATGCAAGGCAGGTAGATGTAGTGCTGAAGCAGTAGCTGGCCATTTTACATCCTGATCTGTAGGCAGCAGGTAGAGATAGAGAGATTGGGCCTCGTGTGAGCCCACTTCCAGTGACACGCTTCCTCCAATAAGACCACACCTCCTAATGCCCCCCACAACGGTTCACCAACTGGGAAATAAGCATTCAAATATGTGAGCCTATGGGGACCATTCTCATTCAAATACCACACCATCCCTTCCCTTCTCTTGGTTCTTCTCTCACATCACCATTCTCTCTCCTTCCAAACAGGAAGTGCTACTATAAAAAGCAGTCTTGCACTGACTTGACTGGCCTGTGGTCATTGGGTTCCCAACCACGAGCCAGTTTCCATGGCTGTAGGAAACCCAGGGTTTGATGCCACATACAGAAAGCATGACCACCTCTCAAGCAAGATGACAGGGTCAGTGCTTTCTCCAAAAACACAGGGAAGAACACAGTCCTCAAGGGAAGAGCAGAAGACATTCTTCACACTGGTATTCTTCACAGGAGAAGAAAGCATACTACAGAAGCAGCAGACTCAGATTTCAGCCAGTTCTTATTGATACAAACCATGTTCAGTTGATTGATGAGGATGGTTTGTTGCTTAGCTGAACTCTCAGGAAGATTTGAATGGATGGCTATCACACATCATTTGTACCAAAACCACCACAACAGTTTACAGCACTTGCTATTGACAGTGGAGCCCATTTTTAGACTTCTATGATCTGCAGACAGTGACTTGCTATGGTGAGAAGAAGTAACATGCCACTTGTGAAGGTATCTCAAGTGCCACAGAGCTTCTACACCAACTCCCATGAGCCCTGTGTCACACAAACAGTGGCTAGCCCTGCTTGACATTGATATGTAAGTTCTAGTACTTTTCATCTCACTGAAGGTTAGCAATCTACAAAACACATTAATGAAGCCCTCTGGATACCTCCTGCCACCCACTGACTCACAGACCCACTTCATATGCAAGATCAAGCCCAGCACACAGCTCGGAGGAGAACTGCTATGCTCATGAGCTAAGTACAGAGTGCTTGTTCTTATCCATTAGGCAGTGAGTAGTTTGTTACACAGCAACTGGTAGCTGGTACACTCTACTGTCTCTGCTCATGACAGTCTTGTGACAGCTGAAACCATCCAATTGCTATGGATATCGTTAACCTAAGAGAACTTCAGAGGGAACACATTCTCTCTATACTCTCACATCCTGTTCACTTCCTGCTTAGGCTGGGGCATTCCCAAGGTCCTTCAAAGTAATGTCAGTTCATAGTAAGCTGACTTGCAAGCCTGCAGCGTTACCTGTGACATTTCATTATATCAACAGAAGAGTTCAGACTTTTTCTGATCTTTCATATTGTTTTTCCCATGGACACACCTTCATACCCTAATGTTTTCATAATTACAGAGGAATTTCTACACTCAAAACAAGTTGATAGAACTTCATTTTTTTAAGTCGTTGTATCTTTAGAAACTCCTTCTCCAGTTGGTGCTTACTCATTGACACCATAACACACCATTCTCGACTCCTGCCCTATGTTCAGTAAATGTTACTAAGAGGAATAAATTACATAGGCTTATTTTCTGGTAGAATTTACTTAAGAAAACATGTAGATTATCTCACCTGCCAGTATCAAGTTTAGATATTTTGCTTTGAGGCTACATAGCACCATATTAAGAAGCGCAAATCAGACACTGAAGGATTACGATGGTGCACACTGAAGTTCTGGGATCTCTTCACTGCTAAGAGTCTGGAGAGTTAAATGGTCTTTACCCTTGAAATGAAAAAGCTAGTAGTATCTGTAGCTATAGTTTTCCTGGTCCTGCCTGGCCTACGGTCAGGACAAATCTCTCTCACCCGCCAGTCCCGCAGCAGCTCAGACCCAACCAAGTAAACACAGAGACTTATATTGGTTACAAACTGTATGGCCATGGCAAGCTTCTTGCTATCTAATTCTTCTCTCTTAAATTAACCCATGTCTATTAGTCTATAAGTTGCCACATGGCTCGTGGCTTACCGGTATCTTACATCTCGCTTGTCATGGTGGCGGCTGACAGCATCTCTCCGACTCAGCCTTCCACTTCCCAGAATTCTCCTCTCTCCTTGTCCTGCCTATACTTCCTGCCTGGCTACTGGCCAATCAATGTTTTATTTATTAACCAATCAGAGCAACACATTTAACATACAGAACATCCCACAGCAAGAATCTGTCTTATGGAGTTATTATAATCTACTTATTTCTTAATTATGTATATATGTGTATGTGTAGAGTATGTGCATGTAAGTGCAGGTGCCCATGGAGCCCAGAGCATTAGAAACGCTCACATTGGAGTTACAGGTAGTTGTGAGCCACCCAATGTGAATGCTGTATCCTCTACAAAAGCAGTAAGAGCTTTAACCACTGAGACATCTCACCAGCCCCTGAAAGCAAGTTAATGTCCACTCGGAATGGTGTTTCATATGGTATTATTTCCTTGCTTTATGTGGTTTTACTGACTTTGGCAATGTTCTCACTAATCTTTTCTTCTATAATTAAGATTCTTGATGTATTGAAACCTTAGTTTGAAATAGTCAAACATTCTAGATTTTTTTCCACAGATAAGCTGATAAAATTATGTATATACATAGTTGGTCTTCCATTTCTGTAGATTCTACAACTGAAAAGTCAATCAATTATGACTCAAATATATTGACGGAGCATTATGTCTGTAGTGAACATGTACAGACATTTTTATCTTGTTGTTACTCCTTGAGGGATATGACACAACAAATATTTACATGTATTTACATTGGACTATGTGTAATATACTGAAGATTTTAAGTACGTGAGAACCTACCAAGAGCTTCTGTGCAAACATCACTCTAGTTCACACGAGGGACTTACATGTCTTCAGATTTGGGGATCTGGGGTGGAGGGTCCTGGAGTGAATTCCCCAGGGACAATGAGGAACATATATAGAGTTATGGATAGTCTAAACACCAACAATAAAATGAGGGGTTGACCCAATGGGCTCTACAAAGCTAGACGGAGACAGGACAGTCTGGTGCATGGAGAAGAACTAAGTTTTTCTTGGTAATGCATTTGTGATTTAAATGTGATATTTTATGACAGCAAAGGAGAAGATGCATCCTTTTGTTTTATTCTAGTTTCTCCCAGCAGTCCAGCATTCTGCTTTCCTAAGCCGCTGAGAGGAAGACTTCAGCTCCAACACCCAAGTCCTCAGGTAGGAAAGGAAATGCCGCATATAGACTGCACGGACAGCAGACAGGCAGAACACGTTTACACAATGCTAATGCACACAAATGGCGTGTTCAGAGTTATACCTAGCTACAAATTAACTCAGCTAATTAGATCAATATAATTAGTAATGTTAGGTCTGTCCTCTCCAAGAAAATGAAAAATGTTCTGTGTGTGTGTTCCTCTCCCCCTCTCCTCTCTCTCTCTCTCTCTCTCTCTCTCTCTCTCTCTCTCTCTCTCTCTCTCTCTCTCTCTCTCACACACACACACACACACACACACACGGTTGAAAATGTTTTACAACCCTAAAACATTATAATAGCACATGGAGTCCAGTGCAATAACACATCAATTTCACCATGAACACACCATTAAGAGTAGGAGCTTGTAGGACACTCCAGAGACACATAAAATGCAACCCTACTAGGGAAAAATTTTGATAATATAGACTGAAAAATATCCCCACTGCCAAAAAAAGTGCTTATTTCACATTAATCCCAAGTTTAAGTCTGGTCATGATTACACACAAAAAAAATGAATGTAACAAACAGGTCCTGGAGTTTACCTAATGAATAAAACAGACTTAGTGAGGCTTGAGAAAACCACCCTGTAGACGTCCAGGTTCCCAACACCCACTAAATCACGCATCCTCTTGATTACTAGGCCATTGCTGCACACCTTGGAGATGCCATGACCTGAGAGCATCCACCAACTTCAGGAACAACTGATGAAAAGAATTCTCAGTCACAGAAGACCAACCCCCAGACCAGCTGGGCTCTGGCCATTCTATCCAGCCTTGATGATTTTCTCTTTGGGATGACACCATTCTGCCTCTTCATTTTGAAAAACAAATATATTGTCATTGTTTTACCCAGGACAACTAAAAAAAGCTAAGATTTGTTAGCCACCTATTAAAAGTCTATGGATTAACAATAGCTAATTTGAGAATCTTTGACACTCAGGTAAAGCAACTGAAGTTATAGAGTTCAGTGACTGATGTTGTCTGTCAACTTGATAGGACCTGGAATCACCTAAGAGACAAACTTCTGAGTATGTCTGTAAGAAAGTTTCTAGAGCTTAATTGAGGAGTAAGATCCACTTTAAATGTGAACAGCCCCCTCCCATGTCCTGAGGTCTTGGCTTAATAAGAAGAATTTTAATCTGTGATCCAAGATGAACCTTCCTTTCTGTAAGTTGCCTTTGATGGGTATTTTTGTCACCGCAGTGAGAAAAGTAATTAATACCAACTGCCTTTCAGAATCACCCTCATAGGGCGACCCCACCCCAACAGCTGGAAGTTACAGAGAGGCAACAGTAAATTGACAGAAATTATAGGAAAGTAATCACATGGTCTTTCCTTCAAAGACTTCTTTTGATTTCAAAACTGTAGTCAATACCTACAAAAATGGAGGTGAAGAAAGTATTAGTTCCTTTCACATCACCATAACAAAACACCTCCCAGAAACAACTTAAAGAATGGAAGCTGTATCTCGGCTCCTGATTTCAGTCCATCACTTTGGAGAAGGCATGGAGGAGCAGCGTGGTTCTTGGTGGTTGGAGTGTACGGCAGAGGCTGTGCACACAATGGCCAACAGGAAGCAGAGAGAGAAAGAGACAGGAAACAGCAAAGGACAATACACTCAGAAGACCTAGCCTCAACCTCCTAATGTTCTCAGAGCCTCTCCAAAGAGCGCCCCCAGCTGGGGACCAAGTGTTCAAACATGAACTGTGGAAACGTTTCATATTTAAACCATTAACAGAAAGCAAGGTGGAGTACATACTGTTTCATAGGCTCACATTCACCTAACTCCAAGCCCTGCTACAGCCCATTCCAGGAAGCTCAGACGCGAAATATTTTCCTCTCTAGTTCTCGCTCCTCCCTGGACTCTGGTGAGTCCCTGGGCTCTGGTGGCAATATTTCATTCTTATGACCAAGTTTGTACTTCAGTAAATATTGGCGTGTATTTGGACAGGCATGTAAAGGTCTGATATTCAGCTGATTTTTGTTTTCATCTTGCCTTTCTGGAACATAAATTAAGAAATGCTGTTAAATGCCTGCTTCTGTAGTGTAATCACAGGGCAGATACTGTGGCTGATAATGTTTACACACTGCAAACTGCTTCACTTCGTACACGGAGTGGGAGAGATGTGCTTAAATGTTTTTTCATGGCTCGTATTTGTAGATCTCTAAAATAAGATTTGAATAATTATCCAGCATTACCATCAAGACGCTTTCTTGAGTTATAATTAAAATGCATCGTTTCATTATACTTTCAGGTTTTGCTCTAGAAAATGTTAAATTGTAACTACACATTCAAGTTTAAATTAATGTACTCCTTCAAAAAGTAATTCAAGCCATCTTTTACCTATAAATATTATAATTTGGTGGTAGTGTATGTGGAACAGGATTCATATAAATATTTAAATGAATGCATGGAAAACGTTAAACACTTCTACCAAGTTTAAGATTTCATACATATTATTTCAGAAATGATGACAAACATATCAATTTATATTTATCCAAGCTGAAAATACAGAATGTGAGTTTCCGGATTTGTTTGCTAACTCCTCCCTATGCCGAGAAGAGGAGTCTGCTTTCATGAAATTGCATCCCTGAGAATCATTTGGCTCCTTAGGCTGATCCACAAGACCATAAGCATTATGGGAAGGCACTAGGAAGGGGCAGTGAAGGGCAAAAAAATGCCCCTGGTCACCAGTTTCGACGAGCATTGGAGGGGTGAGATTTATGGAACATTTCATTCTAGAGTACCAAGGAAACTAAGGGAAGAAGTAGGGGTTTTCTTGCAGACAAAGAATATTAGCAGACTTAAGGATCTTTAAGTTGGCAAGAGAGATATCCCACATGTACACACAATAATGTGAATTATCTGGAAAGACTTTAGGCTGGGAGGTGAGAGCATATATGAAGGACTGGGCATGTTCAGTCAGAGACTCAAGTGTCAATCAAAATGATGGTGCCTTTTTCCCCCCACTCACATGTATCATTCTAGCTTATGCTCATACTTTGCCTGGATAGGAAATGCAAAAGCTGACAACCTCTAAGGCTACAATTCCTAAAGAGCTGTGCTAGTTTAAAAGTCCCAAAGAAAGTAGATCCTTATATTGAACTCATCCAGTGTGGTGGAGGTGCCAGGTGCAAGTGTATACTTGCAGCAGAACTCAAAGGAATTTTCAGTAATGGTGTGGCTCACTGCTGAGCAGAGGCACTACCGGAATAAAGGTGACTGTGGTACACAACACAGATACAGCGCTAATCCTCACTGGGAAAACACCTGTGCACATCACTGTCACTGGCTAGCTCTGTGTATATCTCTCAGTTCCATGTTACTTTGGTGGCACACCCCACAGTTGACTTACAAACTAAGAGAGGTTTATTTGCCTTATAGCTTTGGGAGCTCAGTATCCAAGATCTAGCCATGAGGGGTACTGGTTAGCTTCTGGAAGATTGGCATGAAATGGCAGGAATGTATGTCACAGTGATCTGTCACACTACTAAAGGATAGAAAATGAGACATAAGACAGTTGAGTTCCCACAATTTTCTTTGAGGTACATCTCCAATGACCTAAAGACCTTCTGCAAGACCCCATCACTCAATGGATCACAGCACCTCTTGATAGCATCATCTGTCTGGGGACCAAATCTTTCCTTGTGGAGCTTTGGAGGCCACTCAACATTCAAGTCCTGAGCCACGATTTCATAATTGTTCACTCAAGTAGCTTGGTGAGGGCTGCTGTGGGGCCACTGCCATTGATCTCCAGCACAGTCCAACCGTTGCCAGATGGGATGTAGAGATACTTTGATCTCGACGTAAACAAGCCTGGAAGTTCTCAGAGCCCTGGTTGCCCTTCCCCTCTGTTTAAGCCTTGGCACGTCTATTAAAGAATTCTTAGAAGGCAGAAAAATGTGATGCTTAAAGTCAAGGTCTCTTGAATCAGAGGAGAGAAGCACAGAGTCTAACCCTTCCTACAGAGCCCTGGTTAGCCTAGGATTTTCTGAGGGTCACTTAGCCTCTATGATTTATCTCTGTTGTCTGCAAAGGCATTTTCAAAAGCACCTTCTCTGTGAGGTAGTGTGACAGTCAGCTTTGGTTTCTGTGACACAATGTCTAAGAAGAGCCACTTGAATGAGGAAAGGTTCACTTAGACTCAGTTTCTCAATTTTCAGTCAAGGGTTACTTGGCTTGCCTCTGTGGGTCTTGGTGAGATAGAACCTGGTGTCGGGGAGCCTGTGGCACAGAAAAATGGCTCTACTCATGTCAGAAAGAGTAAACAAGGAGAGAGAGAAGAAAGGAAGAGAAGTGGGATGGAGCAAGGAAGGTAGAGACAAGATACAGCCCTCGGGACTTGCTGTGAAGACCGTGCCTATCAACCAGACTCCAACTCCTCAGTTTCTGTTAGTCCACCAAATTATGAGCCCATCCATGTCCAAGCCTTCCCTATGCAGAGGCCCCTGAACATGGCTGCCCTGGGGAACAGCAGTCAATGAGCAGGCAGAGCACCCTGCCTTCACTGGCCTTCATTCTAGTGAAAGGGGCCCACAACATCTCATACCTTATTTCTTATTCCAAAAAGAAGAAAAAGAAGAAGAAAAGCAATACATTTAAAGCACTTTAGAAATACTAGCAGTTAGTGTGGTTATTATTATCATGGTCGATATTATTTAGCTAGGGAGCACGCAGGAAGCTCCTCACTCCGTGTCCCCTTTCCTTGCCTGTGACATTGGATTTTGCATTATATCCCCTCAGCAGTACAATAAAGTAAGATGAAATGGGGTTCTAACACAAACAATGAGATACACAAATAACCCAGTATTGACCAGACATCCAACCTATTTATCTGTATACTGCACTGTCCAATTTCACCCTCCCAGATAAAGACAGATATGTGGAAACTTCTAGATATGAATGTGTTCCAAACACCTGCAGTGACATCAGCAATAAAATCAGTGTGTGTGATAGGATGGAGGGGCAGTAGTTGACGTGTAATCATAATTAACAATGTTTATAGCCTTAATTTTAACAGTGAAATAGAATATTAGAGTCTGAGGTTGGGAATCTAGAAAGTTATAAAGTGTGTGAGGGTGGGGGTAGGTGAATCTGTTTAAGGGTAGCAAATAATACTGAATACTATTAAATACTAATATATTTCATTTCTCTTTGCTTCTATTCCTGTTTGATTTTTTAAAGATTTATTTATTTATGGATAAGTGTGTTTTGTCTCCATGTACGTCTGTACACCAGAGAAGGGCATTGGGTCCCATGAGATAGTTGTGAGTGGCCCTGTGGGTGCTGGGAATTGAACTCTTAGAAGAGCAGCCAGTGATCTTAACTGCTGAGCCATCTCCCCAGCCCTGTTTGGTTTGTAAGATGTGCTATGATATTAAAGATGGTGAGTTTTGTTTTTCTATTTGTTTGTTAATTTGTTTCTTTTTAAAAAACATAATTGAATTTCAAATGTTCTGAGGCACACACTGAGGCTTTGAATTCAGAAGAAGCTTGATGTTAAAACAGTGCTCTTCATTTAATCCATTCACAGTTTTGCTAAACCTTAAACAAACAACAGAGGATTAAGCTCAGCCATGCCAAGGACGGAAATAAATATCACTAACAATGTGAAGCAGCCAACCCCACAAAAAGTAAATGCATAGAAATTCAGTTATGTGGAAAGGAAGGGTTTGTGAATCATCACATTCAGACCAGGGAAGTAGAGACAGTTAAGAAATTCTTCTTCTTTCCCCATGATACTATCAAAGAATGAAAAATCATCTGAGAGCTTAAGGTTGTGATCACATGGAAAATTCTAGACTCCTGAAAACTCTCACCAGCAATTGGCTAAATACAAGGAGTGCCTATCATGATGAGGATGAAGCAAAGAAGAAAAACTATTTGGACAAAGGGCTCCCACCCCGCAGGGACTCACCCTTGTCATCCATGAAAAATCTGGAATCTGTGACTTATGAGAACTCATATTTCCAGCTGTGGAGACACAAGCTGCTGGATATTCTTCATCAGAAATACTTAAAGTACTTGTTTACAAGCACAGAATTTAAAAAGAACTCTGAAAACTGTCTTTGGAGAAAATTCTCAGTTAAAAAAAAAAACTATAGTGATTAGAAAAATAAAAAAAAAGAACATAACCTAAAATGAAGTGCTTTACACAGATGCCACTACCTGCCCAGAATGGGTACAGCAGTATGTGGGCTCATTATGCAAATTCCAGACCATGTGGCATCAAGAAGGATCTCACATGTAGCTTCTCAGAAATATAGAAGACTGGGGTAACTCAAAGAAGGCAGAACCCACACCAAGGCAGGGAGAGTTACATTATTACATTAGGTAACCTCTGCGCAAAAGGTTTTTCTCAAGTGAAACTAAACAACTAACAAAATCTCAGATCAACTAGCTAACCAACTGCTAGTCAGCCAAGCAACCAAGCAGCCAAGCAGCCAGCCAACCAACCAACCAACCAACCAGTCAACCAGCCAACCAGCTAACCAACCAACCAGTTAACCAACCAATCAACCAGCCAGCCAGTCAACCAACCAACCAGCCAGCCAGCCAGTCAACCAACCAACCAACCAGCCAGCCAGTCAACCAACCAGCCAGCCAGCCAGCCACTCAACCAACCAAACAACCAGCCAGCCAGCCAGCCAGTCAACCAACCAAACAACCAGCCAGCCAGCCAGCCAGCCAGCCAATCAACCAACAAGTCAGCCAGCCAACCAGCCAGCCAACCAACCAACCAGTCAACCAGCCAACTAGCCAACCAACCAACCAGTCAACCAACCAACCAGTCAACCAACCAACCAGTCAACCAACCAACCAACCAGCCAGCCAGTCAACCAACCAAACAACCAGCCAGCCAGCTAGCCAGCCAGTCAACCAACAAGTCAGCCAGCCAACTCCCAGAAACCAGTCTGAGAAGCATGTCATCTGATTTCCTTTTGTTTATCTTTAGAAGGGACAGGATTCAGTGGAAGATTGGCAAAGGCTATAATAAATTATATTAGCAATGGGAAGCTTCTGCAGGAAGGAGAGACACATTCAATTCACCTTTCTCATGGCATTCCAAAGCAGATCTACCAAGTCTGTGCTCCTGCTGATAACCAGGGCAGAGACGGCCTTGGAAAACCCTAAACAAATGTCCCAGGATAAAGAAAAGGAAGGCTGGTGAGTGGGAGAGGTGATCTGAACCACCAGGGAGGCTCTTCTGAGTACAACTTGGGCACTCTCTAAGACCTGCTGTCACTTTATACTGAGGCAACATCCATCTTTTCATCAGCTGTGTTACCTGTGGCCAAGTCCCCTGGAATCCTTTTGAGTTCCATCCAGATAGCTGAACCTGCCAAATCACCATACTGTGTCCTGGCCAGTTGGGATGCTCTGCTGGGGAGGGTGGTGGATTCTATGGATGTGCTACTGTTGGGTGGGAGAGTGGCAGGTCGTCTGGTGGGAATGTTCTACTGGTCTGGATTCCCTACTAGAAATGTTCTGTTGGTTGGGAAGGTCGAGGGTACCACAGTGCCTCAGAAGAACAGATGTCAGAGGGCTGTATTGCTAGAGTCTAATTTCTTTGCTGAGAGATATTTTTTTTCAAAGGAGGATAGAAAAGGTCCTTGCAGGATGGGACATTTCCAGAAGCATTTTAATCAGAGGCAGTATAACTTGCCACATGAAAGAAAACCTTCACTAAGTTAAAATCTTTGCTGTGCTGGGACTTTGAAAATACTTGGTAAATAATCTTCATTCCACACTTTAGTAGCATCATTCTTTCAAGCCACTATGGTTGTGAACATTTTTCCCTTATCTAGACTCCAGTCTCCCACATGAAGACCCATTTGCACACTGTGAGGATGTCTGTCTTGTTTATAATCCTCTTTGTCTGTCTTTATCAAATTTTTAAGCTATGTGTGTCATTTCCCATTCCCAGACATCCCATTTAATGAGTCTTCTCCAAAAAGGCCTCTATGGATAGCCTATCTTCCTGGAAGAGGCCAAGGTTCTCACTTTAGGGTACTTTAAGAATTAACCAGTAATCACATAAAAAAATGACTGTGTACAGGATCTGTCCCTAAGGATTTGGACAGAGGAACCTCAAGAAACTTGTATGTTTCCTAGAAAACATAGCATCACTCATGGCAGCCTGCAATCTAAGTATGGAATCCATTGCAATAAGATCAGGTGCTGACTACTGTCTCTCACCCCATGTCTCTTGTCTCTCGTATCCCAACAGATCTGTATATGTACTTGCAAAGCTCTGTGGCATGTATCAACCAGTAACCAGCCAGTCACCCAGAGACTGTCCTCGGAAAATGGGAAAATATCGCTCCTGCTTTAAAGTGGCATGACCACTCCAAGTTGCAGGGTCACACTGGCAGAATCAGCCCCAAGCTTAGTCCTCACCATGCCATCGGCCACCACACAGTCTAGTGACTGGCACTGCCCTCTCTGGGTTTACAGTAGAGACAGTAAACCTCCCACAAACGCCTTAACTGGCCAATCCTGGGGTATTTTGACCTCCTCAAAGCCTCGATTTCTGAAATTTAGGCAAACACTGGAGAGTCACGGCAACGTGCTTGTTCTCATGAAACTAATATATACCACTAAGTTCAAAAAGTGGGAAGAAAGTGAAACCAGGGATGGTTTTTAAGAGTATCAAAGATGGAAAGGAAGAAAAGTCAGGAAAAGTAAAACAGGAAATTCCATGGTTGATTACTCAGTTCACAAAAGTGTTTGGGCACTTAATGGATGTAAAAGCCATCGCAGGCTCTTGGAGGAAGAGAAGCCGCAGTGCTGGTTGCCGATGGCATGCACTGGACTTTGGGAGCCCAGGTAACAAGGTAACCACTCCTCCCTCTGGGTTTCCCAAACAGGATACACACCCCACTCAAGCTCTGGTCACTCTGCCATGTCTTACTTACTGGTCTCCTTGGCTTCCTTCCCACTGTGTGAATGCTTCAGGAGTGGGCCAACCCATTTCCTCATGCACTTCTATGGAAGAGTTCAAGAGAGAGCTGAGAAGTAGAGTACAGTGTGCATTCTTAGACAATGGCACACGAAGAACTTGGGATGAGGCTATGAAGATACAGTGATGGCACAACAAGGTCACTAGGGATTCAAATGGCTCACTTACAGAAATGGTCAACAGAATGAATCTGGGAGTCAGTCATGATGACAAGACCTCACAGCCTGCCAGTGAAACCTGGTGCTAACCTTTGTCTCTCTAAATGCCAGCATCGTCAGCCACACACACAGAGTAAGAACCTCCATACCAGTTAAGTCTACCAGGAACTGAAGATCAGATGTGGTCAGTTCTCAGCCAACCTGCCCACTAGACTGTAAGCTCCATGAGGGATGTGACAGCACATTCTGTCTTTTTAGGTCATGAGTAGTCAGGATGTAACGGGCCTTGTATCAAGGTCCCAACAAATAACTGATGAAGGGAGGTGTTATCATCTGTCCTGGCCACCATTACTATTTTGTTTTCATGCCCTTCTTAGACTCTTAGACAGGAGCAAAAGTGAGTGATGTCAGAACTAAAAATCTGGATATTGTCTTCTTAAAAATCCTAGGGTGACCAGAGAAGAGTTACCACGGTTTCAGGAATGGTGGCTGTAACCCATCAGGGGGTATAGCTCAGGAACGGCGGCTATAATCCAGCAGGCTATAGATATTTCCCTACTGTTTTTCTCCTCCTGAAATCTCTCTTCCCTGTCTTTTCAATTTTACCATAGTGTAAATTCAAACTAAACATTGACAAAGGTTTTTTTTTTTTAAGATTTATTTTTATTAGTTTTAAAAACTTTGTGTACTATGTGTGCATGTGTCTTGGTATGTGCATGTGAACGTAAGTACCCATGGAATCCAAAAGAGGATGTCAGATCCCCTGGGGCTGAAGTTACAGGCTGTTTGTTGTAAGCTGCCTGGTGTGGGTACTGGAAACAGAACTCAGGTCCCCTGTAAGAAGAGCAGTGTGAGCTCTTAACTCCTGGGCCATCTCTCTAGCCCCAAAGTTTTATCTCACTAATCACAATACTTCTAAATTAAGGTCCAGTATTTAGCCTTAATGGGTTTTGTGTCATATATTACAGGCTCACACCACTAAAAAGAGACAAAGTGCAGAGAAATCCTCAACTTAATGACCAAGAAGGTACATGAACAGGAAAACAGTACAGAGAAGGGGTGTCAAACATTGCATTGCTCCTTGTCAATGTCCCTGAGAATATGGCCAATAAGCTGCTCAAATACTGGGTACCAGCACATGTCCAGCTTGACTAACAGTGGTATTCAACCAAGCCAGTTCAGAGATTGTGTTATCAGAAGATGAGCCATACTACAAGATAGCCACACTTCTCTGAGAGGATAGCACCACTACCGGTCAGATGGCGTGAGCAGAGAACCCTGAAAGGGGCAACATGATTCCCCAATAAAATGACTCTTAAGTGCACAAACTTCCCCTTCTTAAATCCTGAGACATTCATCTTAAACTCTAAGATCATGACCTTGAAGCCCAAGGAGACCATGATCTAATCTCAGATTCACCAGTTTCCTGCATGCTGCATGGGGTTGTGCATGTGTATTGCATGCTACATGGAGGTGTGCATGTGTACTGCATGGTACATGGAGGTGTGCATGTGTTCTGTTACAGTGGAGAGGCACTTGCATAGACAAAAGTTCTTCCACAAAGGTAAAGCAAGAAGCCTCAACTCACTCACATCAGTAGCTTTAAAATATGCATGTATTTAAATTTATTCCTCAATTTCTGAGCTGCTTTTTTTTAAAAACAGATGTGTAAAGGAAACTTAAGAAAAGCAAGAGCTTTATTATTGTTTCATTCCATTTTAGACTATATTCTCCTCAAAGAACATTCTGTGGGTGTGTGGAAGGTGGCAAAGGAGGATGGCATCATTTTCCCTTTTTAACATATAGTCAGCTGTTTCTTCCAGCATGCCTCTCTTCCAGATTTCGAGGGATTGACCAGCAGTGACTATGGTTTTTTGTTTGTTTGTTTGTTTGTTTGTTTGTTTGTTGTTGTTTTTAAGAAAGATCATACTAACAATGCTCAGTTAAAACTCAGGTAGCAGCTGAACCCTGCAATATGTGGGATGGGCTATGGATTCTGAGCACTGTGCTGAACTCAAATTTCAGACTGCATTTTATATGGAATGAAATCAGAAGCTACCATTGGGGCTTCTAAGGAACCCTATCAAAGACTGTTCCTCTCTGGGAACAGTGACACTAAGGAACCTGCCACCCTGGGCTTTTTCCTTTGGAGTCCAGGTTAAAATGAACAGGCTCTCTGCCCAAATGTTCCACAATTGGGAGAAGAAAAAGAAGAAGAGATATTGAAAGCACAGCTAGGGGATGGGTTCCCTTTCACCCACAGAGTTTCAGAATTCTCTCTTTAAGAAAAAAGAAGCATTGTTCAGGGGGAAAGGAGTGCTCTTTGTATTGCTGCAATTTCCTGAAAACATTAACTTCATAAAGCCTGGATCCTGCTTTTGGTATCCTTTGACAGTCTCAATAGGAAGGAAGATCAAGGATTTCCCTGCTGGCAACTTGCAAATGCTGCTCCAAGCTTTTGCTTCCAAGAGAGAAGGAAAACAGCAGACTAAATTCACTCCAAGGGAAATAATGGTCAACTGCCTAGAAGACAGGGCAGGGGTAGGCTTTCGAGATGGCTGATCTAGTCCAGGCTTGATTTCTAAGACCCCAGCCCCTGCACCACACACCTGTATTCCTCCTCCCCAGCACACATCTGTATTCCTCCCTCCCCAGCACACATCTGTATTCCTCCCTCCCCAGCACACATCTGTATTCCTCCCTCCCCAGCACACATCTGTATTCCTCCCTCCCCAGCACACATCTGTATTCCTCCCTCCCCAGCACACATCTGTATTCCTCCCTCCCCAGCACACATCTGTATTCCTCCCTCCCCAGCACACATCTGTATTCCTCCCTCCCCAGCACACACCTGTATTCCTCCCTCCCCAGCACACATCTATATTCTTCGCTCCCCAGCACACATCTGTATTCCTCCCTCCCCAGCACACATCTGTATTCCTCCCTCCCCAGCACACATCTGTATTCCTCTCTCCATAGCACATACATGTATTCCTCCCTCCCCAGCACACACCTGTATTTCTCCCTCCCCAGCACACATCTGTCTGTATTCTTCCCTCCCCAGCACACATCTGTATTCCTCCTCCCCAGCACACATCTGTATTTACAGGCATCTTTTCTGCCTGTTCTCCCTGGTTCTGTCTATGCCTCAGCTTCAAGAGCCAAGTCTGGTTTATTTCCTTCTATGTAGTTATCCCAAGATTTCGAGCCTGTTGTGGGAGATCATTTTTATTATTATTAATTTGAAAAGCATCTCGTTCTGCAGTATTTCAAATTTAGGATTCCATTTAAATGCAAATGGAAACAAAGAGATAAAGCATCGTCCGAGCACCTCAAGTTCGAGTGAGTCTTAGCCACATTCCATAGATTATTTTGGTTTAGTTTTAACAAAATACCACATTAAATCACTCTAATGAGCTGTTTCTGCCTGGTCTCGACACAAGGTCGTTAGGTACAAGACAACCCCTTTCTGAGATCTCCACTATTTCACATCAGAGATGTCACTGAAAGGGCCTGGTGGTTTTCCACAGCCGAGGACAGGACAGGGCAATCTAGGAAGAAACAAGCAGGCCATCTGTCCTGCATCTCGGGATGGGCTGCAGGCACTGGTGGCTTCGGGGCAGTAGGCACAGGTCTCAACCGAAAAAAGAGCTCGCCTCCCCTTCCTCTCGCTCTCTTGGATCCCGCATTTCCTGGTCACCGCTTCCACAAGCATGTTTCCAGGGGAAGGAGGAAAGCCCTGAAATTACCATACACATTTAAAATATGCCGTCAAAGGAACTGTGCTTTTTTTTTTTAAAAAAAAAAGGGGGGGTGTAACAGCTGTCTTTTAATTAATGAGAGATCACATACAGGACACTCACAATATATCGAAGCACACATTGCATTCCCCCACAGCAGACCAGCAGCTCTCTTCCAGCTTGTGAGCGATACAGACAGCAAGGTGAATGCCACCAGGTAGCTGAACGTGACTGGTTTAGAGTTACGGTGTGATGCGTTAATTATACAGGAACAGCTCCTGTTCTGGCTTCCAATTAGGGATCTGAACACCTTCCTCGGTACTTTACACCATTGTTAGCATGGCTAATTATTTATCGTGGATGTACTTTCTGTGAGAGCTAGTATTCAGGTGAATGGTAAGTAGGTAGATTCCCATCCAACACTGGATGGACCAAAATGGACTCCAGATAAGGCTTTAGGGCACAGAGTCCGAGTTAACCTGCCTGCCTGCCTGTAGCACAGTTATCTGCAGCAGAAGGTGGTACTTTGAAAATCTTGGTGTGAGGACCATTAGACCACTCGGCCATCATGAAAGCACCTGCCAGCTTGTGCAGCCCATTCCTAATGGTGTTGAATCTCCAGCACACCGCAGAAGGCCCGTGGAGACACAGGGAATGTTCTGAGAAATGCGTCACCTAGACACAGTCATCAAATCTAGCTAACACAAGCCCTCCCTCCTAGGAGCCTATCAAGGTCAAAGCATGTTCTGGTGTGGGTCTAGAGACCTAATCTGGGATTTACTGTGAATAAAGCTGATTTATATTGCTAAGCTAGTGAATTAGAAGACTTTGCTGGTTGATGTTATTTGTGAAGTCTTATCTGTGGAATGCTTACTCTTGTGTTTTTTATTTTATGGCTGCTGTCTCTTAACCAAATAACATCTGTGTACCCTGGGGTGTTCAAGAGTGCACCCCAGTACAGTGCTGGGATGCATGTCTGCTACCCATTGTCAAATCTTTACCACTGTCCAAGCTGACAGAATGCAAGGAGATTGAATGAGAAGCTTTACTAATACAGACAGTCTTGAGTAACTCCCTGGAAATGGGTTTGTGGGTAAAGTTATTTTACAGCTGTCTTTGGTTCCACAGAGACATTCTAAGATGAGCAAGATCAACTCTGACAGCTGGTTTAAGACAAAACCAGACAAGACTCCCCTCTGTTGGCACAGACTTCACAAGGCTGCACATTTGTCAGGCCCAGGGTGACAGGCAGCCACAGCGCCACCTCCCTCATGCTGGAGAGGAGGAAGTGTGGGTGCTGGTGCTGGATATGCCCCAGCAAAGCCTTGTCAGAGAAAACCAACTAGTTGATCACAGACCAAGTAAGGAGTAAGAAAGAAAAGAGGCCTGATTGGATACATGGGGGTTCCGTCATACCTTAGACGCTACATGGAAGTCCTCTTTAAGGACCTGGGAATCCGATCTTCAAATCAACAGAGTGTGCTCAGAACCAGACAAAGCAAAGTCCCAGCAATGAGGAGGGGCTACCTTGTGGCAAGAAGTGGGTCCGAATGGAAGGCCTGCCTTCGTGCCTTGTGGGAACGCACAATTCTGCTCTAAGGGAGTGTATGTACTAAGTGTTTCTGGGAAGGGGCAAAGGAGTTGTGGCATGACAAGAAGTGGGACAGAATGGAGGGAGGAGAAGAAGTATTTATGGGGGTGTGAGGGAGGACGACTGCAAAACTCACCTAAGTGCCAGTCCAGGTAAGGAGCCGCCCATCACCTGGACCAAGTGCCTGCCTGCTCTGCAGAACAGGTGTGTCTCATTATGTAGCCAGGCAGTAGGGCGACCCAGCACGGGGCTCCTGTTCTGACCACCCGTTCCCCGAGCATCCTTTTGATGGTTTCACTTCCCAAGTAGCTGGTCTACAGGGAGAGAACGTGTTGGTCAGGATGAAGCAAACATCTGGTCGGCTTGACACTTATATTACTCACTGTAAATTAATGAACTGGCACTCGGGTTCCCTGTGTCAGTCTCCCGCGAGATGTGTTAACACAAGTCAGTGTTCTTCGGCCAGAATCACTCGGCGACTGAAAAATTCAAGTCAGGAGATTGAAAGTCCTGACCTGAACCTGGCTGGAGGATCACTCAATAAAGCCTTGGAAAGCTTTAAGTTAAACGTCACCTGTAAAGATGAACACATAAATAATGTTCTTTTCAAACACTGACCATTAAGTTTTTGAGGTAGTGTGATGTGAATCAGACATCGGGTTGGCTGTTGGGATTTTGAGGGACTTTACTAATCACTGATTGACCCCCAAACAAATGTAGAGGCAGGATGGGGACACCCTAGACCCCGGAGCTTTGAACCTGTCATGATAAGGTAGGAAGTAGGCTACAGCCTCTGCACTAATGAGAAACTGCCTGGTAAGCATTGAAAAACAGAGGGGGTATGGGCCAGTGTAGTGACCCACACATGTAATCCTGGAACCTGGACAGAGGCAGGAGACTTTCCACAAGTTAAACCCAGTCATGACATGTATGGAGACCATCTTTAAAATGGAGCGGGGACCACTGTCCAGGAAACTGGAAGCTTGATTTAGCTTTGGAAGTCACTGCAGAAGTTTCCCCCAACTGACGTTGTCTTACTCAATAGTAGTGACAATACAACAGATGTGAGACTGTCTCACTCAAGTGAACTCAGTAAATGAGAAGGACAAAGGACAGAAATGAAAGAGCCAAACTCTACAGCCTGGAACTTGCTATAGGGGCATCTGGAACTTGTTATAGGGGCATCTGGAACTTGCTATAGGGGCATCTGGAACTTGCTATAGGGGCATCTGGCAGGTGTGTGGTGTGAGGGCATATTACAGAGGGAACTCAGAATGCGGGGGCACAAACACATTGTATGTGTGGCACCAAATTGTAGGAAGCATTCAAGGAGCAGGCCTTCCCAGAGCAGGCTGGTTTCTGCCTTCACAGAGCAACCTTGTGCTTGGAGTGCAGGGCGTGTTCCCTAGGGGGCGCTGTTAACGCGTGCCAAGTGTAAATGGCAGCCCTGGGGGTCCCTGGGGAAGAGTGGTCAGAACATCACCTTCCTAGAAACATCTTGAATTACAGAGTGAGACCCACAGGCATGGAAATAAAGGAAATAACGCAGCTCCCAGGCTAACAGCTCTATTTCCCATTTTCACATCCATTACCTTCCTCGGATTGAGTCGTTCCAATTCTGACAAATCTCACAAAAATTGCAAATGTGGTTCTCTGACTGCCAGGTGGACAGTTTCCCTCTGCTATTTAGTTTACCTCGGTTGGGTTATGGGGTCTGAATTGCATACATTTTCTTCATTAGGGGTGACTGGTGAATGATGAGGGCCCTTCCACTCCAGGGAGTGTGGCCTCATTGGGTGCCTGCCACATCCCCAATCACTCACAGTTGTCTGTTGGTGGGAGCTGAAGTAAGTCACATCCATAGATAATGGCACAGTAGGGACAGTGCCTGGAGGGGAGGGGGGAGATAATACCTGAGTCATTTCATGTGCTATTTCCAGGACAAAAAGAGTATTTGGGAAATACAAAGACATTTGATAATTCTGAACAGCTCATTAAGTTACCCGGCTCATTCCCAAAGAGAAAGAGCTTCCAAATCTGCATTCGTATTGCTAAGGGGGAGCATCAGGAATCACTCCTGCACAGATTTTTGGCGAGCATCGGGATGCTTTTTTTTTTTTTCTGAAGACATTCCCTCTATTGCCTGCTGCTTGCTGCTTCATAACACTTGACAAATTCACAGTTCTTAAAAGCCCCCATAAATGTTTTCTAAATTGCTCCATTTTATCAGGGAGTTCTCCCAGCCTTGTCCCTGATAGTGACCATGTTTTCATTCCCCAGTCCTTGTTTATCTTTATTTTTATGCATTTTCCAAGCTGAAAGCCTGTCATTATTAGGATCTGCATTCTTGTTATTACCACAACGTTACCCACACAGAAGATCCCCATCTGCAAGCTGGAAATTCCCACAGTCTGAAGATACTCACTACTCCCAACAAACTCATAAAATAGGGAATCAACAAAGCCATCCAGGGAGAGATTTTAAGACACCCCAACCTTGTCTCATTGTGCCGGGAAATATGCGAATGCGTGTGCTCACTTCTCGGAAGTGGCTGATGCTAAGGCGAGAGCCCAAACAGGACTGGATTAGAGGCAGAGAGAAGCCAGAGAGTTCCATTTAGACAGGAGTAATTTCCGGGTTTGTGGGTGTGGGGGGGAGAACTGAGCAGTGATGGGGTTGGGGAGGGGCCCAGAGGAAGCACAGTGAGTTAGTAAAATTGCACTAGAGACCTGAAATTATAGACCTGTTTGGAATATTAATCCCCACAGCTGCAAGAAGGAAGCCAGCCGATTGAAACTTGCTTGGAATACTTTCCTGGACAAGTTCTATTAAAAATGAGATAGTGTACTGTAAATATAGGCCCGTGTGCTCCGGCATTTTGTCAGCGCTCCAGCGCCTGATTCATTCCCAATAGCACAATCCACTGGATATTATACCAGGTCTGTAAGGAGCAGCCGGCACATGTTTCCATCACTCAGAACGGCCACCTTTTTAAGCACGGGCATGTAAATGAAATATCTCCTCCCGTCAAGCCCACCTCCGGCCTGGTACCCAGCAGAGGCTGACAGGCTGCCGTTTGTAGCGGGAATCAGAGTCTATGCTAATGATGCGTATCAATCCACGCTTTCATACTCAACCTTCATACCGACAAGAAGCCAGGTCAACTGCACGGCATCCACTTTCAGAGAGAAAAGAAATCCAACGAGAAACCAATTTTCCTAGAAGAGCTGCTGGCCCGTGTTTAATTTCTACCCCGAAAGTCCACTTTTCAGAGATTATTTAATAATTGCAGCCAGGACGGGCTGGGTGATCACACTGAAGTAATACTTCTCCTTCTCCAATCTTGCAGCCAGTCTCAGGGTGATCTCTAAAATATTTCACAATACTTTGGAAAGTACCTGGACTTTGGGGGGCGGGGGTGTTCATGGTTATTCAGAAGAGAGTCCTCCCCAAGTGACATGGGGGGGGCATCTACTTTCCGCCAATGTACTCATCTCGCCGCCGCCCAGGGAAATCTCTGAGCTGTTCTCCGAATTCCTCATTCATTTCCAGGATGGCCACATCTGACGCTAGTGGCATCGGCCTTAAATCACAGTGTGGGAGGGAGTAAGCCCTCCCCTCGGAGCTGGATTGAAACTGCTCCACCAAGCATCGCCGGTGCCCAGCTCAGCAGAGGAGATAGTAGTTGCTTAATAGAGACAATTGGTGACTCCGTCTCCTCATGGGAGGTCCCAAGCCACTGCTGAGCCTGAATTGAGGAGAGAAACTGATTGGCATCAGGAAACTGCTAAACTACTAAGACTCCACACCTAAGCCTGCTTCATCTTGCTCCCCACTCTGTACGTTTAACTAGTGGGGGAAGGAGAGTCCACATATGAGGCTCGGGGACATCACATCTGCTCTGATTAGTGTGCCATTGCTTCTGTTTATGTGACAGTTCAGGGGGACCCTGATAGAGCCAGGGCAAGAGAAGAGCATTCCCAGCCACAGGAGAAAGAGGCAGCCACAGCTAGAGGGCATGTGAGAGCTACCCTAAAGCCCACGGGCTGGGCACGGCTGGGTGAAAATAGAATGTGGCAAAGAAAATAAGAAGTAGCCGGGAACATAGGGTGAAAGGTCACAAGAACACCTCTGTGTTCTATAGCCTACCTCCCGTGGGCTGTGGGTCTTTGGACATGTGCCCAATACATGTGGGTGAGAACATGGATATCAGGCAGGAGAGGAGTGGTAAATCAGAGGATAAGGTATCATCTGGCAATGGTTCCTCCTCCAAAGCCTTGGCAACTCTCACCCCGGCTGTCAGAGAGTTCTCGCCAGGGGTGGCATCCTCCACCACCATGCAAGGAGTGTGTGATCACGCGGTCTTGCTGTTCCTGGATGCAGGTCATATCCTGTGTAAGTCCTTGGACACTTGGCAGAATTATTACCAGGTTATAAATCCAGGGTTTTAACATTTATAAAGCCCGGTGAACGGCTAAAGCCCAAATGTGGTTTCAGAACTGACACTGACGAAGCTGTTTGGGAATAACCTCATTTCCTGATGAGTCAGGGGTGGGTTCCCACAGCCTGTGGTTCCACTGGGGGCTTTGGCCTGGGGGGGAGGGGGCTGGACAGGGGCTGCCTGGAGCCCACCCAGCCTGTTCATACTGTTACCACCTGCAGGTGTTCAAATGATAGACCCCCAAAGGGATGTGCCCATGTTCTGACCTAACACTCCCCCCCCCCCCCCGGCGAACTTACAAATGTAAAAAGAGGCGCTTATGTGGAAAATGGATTTTGCTGGTCAAATATCACAAAGAGTCACCATGTGGGATCATATGAATGACGCTAGGTCCAGTGACAAAGATCCTTGAAAAGAAAGACAATTAGAAGCTGAGTAGAGAAGAGGGTGTAGTATAACAGGATCACAGAGTGGAATAATGCTACCCCAAGCCCAGATGGCTTGAGGTCCTAGAAGCTGAAAGAGGCAGGAAATGTGTTCCCTTGGACCCTTTAGAGGGAGCACAGTCTGCTTATGGCTCACTATGGACTTCTGGTCTCAGAATCTGTTAATATCTGCTGTCCCCAGCCTCCCAGCCTGTGTGGAGCAGCTATCACACCCTCAGGAGACCCACACCCGACCCAGGACAGTCTCAGAGGCCTTACTTTATCTGAAGGGTAACTCATGCTATGAAAACTCTAACTCAATAGACATGACCTAGCTTCAGTTGGCCAAAAATTTCTGTCACAATGGAAAGTCACATGTAACACACCTGCATTCAGGAAGTCCCACAGACCTCTGGGCTTTGTGTCCTGGAACATGCCTAGGAATCAGGGCTGAGGTTTGGTATCTCCCCAAATTCATTCACTGACCCTCTACCCACCAGTGGTGGTATTGGGACATAATTAGTGAAGTAACATGAATGGACTTGGTGTGCATGTGAACGAGACCTCACGCGGATTCTGCCCTTTCCTGATACTCCATAAGGACACGGTGGAATAAGGCATGTATGTGAGCCAGGAAGTGGTTCCTTGCCATGCACTGACTTGGCCAATAGCTTGATCTTACACTTTTCAGTTTCCAGTCCCTCCTCCCTCCGTGTGTGTGTGAGTGTGTGTGTGTGTGTGTGTGTGCGTGCATGTGTGTGAGTGTGTGTGTGTGCACGTGCATGTGTGTGTGCGCGTGCGTGTGTGTGAGTGTGTGTGTGTGTGCGTGTGTGTGTGTATGCGCATGCGTGTGTGTGTGTGTGCGCGTGCGTGTGTGTGTGTGTGTGTGTGTGTGTGTGTGTGTAAGATGTATAGATGTTTGTCAGTGCAGGCACACACATTGCCACAGTGTGTTTCTGGAGGTCAGAGTCAACCTAAACGGCTGGCCCTTGCCTTCGATGTTGTTTGATACAGGGCCTCTTACTCTGCATCTATTTATGCCAGGCTGGAAGCTCGAGCGCTTCTGGGACTACTCCTGTCTCCATCTACCATCTCCTCATATAGACAGTGGGCTTACAGATGTGAGCGACCACATGCACCTTTTCATGGGTTCTGAGAATTCCAACTCAGGTCCACACCGTTGTATGTCCAGCACTTTACCCACTGATCCATCCCCCAGCCACGTTAGGATGTTTTCTTACTAAAAACCTCAAACAACTAAGACACTATTGTACACTTGCTAGGTCCCAACCCCCAAAGCCCCAGAATGGCAGTGTCACTGACAATGTCCAGAATGACAGTCTGCGCTTAGCTCTGGCTGGACTCTGATAGGGTCAACAGAAGGATTGCTGGTGGATAAACACAAGCTTCCCGTCAGCATTCCTCAGAAACCTCTGAGCTGGTCTCTGTTTTCCAGAAAGAGCCATTATTTCCCGTCTGTCCCGTACCTCTGGCAAACAGGGCACCTCGTTCCCTCGTAGCACATACCTGCACCACATCCCAAAGTCCCCATGCCAGCTCCCAGGCTGCTCTAGCTTGCACACCTTTCTTCAGCTTGCAGCCACCTGCTCTCTGTAGAACAGGTAAGAATTTTCCCTACCTTTGCCATCCTCTCTGCCTCCTGGGAGGTAGCCATGGCAGCTTTGAACCTCCCCACACAAACCTTCTTTCCACACGGGGAGCAGCCATCTAGTTTGGGTACTTCACCGTGCCCTCACAACACCTAATTTTGACTCCCAAATAGGAATATTAATTTCCCAGGCCATGTTCCCATGTCACAGTTATGTCTATGTTTTAGTTACTTTCTCTTGCCAGGATGAATCACCATGACTGTCTTAGTTAGGGTTTCTACGGCTTTGAAGAGACACCATGACCACAGCAACTCTTACAAAGGGAAATATTTAATTGGGTGGCTTACGATTCAGAGGTGCAGTCCATTATCCTCACAGTGGGACATGGCAGTGTGCGAGCGGACAGCATTGGAGAAGTAACTGGGAGCTCTGCATCTTGTGCAGGCAGCAGGAAGTGAATGGAGACAGTATGTGGTATCTTGAGCATAGGAGACCTCAAAGGCCACCCCTACAGTGACACACTTCCTTTAGGAAAGCCACACTTAATTCAACAAGGCCACACCTATTTCACTGCAGCCCCACCTCCTAATAGTGCCACTCCCTATGAGCTTATGGGGGCCAATTACATTCAAACTATCCCATTGGCCAAGGCACTTTATAAAATGAAATGTTTAATTTGGGGCTTACCGTTTCAGAAGGCTGTTGGAGAATGTTTTGGCAGGCAGACATGGAGCTGATGCAGTAATTGAGAGCTCACATCTTGAGACAATAAGCCTGAGGCAGAGAAAGCAAATTGGGAATGTCATGGGCTTCTGAAAACTCAGAGCCTGCCAAAGGTGACACACCTCCCCCAACAAGGCCACACCTCCTAATCCTTCCTAAACAGTTTCGCCAAGTGAGGACCAAGCATTCAAACTCATGAGCCTCTGGGAGCCATTCTCTCATATTTTTGGTTGTGAGGCCCGCCTTCAACGGCAGAGCCATCTCTCCAGTCCTATGGGGGTCATTGTCATCCAAATCACAACATTCTAGTCACTGGCCCCCATAAGCTGTGGGCATAGTAAAATGCAAAATACCCCTAGTTCAACTTCAAAAGTCCCCATAGTCTTTCAGTCTCAACAGTTTAAAAGTCTGAAGTCTCTTCTGAGACTCAAGGCAATCGCATTTTTTTGTTCATTTTTGGGGTTGTATTTTAATTATATAATTTTTCTTCCCCATCCCTCCAATACTTCCCACATGCCCCTCCCTGTTCTCCTTCAAATTTATGGCCTCTTTTCTTCAATTTCAATTACATGTACATATGTGTTGGTATACATGTATATGCCCAACTATAGCCTGTTGAGTCCATAATATGTCACTTGTATATAGGGTTTTCAGGGTTGACCTTTTGGCACTGGGTAACCAATTGGCGTGCCCATTTCTAGGGAGAGTCACTTTTCCCACTCCCAGCCTCACTAGTGGAAAGCTTTTATTTCTTTTTTGTTTTTGTTTTGTTTTATTGTTGTTGTTGTTGTTGTTTTTGAGACAGAGTCTCACTACATACCCCTGGCTGTCCTGGAACTCATTACGTAGACTAGGACAGCCTCGAACTCACAGAGATACATCTGCCTCTGTCTTACAAGTTAAAGACCTCAGACACCGCTCCCAGTGCAAGGGGACCTCTTCACTGCATCCACTTGTAAAATCAAAATCAAAAAGGAAATTACGTACTTCCAACATACAATGGTACAGAATACACATTATCATTCCAAAAGGGAAAAATGAGGGTATCGTGATGAAATACTGGACCAAAGCATGACCAAAATCAGGCAGGACAAATTCTAAATCCTGTAATTCTATATCTGATGTCACAGGGCTTAGATGGCTCCAACCTTCAAATTTGCTGCCTACAACAATCTGCAAACACACATGCATCATTCCGAGTGTAAGCTCAAATCAGGTCAGCAATGGTGATTGGTCATCCTCCTTAGGTAAAAGAAAAGGAAAAAAAAAGTAAAGAAAAAGAACTGAATGGCCATAGCCAGGGAGAAATAAACTGGCTTTGATGCTCTGACCCATAAAGAAATAAAATAAACACGGTGTGGGTGGAGTTCCCACAGTGCTAACCATGTATTAAAGTAGGGGCAGACAGAGCCCACATATCCTATCAAGATTGTGTGTCCTGTGGGTCCATGGACACATCCTCAGATGTGTTATCTTGCACACAAAAGAAACGTTGGAAAAATGGAAGCATGAGCCCTAGAATGTGGTAATATATTGTGTGCCCTAATAAACTTGCCTGAGGATCAGAGGACAGAGCCAGACGCTAGATTAGACCTAGAGGTCAGGCAGTGGTGGCACATACCTTTAATCCTATCACTCAGGAGGCCGAGATCCACCTGGATCTCTGTGAGTTCAAGGCCACACTAGGCTACTGGATCATGAGATTGATCCAGTCTAGGAGAGAAACAGAGCCAGGCAGTGGTGGCACACACCCTTAATCCCAGCACTTGAGATCTCATGCTTTTGCTTGGGAAGCACACACGCCTTTAATCCCAGGAAGTAAGATGTCAGGGCAGAGAAAGGTATATAAGGTGTGAGGAAACCAGGAACTCTCCCTCTTTAGGCTGAGGATTTTGTAGAGGTAAGAACTAGTGGCTAGCTGTTCTGCTTCTCTGATCTTTCAGCTTTCACCCAGATATCTGGCTCTGGGTTTTCTTATTAAAAGACCATCTAAGATTTGAATTCTAGAACTCTCACTGGTCAGCACATCTAGTAGCTCAACTTGTCATTCTTGCCTGGAAAGTAGGGCTCATAGCAGCTCCCACAGTAGAGGTAACTGTGAGGATGAAAGTGGACAACTGTTGTCAGCTACTGTGATGACTCCTAAACAAAGCTGTGCCCCACCTTCATTCTTGTGCTCTGACCTACCATGGTACTCAGGGCTTTGAAGACACTTTTGCCACACAAGGCCAGCAGTCTCAGAAACTCGTGAATATGGCTAAACCCTTTCCGGGCCACGGGATTCAGGTCTCATAGTTACTAAATTTTTCTCCATCTTCCAATTTCTAATATTTTGGTAGTTAAGGGTTTTATTTGTTTTGCATTTGTAATGTTTAACATTTTGTTTCTTGGATTTCCTTTTGAATTTCTTTCAACAGTGTCCTACTGTTTCTCTTAATTGAGGTGAAATTTACATAACATAAAATGGGCCATTTCAAAGTGAATACTTTAGTGACATTTAGCACTTTAACAATATTGTACACCTCCTCCATCTAGTTCTAAAACATTTCATCTCCCCAGAAGGAAATCCTATACCCATGAATCAGTTACCCTGCAACCCCATAACCACTATACCCTGAAAACCACAAATCGGTTTCCTGTCTCTAGGTCTCCAGTAGTATATTCTGTATATGTCCTTGCACAGACTCTTAGAATATATAACTACTTTGTGTTCAGTTTCTGATAAACAGAATACTGTTTCCAAGGTTCATCTGTGTTATGACATACACCAGCCATAGGTTCTTTTCTGTTATGACTGAATAATATTTCATTATGTATATATTCCAGAATTCATTCACTTAATATTGATAGACACTTTTGCCCGTTGTGAACAATGCATTATGAATATGCATATGTGTGTGTGTGTGTGTGTGTGTGTGTGTGTGTGTGTGTGTTCAGTTCTCTAACCTCCAAGGGGAATTAGCTGCTTCATATAGTGAGTCTGTGTTGAGGTTGTCAAACTCACAATTCTGTTGAAGGTCTCCTGGTGGCTGCACTGTCTTACATCCCTTCCACATGTGGCCTGTGACCTTCCAGTTGAATGTGCTTCATTGCAGATCATCTACCTGTGCAGGCTGGACACATGCATATCTTCTCCTGGGATAGATGTATCCAAGTCCTTCGCCTATTTTATCTATTATTGACAGATAAATGAACACTGTTCATATATTGACAAAACAATAAACATTGTTCATATATTCAACTTGCAAATCCATTGTCTGTTGCTGGAGAATTTTTCTCCAGCTCCCGCCACCAAGTCCCGCCAGTCCCAGAGCCCACTTATAAAATAAACACACAAACTCTTATATTATTTAAACTGCTTGGCCATTAGCTCAGGCCTGTTATTGTCTAGCTCTTACTCTTATATTTAGCCCATTTCTATTAATCTTTACTTTGCCACATGGCTTGTGGCTTACCGGTACTTTACATCTTCCTTGTCCTGATGGCGGCTGGCAGTGTCTCCCCCTCAGCCTTCCACTTCCCAGAATTCTTTTCCTTGTCCCGCCTATACTTCCTGCCTAGCCAATGGCCAATCAGTGATTTATTTACTGACCAATCAGCAACACACTTGACATACAGACCATCCCACAGCACTTCCCCTTTTCTTTTCTTAAAAAGGAAGGTTTTAACTTTAACATAGTAAAATTACATATAACAAAACAATTATCAAGCAAGAATTACAGTTACAATATTAAAGGAGAGATCCTATCTATCTTCTATTTGTAAGTTTAAGGTTTTATATCTAACTTATCTTTTATTATAACTAAGGAAAATTGTAAGTATCTAGTCTTTAACCACATCAAAGACCTCAGAAGGATATACTACTACCTGAGAAATGGAGAAGGATATAAGCAACTTTTAGGAGTCTTGTAGGGTAGACAGAGACAGCTGGCAGCCTGGACAGTCATTCAAAGTTCTCTTGTAAAGTTGGGACATCTGTCTTCAGCCCACAGGCCTAGAGTCTCTTATTTATTTTTCTCTGTGTCTTGTAGAATGTCTGGCAGTTTTCTCTGCAAAGCAGGAACCTGAAGGACCATTTTGTCAAGCAAAGTTCAGTGGTCACCTTTCTATGGGTCCTGCATGTCCAGTTGATCAAGCAGTCCAGGCAAGAACAGTTTCTTGCCCAAATGGCTATTTTTGTCAAGGTGAAGATAAACTCCATATGGAGTGTCTTCGATGCCCATCCTCCTCTCTGAAGTAAATCGGTGCTGTCAGGAGCAGACACGTCTCACTGTCCAAAAAGTCTAAATTTTTAAAACATTTTAAATGCCATATTCTGTAGGTCTTTGAAGTGTTTGAAGACTACCTATCTATCTGAAATATAACTATGTATACCTAGAAGACTTAACTAACATGGCTACAAATATTATCATAGATGACTAACTATTAATCTATTTTTTAATTATCCATTACAATTTTAAATGAGTTACATAAACATAATACCTCAAACAAGAATAGAAATATATATACAGTATAACAAAATTAAGTTTAAATTTGTATCAATAAACTAAAATCTATAGCAATGTAAAACATTTTAAACAAGTTGTTACTCTTTAAAAGTAGGTTCAATAATCTACCCTTTCATCCTATCATATCTAAACTATCCCCTTTTTTTCTTTAGAAAGAGATTGTATTTATAATCAACCTGCTTTAAATAAAAATATTGGTTTTTGTCTGTCCCACACCAGAGGGCTCTTCTGATTTGGGACATAAGAATCTCTTAACCATTTTTTTTTTTTTTGAGCAATATGTCTGGGTTTAGAGGGGGAGTGAGCCAATTCCATCTCTAAAGCCAGCTTGGTATATTTGGGAATTTGGGCATAGCTTCTCTTACTACTTCCTGCTGGAGGGGGGCGCTGTATCTTCTGGAGACAGAAAGAAAATTTTAGGATCATGGAGTAGTCCGTGAGGCTGTATATCTGAGCCAGTTGACTTGAAACCATTCTGGATGTTGAATCATCTGGGCCATGGTGTCATTGGAGACCTTTCAGGGGGTCTTGGCTGGTCAAACCTGATGTATCTTAATCTGGAACAAATCCATAGTCTCTGGCTTTCTGTGGAAACAAGAGCAGAGACTCTTTTCCAAAGCAACATATCCTTATATCCAAATTTTGAAGTCAAGGTACCTTTAAAATATACATTTTGGCATAACTCAACAGCTTTTACAATCAAATGTTTTTCTGCAGTTACGAATATCAAAGAGAACATAATCCAGATTCTCTGTGTGGTAGTCATCTTTACGTGGCTTATTTTTTATACTACCTTTACTGTCTCTTTAAAGACTTTATTTTTTAAAACTATGTATTTGTTTCTATAACTCTATATATCATTTTTTTGTCTCTTTCAAGCCTACGTATCTTTTACATACATTGTAAACTATTACATCTGAATCTGTCTTATTGTGAATCTCTTGCCTTAAACTGCAGCAGCTGTGGCTGCTGGCTCCGCCCACCTCAGCTTCCCAACATGGCTACGTTTACCGCCAGCTCTGGGAGCTATTGTGGGTCTATGCTTTTATCCAAGCAGCGTGTAGCCCAGAAACCTCTTTTTTTGTTTTGTACTAGCAAAGGCTAAATTCACCACACAGTTTAATGTGCTACTTGCAGAGGCCTCATTCCCACCATACTGCAGGTCGAGCGCGCACGCTAGGAACCCGCCAGTAGCTCAAACCGGCAGCTGCCGCTTATTTGAGAGAGACAATTAGGAAGCTGTTTTTAGGTCCGTTTTAGAATCTTTTTTCTAAGTTTTTAGGTGGAAACTCTTGCCACCACGTTGGGCGCCATTTGTTGCTGGAGAATTTTTCTCCAGCTCCCGCCACCAAGTCCCGCCAGTCCCAGAGCCCACTTATAAAATAAACACACAAACTCTTATATTATTTAAACTGCTTGGCCATTAGCTCAGGCCTGTTATTGTCTAGCTCTTACTCTTATATTTAGCCCATTTCTATTAATCTTTACTTTGCCACATGGCTTGTGGCTTACCGGTACTTTACATCTTCCTTGTCCTGATGGCGGCTGGCAGTGTCTCCCCCTCAGCCTTCCACTTCCCAGAATTCTTTTCCTTGTCCCGCCTATACTTCCTGCCTAGCCAATGGCCAATCAGTGATTTATTTACTGACCAATCAGCAACACACTTGACATACAGACCATCCCACAGCAATTGTCAAACATATGATTTACAAATGTTTTGTAGGGTTTTTTAAATGTTCTTATTTGATTAACATTTTATTTCACATGGTAAGCATAACTGGCTGCTTCTCTGATTACACAATGTCTGCAGGAGGGCTGTTCTTCGGAAGTCTTGAGACTGCTCCCCAAGTCATGCTGCAGGTCTTGGATTCCCCACACTTACAGGCAGGTCGGGGCTGAGCTAAATGGGGAATTACTCAAGAAAAATGGCTTGGGGAGTCAGAATGGCTGTTAACAGTTTCTTGGGATTCAATTCTGGCT
Organism: Peromyscus eremicus; assembly: GCF_949786415.1. Lineage (NCBI taxonomy): Eukaryota > Metazoa > Chordata > Mammalia > Rodentia > Cricetidae > Peromyscus > Peromyscus eremicus. The sequence goes on along the minus strand of NC_081435.1, from coordinate 70,605,220 downwards.
TGTCTTACTTAACAACCATATAAGTCCAGACTGACTTGAAGACCCTTGACATCTTTATGCTTTTCTTGTGTTTAATGGGAACAATCATAGTACACACCTCCTAAGGGCCACAGAGATACAGCATTTAACAGGTGTACTGAGAACACATGAGCTATCCATAATGTTTGTAGTGAAATCTCTTAAAAAGTAAACACAGATTAGCATGCGTATAGCCTCTTCGGCAGTAGCTCTAAAGTCAGCCCAGTTGATGTGACCAAATGGCCATTGCCTTCTTCAGAAGGTATAATCCCTGCACTGCTTTCCTGCTCAGATTAGCTCTACAGAAGCAAGGCTTCTCTCCTCCAAGCAGGCAGTGAGCGGGTGAGCAGATCTGCTGGTCCTGGAGCCACAGCTGTGGGCCAGATGGCCAGGTGCTGAGGCCACCACAGCACAGCAGCCCACAGGTCTTCTCTGCGCCAACTAGAGACTTGAAAAGAAAATGGGCAATAATAATAAATTAACCCAAAACCTTAATAAACTGTTAATCCAGTATTTCCTGAATAGCCCTGGTGTTTTTGTAATTTGCCTAAGGAGAGGAAGGAGAAGAAAGGAGCCCAGCTCAGTCCAGCCGCACAAGGAACTCTTAAGGTATGCCAAGCGCAAAATTTCCCTTGATGATGGAAAGAACAGAGTCGTCGGCAGAACAGGGTCCCACATGATGTGGTGATGTCCACAGGCATCAACACTAACTTAGAGGTGGAAGGAGAGGATAGAGGCTGCCCTCCTATAAAACACGTCCTGACTAGCATGGCCCTCCTCTCCCTGTTCATGGCCATCCGCACCCTGGGTGAGGTATTTCTAGCATGGTCAGGCAAGTGTGATCCTTCTCCTCATGACTGATGAAGGAAGGGTGTGTAGTCGGGGAGTTAGGGGTGACAGGGCCCTCCTCACAATGACTACTGAAGTAGTTTCTGAAGTGGCTCAGGAGTGAACGGCCCTCACAATCCTTCATGAGGTTGTTTCTAGCTAAGGAGCTACATGGCCCTCCCCCCTGTCATTGCTGGGGGGATTTCAGGTGTGTGGCTCGGGGGCAGTGTAACCACCATGACTTTGCATTCCCTACGTAATACTCATCAATAGTCCAGCCAAGCCATGCAAATGTAAGAACCTGTGTCTACCCATCAGTGAATTATCTGCTGCTTGGGCAACTGGATCAGACACTTGAATACATCTGGAGTTTCCTAACATTCCCTCCTAATGGTGGAGGACTAATTGGTAGCCACAGGGACAATGGGGCATGGCCCAAAATGGTCCAAGAGGTAAGATATTGCTCAGAATTTTCTTCCCTTCTTTCAAAATGTGCTGTATCGATATTTGACTCTCTGATGTATAATTTTTTTTGTTCAGCATTAAATATTTTAAACTATTGGCTGGAAGTCCTGGTAGAGGAAAACATTTTCCTAGTGTTTCTTACACAGCATACTTTACCTTCTCTCCAGGTTCAACAGTGTGAGGGGGAAAGATAAATTCCAGAAGGAAGGAAGCCACAGAAAGATGTATGGGGCTATAAGAGTTTGGGGGTTGTGGTGGTTTAAATAAGAATGGCTCCCATAGGCACATATACTTGATGTTTGCTCACCATATGGTGGAACTGTCTGGAAAGAATCAGGAGGTACGGCCTTTTAGAAGGAGGTATGTCAGTAGGGACAGGCTTTGAGGTTTCAAAAGACTTGCAACATTCCCAGTTCTGCCTTCTCTCCCATTCTCTCTCTCTCTCTCTCTCTCTCTCTCTCTCTCTCTCTCTCCCTCTTGCTCTCTCTGCCTCCAACTTGTGGATCAGTGTGTAAGCTCTCAGCTGTTCCTGCCACCATGTCTTTGCTCTGCCACCATCGTGGACTCTAACCCTCTGAACCCATACGCCTCAAATTAAACACTTTCTTTTATAAGTTCCCTTAGTCATGGTGTTTCACCACAGCTATGGAAAAGTAATGAAGGCAGAGGCTGATCATGGATGTAAGGTAGGCAAGGCCAGCTCAGTCCTCTAGGACTGGAGGGGATGGAGTGGAAGAAGCAGACATAGACCGGAACAGACAAAGTCATAGCTGCCTAGAGCAGTCGTCACCTTTCCCATGATGCAATGAGGCCAGCGGCATGCCCAGCTCAAGACCAACTAGCTCAGACCAAAGGCAAAAGTCTCAGGCAGGCTGTGTCATCTCACCTCTCCCTTTGCTTCTTGTCCTTTGACCTTCATTAATCGTACCTCTCACTCTGCACCAGCCACACTGGCCCTGGGTCTGGCCCTACCCTGGAACCTGCCAGCCAAATACTTCCTCCCAGCTCTTCCCGTAGGTCTACACCAGGATAATCTCATGGTTGCTTTGGCTTTCTCAATCTCCTTCAGATCTTTACTCCTATGATCACCACATTTTAATTATAAACCAGTATTTACTCCGCCACTGTTCCTCATTTCCCTACTCTGAGTCTCCTGTAGATTCTTCTCACCCATTTGTACTATACTATTTGTAATTGATTAATTATTTGTTTGTATGTGTTATGTATGTGTGCTTGCTTGAGCTTGTGTACACCATGTAAGTGCAAGGCCGTGGGGGGTCGGATGAGGGCACAGGATCACCTGATACTGGAGTTATGGTTGGTTGTAAGCCATCATGCGGTGCTGAGAACGTAACCTGAATCCTCTGTGAAAGCAAGAAAGGCTCTGTCCTGGCTAGTTTTATGCCAACTTGACATAAACTAGAGTCATCAGAGATGAAGGAGCCTCAGTTGAGAAAATGTGTCTATAAGATTGGGCCACAGGCAAACCTGCAGGGCATTGTCTTAATTAATGATTGATGGAGCAGAGCCCAGCCCATTGTGAGCTGGTAGTCCTGGCCTGGTAGTCCTGGGTTCTATAAGAAAGCAGGTTTAGCAAGCCATGGGGAGCAAGCCAGTGAGCAGCACCCCTCCATGGCCTCTGCATCAGCTCCTGCCTCCAGGTTCCTGCCCTCACTGATTTTGATGATGAACTGTCATAGTGAACTGTGAGAGAAATAAACCCTCTCCTCCTCAAGTTGCTTTGGTCATGGTGTTTCATCACAACAATAGTAACCCCAACTAAGACAAGCTCTTAGCCATTGAGCCATCTCCCCAGTCCCTGTTTTTATTATTGATAATCATAATCGCCTACATCCTCCTGTCTTAGTCACTGTTCTGTTGCTGTGAAGAGACACCATGGCCAAGGCAAGTCTTATAAAAGAAAGCATTCCATTGGGAGCTTACTTACAGTTTCAGAGGGTTAGTCCATGATCACCATTGTCGGGGTATGGCATCAAGCATGGTACTGGAACAGTAGCTGAGAGCTACACCCTGACCCACAAGTAGAGAGAGTCTGGGCCTGGCAGGGGCTTTTGAAATCTCAAAGCCCACCCTCAAGTGACACATTTCCTCCAACAAGGCCACAAATCCTTATCTTTCTAATCCTTTCAAGGAGCGCCACTTCCCAGTGACTGAACATTCAAACATATGAGCCTATGGAGGCCATTCATATTCAAACCACCACACGTCCTCTCCATCAGTGTTTATATTTTCAGTCTGTTTTGTTATCTCAGTGAGTGAACAGTACCTGTAGCTGTCCACAGATATGTCACCAGTGAAGCATTGATAGGACCATCTCTACATTTAGTGCAGAGATGGTGGCAATAACAAACTTCCCACAGATGTATAGTGGATGAGTAGAAACGTGATCAATAAGCAAACCTTCTTCATGTTCCAACGCAAAGTCAGAAATTCTACACAGAAGTACACATCAACCTGAGTCTGCCTTGAAAAGACAAAATTCAGGGCGGTTGTGTGGTTTAAAGTATTTGCTTGGTCTTCATGAAGCCCAGATTGGATCCCAAACATGTCAAGAGAAACAAGTCAGTTGTAATTTTTGTTTAAAATAATAATTGTTAGGTGGCAAAAATAATCCCCAGGGAACCTCATCCCGCTGTTAAGTACCAGTTACTTCCAGAACAGTGACTCTCTTTAGTCTCCGTTCCCCTTCAAACCAAAATGGGAAACGTGACCATGCATGTCGCCATCTTCCCGGCTAGCTCCTGGAGACTTTGCCCACTAGTGTCCTCTGCCACCCACTCTCCCCTCTCCCAGGCCATCAGCGAGAGAGAGCCCTTTGGTTGCCTTCATGAGCTAACCTCCACCCTTTTCTCTCCAAGATGGCGGTGCCACTCTACCCCCTTTCTGCAGATGTGACTCTGTGGTGATGGCTTCCCCTCTCTCTTTCTTCCAACTGTCTCTGTAAGACAACAAAATTATTATGATCAAATTCTCTATCTGTTTTTTCTTATGTTAAAATTATGATTTCACTAGTTATGAAGGAGATTACAGCTGGCACCCCTGACTTATGGCAGCCCATTATGAGTCATCCTACCAACCAGACATCAAAGGTGTTCTAAAATTGCTTAGTGTTTTCCTTCCTGCCCTTTGCGTCTGAAGCACGTTCTACATATCACAAAATAAATTCCACATGTATATATGTGCATACATAATATACATATATGCATTTGTATGATGAACTCCATAAGGCGGTCTTTACAGTTGTTTTAGAAATTTAGGAAGCTTGAAATTTAGGAAGATAAATACACAAATTCATCTTGTCTAGTACACTTATTTGCTTCATTAAGTAAAACCTCTATAATTTTTTACAATGGATAATATATATGACTTCGTTTTGCTAAATTCTTTACTTCATCTTGATTTTTGAAGGGGTATTTCTCTAACTGCAACATTTTTTTTAAGATCTGTTTTATCTTTTACTTTGTGTCTGTGTGTCTGTGTCTGGGCATGTGAACACAGGTGCCCACTGAGGGTCCTCCTGGAGCTGGGAATATGGTACAGGGAATCTAACTCGGGTGCTCTGCAAGCCATTGCTCCAGCTCTAACTGGCTTTTTATTTGTTATGATTCTCCCATTCAGATTTATGGTACATAATGTCATCATCTTCTGGACTTCACAGTCTCTTCTCAGTCTAAACTCAGGTTGTTGAGCCTGTTTCAGTCTGGGTGTGCCATGTCCCCTCTTCCCCCTGAAGTTAAGTTCACTGGAACCAAGAAGCCTCAGCATGGTTGCCTTTAGACTTGAACTTCCAAATCAATTTTTAAAAATCTTATTCATCTAATTTCAAATGCTTATTTTCCATTATTTCCCACAGGTACCCTGTACTCCAATTACACATATGTTAGATGCCATCAATATATCTCATGTCTGAAATTTAATTTTTCAGTTGCATTTTCCCTCTTTGATTTAAAAAAATTACTTGCATTTTTTTAGTGCATGTGCACTTGTGTGTGTGTGTGTGTGTGTGTGTGCACGCGCACGCACGTGCGTGCATACCACAATGTGCACGGGGAGGTAAGAGGATAACTTTTGGAAGTCAATTCTCCCCTTCCACCCTGTGGGCGGCAGGGAATGAACTCAGATTATCAGGCTTGGCAGCATGTGCCCTTAAACACTGAGCCATCTTTCTGGCCCTTACACTTGGATTTTTTTCCATTCTTTTTTTTTTTTTTTCTGATTCACTAAAACTGTTTTCTACAGAGTTTAAAATAGTTTTTTTTTAAACAATAAAATGAACTCTCAACTTCAGATGCTATGTCACTGTGGTCTTGAATAACAACTGGATTATTCTGCATATCCCTGGCCAAATTTTGCATTCAAGGAATGGTATTCATTTGTAGGGTGTATCCTTATTCCCTAGGCATGGATCCTGGGCACTGGCCTGGGCTCTTCCTTCTACTACTAATTAACCAAGGGTTCTTCCGTGAATTCAAGGTAGAAATGATAAAGGGCATGCACCTTGACGGGAGGGAGGCTTTCCCGAGACTCATGCTAGAAGCTGTCTTTGCAGGCACAAAGGCGATATGTAAGGTGGGTATCTGACTGGTCCTCCAAAGGAGCCACGAGTGTCGTTCACGAGCACGTCTCTACACAGTTGGCAGCTGCAGGCAACCCCGGGGTTTCTGCCGTCTGCCCTGCACCAGGCTGCACTAGACACAGCGGTTTTCTAGGCTAGTAAGTCCAGTCACACTGTACGAGCAGGGAGGCTAGGGGCTGCAGCAGAAGTGTGGAAGAGGAGGCAGCAGCTCCTGAGCCATCAGTGGGAGCATCTTACAAAGAGTCTGTGGGGGCTTGGTGAGGAAATCCGGGAGCTCCCTGTGCGGCCTCCCGCGCCCATCCAGGGTAAAGCCCATCCATTACCCCTCCATGGAAAGGTTGGATTCTTGTCAACTCTTCTGTCTGACGTTCCTGGTTCTGTTGTTTTGGGAGAATCCCCCACAGACTGGCAAGCCATTCCAGAGAAATGGTCTACAAAGGTTTGGATGTTTCATTACCTTTTGGGGGACATTTTGCTTTTGCATTTTAATTGCCTTAAGAACCTTGAATCTGATTTTATTTTTTTTCCAGACATTGAAATCATCACTGTTTTCTTGGGTTTTTCTCCTGTGTTTTTCTGAGGTGAACACAGGCCTGACTGTGCATTTCCTTCCTGGAAGTCTGAGGCTGGAACCCATCATGGCTCAGAATTTTGCTCAACAGCAAGTGACATAATCTTTCCAGCTTTTATGATTGTTTTGGGGAGAGAAGATGATTAAGTAATCTAATGTAAACTGGTCTATCCAGGTTAGAAAAAGAGATCTTATTCTCGTCCTTGGGGTGGGAAAACATCTATATTTCCAAAGCTAAATTATTTCCTGAGTTTTAATTCCTTTCCCCCTCCAGAAACCCTATTTCATCTTTAATTCCCTTTCCAACCCTGGCCCCAGAAGCCAGGGATCCACCCATTGTCTCTACATATTTGTTGGTCGAGAGTTTCCTGCAGAGTCACACAGTGTACGCCATTTGCTCAACTGTTTGCCCAGATGATGTGATGTGTTCGGCTGTAACCATGTAGCTGTGCCCACCTCTCTAGGTATCATTCTGCCCCTATTGCTCCAATAAATCTTTGCTGTTGTTGCTCATCCACTGTAGGTCTTCTCTGATTTCATTTGATGAGGGGCACTTGGGTTGTTTCTATCATAGGTCTGCTAGGAGCCCCTATCAACACTCAGTTACAAGTGTGCAAATCTCTCTCTGTGAAAATGCTGACAAAGGCATTACAGCATCGTAGGATAAAACAGCGATAAACTGCAGGAGCAACTGTCACTCAGATCGCCGTTTTATGGAATCGTTGCTCCGCAAAGTCACCCATGTTTCTCATCCTCTGTCTTTCTAATTTTACTTTTGCCATTTGTTTATAAATGGTGAAATGACTGAGAAGCCCAGCCTGGAAGGATCCCCTCACGGCTCACAGGACAGACTGTGTGCCCTTCCAGTTCACATGACAGCGCAGGTGGAATGATCTTGATTGTTCCAAATTAACCCAAGTATGTGCTGTAAGGTTGGAAGCAGATTTCAGATGCATCCCGGAAACATACACCTGTGCAGGTCCTCCTCGGAGGTAGCAAGAAGGAATGACTTGTGGGTGGGGAGCCATGGGCGTCAGGTACTATTTAAAAAGGCCCTTCCATGTGAAAAGGCGTGATATATATAAAGTCGGATTCATATATGTAGGGATGTGCGTTTATGTATTTATGAAATGCACAAATCAAAAGGTCCTGTGCACACTGGAGAGGCTTGTTTCTCTGACCTAAACGTGTGCTCGCTCATCCAGCCTTTGTTCCACCAGTGAACTTAACAGCTGTGCTAGAGGAAGTAGGGCGCTATGTGGAGAGGAGGGGAGTACAGGGTCACTGGCTCCAGTGTTGCACCAGGAAGAGCCACCACAGCCTACCTACTTGCACCAGAAATGTAGATCAGACAGCAACCTTTCAAAGCTATCTCATCAGCATATGGTCTTCTGGAATAGTTATGTCGAAAAGGTAGGAAATACCCCCATGAAATACTGTACCCTCTTTCTATGCCGTACATTGATAAAAATGCTGTGCAGTTATCTGTTTAATTCTAAAAGTTAGAGAATATGATGACATGTCATTGAGAAACACAGATAAATGAGTACAATTCTAGAGACGTAACATAGGAAAGTTTATGTAGCTATACTTTGAAAAAGAAAGAAAAATCAATCAGCTGTAACAGTGACCTTGGGGTGGCATGTGAAACTGATGGCCAGTTCCTGTATCCAGGGATATCCAGAATGTCCTCACTGTGTGGTCACAGTGCCTAGGGGCAGTGAGCATTGCCAAGTGTTGCCACCCTGCACACTGAGGTGCGGCCTGTGAGAGCAAATTGTTCCCATTCCCTGTGGTCACCGTGGATGTCAGTGAAAGGTGATGATATACACATAACCAGGTGGTATTCTTAACTAGGTATCATTCTGGCCCTATTGCTCCAATAAATCTACACAGCATCTTAAAGCAAGGGAGAAACAGCTGCAGTAGCATTGACAGAGGACCTGGCTATTAAGCTGTCTGCAGACTCTAGAATCAGTGAAATGTTTGACAGCGCAGGGACAAATACGTATTAGCAACATTGCTTAATCCATGTTTCAAGGACAGAATTTGAAACCATGCTTTCAAGCCGGGCTTGCTCTGATCACTGGAAGGATACTGTCATAAAAGAAATGCCAGAAGCCATGCCTTGGCCGTGACGTGTGTCTGTTGCCCTTCATCAGCTTGCCAAAGCTCTCAGGTGAAATGCAGCTCGTGAGACAGAAAGCACAAGGCTCAGAGATGGAGGGAGAAGAATGCCCGGCTTGGAGGGTGGCTCCGGCGGTAACGCGCTCGCTTTGCAAGCCTGGGGACCTGAGTTTGAGCCCCAGACGTCACATTAAAACAGTCAGCTGCAGGGCCACATGCTTGTAATCCCAGTGCTGTAGCCATGGAAACAGGCGGATCCCTGGGACTCAACGGCCAGTCAGCCTGGTTATTGAGAGAGTTCCAAGCTAGTGAGAGACATGTCTCATAAATAAGGAAGATGGGTCCTCGGGAAGGACAGCCACGGTCATCCCCCAGCCTCCACATGCATGCGTACCCATATGCACATGAACCCACCAATATGTACACACACTCATATTCACATCCATGTCTTTAAAAGTTATTGAGTTGATATTTTCAAAAGAGTCATCAGATTAAGCCGCCTGGTCCTAGGGCCTGTGTCTCACTTTTGAGTGAGTGGTATGTTGGGGGTCTACCTCACAGTATGTAAATGTCTGCTTTTTTACTAAATGATCCAAGCACCAGAAAGACAACTACATTTGTAGGTATGGGTCTGTGCACACACATTCCCCCTTGCTCCCAAACTGTGGCTTCCCATTAACAGGGAAGTAAGGGTTCCAAATATGTCCTTCATGCAGCCTGAACACAAATGGCATGGTGAGTCTCAATGTGGGTATAAACTCATGTGCTGGCTAGATTTATGTCAATTTGATACAAGCTACAGTTGTTTTAAAAAGAGGGGGCTTCAATCGAGAAGATGTCCCTCCTAGAGAAGTTTTGGGTTAAACCTGTAGTGCATTTTCTTGACTAATAATTGATGTAGGAGGAGCCAACCCAGTGTAGGTGGTATGGCCTCTGGACAGATCCTGGACTGTATAAGAAAGTAGGCTGAGCAAGCTGTGAGAAGCAAGGCAATAAGCAATGTTCCTCCATGGCTTCTGACTCCGTTCCTGCCTTGAGTTCCTGCCCTGACTTCTCTCTCTGACAGACTGTGACCTGAGAGCTGTAAGGTAAAACAAACCATTTCCTCCCCAAGTCGCCTTTACAGAGTTAGGAACTGTAAGACAATCTGTGTACACCTTTTCATCATTGGCATGCATGAGAACCCATCAGATCTTTCTTAAAGCTGCTGACACTTCCCCATTCCAAGCCTATGCTTCTACAGTACGGACATCTGTGGTGTTCCTGCCAGGCCACAGTATGACAAGGTTGACTCAGGAAGGGCTGGGTGGCACCAGATGGTGACTTAGACTGCAATTCTGCCACAAATACAGATGCACCCTAGATTCAAACAATGGTCTTGAAGGCATCGATGCCACACCAACTGCTCAGGGGAGCTAAGCCCTGAGGAAAGTAGTGTGCTGGTGTGGGGGGATTGGTTCTGATGCCTCGCAAGGCCTCTATGTCTCCACAAAGGGGCAGCACTTCTTTCTGTGTTCTTTGCAGATGTGTCCATTTTGATATTACAATTTGACCTGGTCATTTACAATGTTCGTATTAGAGAAACGAGCAATCAAGTTACAAAAAATGGGGCGGGGGTGGGGTGGGTAAAAGTCTCATAATGTTTTCAGATAGAAGTGCATGCTTTTGTGTTGGGCTGCATTCATAGCTATTCCGAGGTACATGCTGCCCACACATTGGACTACATTGCTAGATTTTCTTTCTCATACTCCAGACTTCGGTGAACGAGCAAACTGGTACACAAGCAATTAACTGGTTTTCAAAGTTCCAAGCTAATGGCAAACGCTCTTCCAAGCAGACACCTGGCTATCTGTGAGGAATATTTAGAGCCACAGTTCTGTGTTTTTTGGAGGGGAGGCCTGTGGTGTGACCAGGTTTGTGGGGGAAGGCCTGTGGTTTGATCAGGTAAGGCGGGGAGGCCTGTGGTGTGACCAAGTTTGGGGGGAGGCCTGTGATGTAACCAGGTCACGGGGGAAGTCTGTGGTGTGACCAGGTTTGAGGGGAAGACCTGTGGTGTGACCAGGTTTGGGGGGAGGCCTGTGGTGTGACCAGGTTTGGGGGGAGGCCTGTGGTGTGACCAGGTTTGGGGGGAGGCCTGTGGTGTGACCAGGTTTGGGGGGAGGCCTGTGGTGTGACCAGGTTTGGGGGGAGGCCTGTGGCATTGGTTGAGCATCTGAGGGCAGCTATGACTTTGTCTGTTCTAGTTTATGTCTGCTTCTTCCACTCCATCCCCACCAGTCCTAGAGGACTGAGCTGGCCCTGCCATACCTTACATCCATGATCAGACGCTGGCCTGAGAGGTCACCCTCAGCTGCCATCTTATCTGCGCCTCCCCTTTTGACACAGGCAAGGGCTGTACTGTTCTCACTTCCGCTCTTCACCAAACCTGCCACAGAGCAGATGTTCAACCAACGCTTTGGAAAAATATAACTAAAATTACAGTTATGGTGGAAGAACCAACCACCACACCAAACCTGGTCATACCACAGGCCTCCCCCCAAACCTGGTCACACCACAGGCCTCCCCCCAAACCTGGTCACACCACAGGCCTCCCCCAAACCTAGTCACACCACAGGCCTCCCCCCAAACCTGGTCACACCACAGGCCTCCCCCAAACCTAGTCACACCACAGGCCTCCCCCCAAACCTGATCACACTACAGACCTCCTTCCCCCTGATCTGGTCACACCACAGGCCTTCCCCTTGGTCAGAATGACTTGGCAAAGGAAAGAAGGTGAAAAGGTCTCATTAAAAAAGATGAAAGTGTTTTTCTTTCTCCCCTCCCTTCCATCCTGTCTTCTGGTTATTGGGGGGACATAAGAGTTCTCAGTTCTCATCTTTCTGAAAAAGGATTCCGTTGAGAGACACAGGTGGTTTAGGCAGAGGTTTGTTTAACAAAAGACAGTAAGCGTTTCAGGGGGAGGGCAGCGTGGGCTGATGGGAAGAGCACGGAGCAGGCACTGGGCTGTGCTGTGGGTTTTAAAGCTTTTTGAATATTTGTGTTGTGAGTGGCATATTCAGGAGGTAAGGTGAACCCTTTTCCCTCCCAGATCGTGGTGGAGCAGACCTTCCTTTTGAGGTATTTCTTCCCAAGATCCCCTAGAAAAAGCCTAGAAAGAGTAGGAGTCAAAAAATGCAATAGAAGTGATAAAATGAACCCGGAGGGTGCTGGGCAGACGGTTCTCTGGATGAAAGTAGCAGCTGCCAAACCTGATAGCCCGTGTTCAGTCCCTGGGACCCACATGATGGAAGAAAAAACAACTCACTCAAGTTTTCCTATGACCTTCGTATGTACGCCATGGCACTCATGCATCACACTCACTCACACACACACACACACACACACACACACACACACACACACACACACACACATATATATGTGGAGAGAGAGAGAGAGAGAGAGAGAGAGAGAGTTTCTAATATGGCAAGATGGCAAGAACAGCCCAACTGCACTTCAAGGGCACATTTGCCCACCAGGCTGCCAAGCACAGCTGCATACTTACTTTGGTTCCATGTCCATCCAGTATCATTCCCTTGTAGCACGAATCTTAAAGGTACTTATTAATAAAATCAAACCTGAGGCCAGTTATTGAGGTCAATGCTGGAAGATCAGAGAAGCAGAACAAGCCACAGCTACCTCACCTCACGTGTTCCTCAGCTGATCCTGTTTCCTCAGACTGGAAGCCTCTGAGTCCTCATCTGAATGGATCTCAGCTGAACTGCTGCTCAAAAGCCTGAATGCTTAACCAGCCTAGTTCCTGGTTTTCACGCCTTAAATACCTTTCTGCTTGCTTCCATCACTCCCAGGATTAAAGGCCTGTGTCACCATGCCTGGCTGTTTCCAGTGTGGCCTTGAACTCACAGAGATCCAGGAGGATTTCTGCCTCTGGAATGCTAGGATTAAAGGCATGAGTGCCACCATTTTCTAGCCTCTGTATCTAGTGGCTGTTCTGTTCTCTGACCCCAGATAAGTTTATTAGGGTGCACAATATTTTGGGGAACACAATACCACTACATTCCCTCATTTCTATTCTCCTCCTCATACCTTTGTTTTCTCTTCCTCTTTCCCTCTCACATCCCCCACTTTTCCCCTCACACCAAGAAGCCCCAGTGCATGTCTGAGCCCCAATGGTGCTTATTTCCTATTAATAACAGGTGGTTTTTGGTTTTTATTTTGTTGTTGTTGTTGTTGTTTTTAGCCCCAGCTACCCAGCATCAATTGCCTCAGAAGAGCAAATGTTTCACTTGGGTGGTGCCAGGCTCTTGTTAATCACAGCTCGGTTTTCAGCTGGAATTGATTCTTAATTCAAAAGATCACAGAATAACCCTGATGAGAATCTCTGCTTCCCTCTGAAACTTCGAGAGCCAGGCCTCCATCATCTGTACTTTTCGGCATTATCTCCCAAATTCCCACAACATCTTAGTAAGTTCTGAACAGGCAATGGCTTTTCCAGCTCAAAGCCCCCAAATTCTCCACTTTCTTCCCACAAAACATTCCAAGGCATACTAGCCACATGGTGAGGTCCATCATGACACCCACCCTCTGGGACCAGCTTCTGTCCTGGTTTGCTTTCTGTTACCGTAATGAAAAACTCCCCAAAAGCAACCTGTCGAGGAAAGGGTTTATTTAGCCTACACTTACATGTCCTAGTCAATCACTGAGGAAAGTCAGGACAGGAACTCACCAGGAACCTGGATGTAGGGACTGAAGCAAAGGCCATGGAGGAATGCTGCTTTCTGGCTTGGTTAGCCTGCTTGTACTTAGTTTTCTTACACAACTCAGGACCACTTAACCATGAGTGATACCACCCTCAGTGGACTGGCTCCCATCACATGTATCATCAATCAAGACAACGGCCTACAGACCTGCCCCCAGGCCAAGTTGATGGGGGTAATTCTTCATCTGAGGTTCCCTTTTCCCAAGTATGTCAAGTTGACAACCAAGATTAGCCATCACAGATGGCATTTGTGTGCAACAAAGGGCCACTATTTTGGCTGGGGAAAGTGCTGCCGAAGATTTTAAAAAAAGAAAAAGAAAAGCCAAAACAATAAACTGGACAAGGAAACCTATTAGAAGACGTTTAAAAAAATAGATTCTTTTTGTTTGGACACCTTTAAATGACTGCCAAACAAAGCCAGGTGGGAAGAGGAAGATGTCCAACTCTCCTTAGAGTCCTCATCCTATCAAATGGCCAAATGGCTCTCAGAGCAGATCCTGATCCATAAACCAACGGCAGTCCTTGGGTTCAAGTGTCTGCCTTTGGCTTGTGCTCGGCTTCTATAGGTACAACACATGCAGCTCCTAAGCTGCTGAAAGGCCCTGCCCTTGCAGATGCGTATTTCCCTGAGACTCTTGCCACAATCAATCAGAAGAGCATCCTAGCCTTTGACCATAATGGCCCAGGCTGCCTGAGGCTGACAGGACAGACTATGAGGATCTGCACACAGACGATGTGGTCAGTGCCATGAAGCCCGCACTGACAGGAGCATGAGAGCTTCCCTCTACGCAGCCAGCAGCTGAACAGCAGACCGCAGGGACACAGGTTGAGGACACAGGCCCGACCTATCCAGCAGCTGTCTATCAACCCTGACCACCAAGGTTTGGCACAGCAGAGCCTGGCAGAAAAAGTGAGAGACCCATACCAGGAATTCTACATGATCTTAGGAGGTGGACGAAGGAGCCAAAGGCATGAAACTGAGAACAGGCTTCATAAACCTTTTCCTTTCTCACCCAGGCTTGATAACATCAAGATTAAATGACAAACAGCTATTGATCTGTAGAATGCAATCTAATTTCAAAAGAAAGGCTCTCTCAATGCTATAATCACTTGTGGGTGGCAACAATCGCCCACCTTCCTGAGATCTAACTGGTGTTTATGGTAGCCTTGGTCGTACAGAAAGTTGCAGAGAGAGGGATGAGCCTTGGGCGTTGTGGCCCAGGCATGTCCCCCAGTGGCAGGCCTAGGTCCTCAGGGATCACCAGTCATCTTCCCTGTTTGACCTTTTCAGAAGTGTCTGTGGGACCACAGCACCAGCCTCAGTCACTGGACCTGGCTTGGCTTGTGGTCCTGGCCATGCTGATCGTGATGCCCTGACACTGTTACAACAGTGACTGTGCCCTGGCTGAGCCTTGTGGCCTCTGTATGGCCCAGACAGGGGACCATGCCAAAATCCATGTGAGATAATGAGGGATGGACATGTGTGATAAGCTGACGACACCGAACAGCGGTCCCTGAGCGGGCGTCCACCCCCAGCATCCAAGCTGGTCACTGACATAGGGTCCCCTTCACCCCTTCACCGACTTTTAAGAATCCTATCTAGATACCACAAACAACTACAGGTGGCAGTCATATCCACGGTGATGTGCAGGGGAGAAAGAGCCCTGCCGACAGAAATCCCTAAGGCCTGGCTCCTTCTCGATTTCTACAGGTCGATCTCTAAGGAAGGTCAGATCAAACGGACTCAGAGTCCAGGGAAGAACATGCTGACCTCTCCAGGTCCTTTCCTGGGTGTGTTTCTGAGGGAATGTTCAGAGTTTATTCCTTCTATCTTTGTTAAAGATGTCAGACAGTTGCCTCTTGAGAGACTATTGAGTTAATACCAGTTAAGCTGACTGCACTTCGTTCCTGAAGAGGCTCCACTTCCAAAGGCCTTCTCAGTCCTGAAAGTTGGGTGCTTCTACGTGAAAGGACCTTCTTTCTCCCTCCCTTCCCACTCTGTCCCTCTCTCCCTTCCTCCCTCCCTCCTTTCCTTCCTTCCTTCCTTCCTTCCTTCCTTCCTTTCTTCTTTTCTTCCTTCCTCCTTTCCTTCTTCTTCCTTCCTTTCTGTCCTTTTTCTTTCAACTATATTGATAGGGTTTTCATTATGCATTTCCATACAAGCACACAATGTGCTTTGAAGATATTCATCCCTCCTCTACTCTATTGATTCCCATTTTTGTGTCTTATTTTACTTCTCTGGATTCACATGTGAAAAACAAAAGCAAAACAAAAAGAGAGTATCCTGTTCCATACATGCTCACTCAAATGACAAACCTTCATTCTTCTTTGTAGCCGAATAAAACCCCACTCTGCGTGAAACCCACATTTCCTTCATCCACCCTTCTGCTGACAGGCACTTAGGGATGTGTAGATGCCTGTGGCATGCTGGGGAAAGGTGCGGCTGGACCATAAGGTAGTTCTATTTTTGGCTTTTTGAGGAACCACTCCGCTAGTGATGGCTGCACTAGTCTGCATCCCTGCACGGAATGAATGAATGTCCCCTTTCCCCACATCCTCACCAGCATTGGTTGTCATCTGTTTTCACTCTTTGTTTTTGGATTTCCAGTGGAGTTTCATTGTAAGAAATTAACTGAAATCAAGACTTTACCATCTTCTTTGAAACTTGTAAACTCGGGGCAGTTCTTTTTTTTTTTTTTTGGTTTTTCGAGACAGGGTTTCTCTGTGTAGCTTTGCGCCTTTCCTGGAACTCACTTGGTAGTCCAGGCTGGCCTCGAACTCACAGAGATCTGCCTGCCTCTGCCTCAAAAGTGCTGGGATTAAAGGCGTGCGCCACCACCGCCCGGCAGGAGCAGTTCTTATGTCCACACAACATAACACATTCCGGCAGAAACAGAGTCACACTGGAGCAACTGCCAATCAAACAGAAGGTCAATTTTCCTTTCCCAGAAGTGTTTCCAAAATTCTAAGTCCCCATAGTTGGCAATGGAGCTGATTCCTGTGGCTACAGATGGCAGCTATTCTGATGGGGGTGAGTGGGACTCTCCAGGAAGTGTGATTAGTGCTTCCCTGAAGAGAAGGCTTCCTCTGGATGCTAGGAAAGAAGCAGCAGCTGGACCCCCATCAGGGCCCAAGTGTGTGTCCTCTTCTGTATCTGCTGCAGAGGCTCAGCTTTGAACTTCCTGGTGGCAGAGACTCTGCTCTGGGGAGCCAACTCAGCTGAAGACTGCTTCTCAGGCTTCAGTCTTTCTTGCAGGGATATTGATGTCCTATCTATATTCCAAACAAGAAAACTATTTAACTATTAAAAGAAAAAAAGAAAGGAAAAGTGAAAGAATGTGTGTGTTTCCTCAGAGTTGACTGAAGGAAAGGACCACGCAGCGCCTCGGCTTGGCTGAAAGCAGAGGGTGGTGTGGTGAGGCAAGCCTTCACCGAGTCCTCATGGCAGCACGCCGGGATCTAGGCAAACTCCTCATTTCCAGAGGCCAGGTGAGACATTCCATGGCAAATTCCTATCAGTAAAAAGTCACGGTCTGCTCCACTTCTGTCCTGCAGGTAATGCGCACACGTTGTTTTTCCTAAACTATAAACTAATTGCAGTAACGCTGCTGCCATAGCTCTCTGAGACTCACGCTGAAAGGTCAGGCCACAGCTGTTTCACAACGGGCTCAGTTACCCAGGAAAGCCCTCTGCTGTCCTTTTGGTTGGCTCACGGTTATCTTTCAGTGGAGCATTTGAAGACGGAGCATCCATCCATCCATCATTTAAGCTGCTTTTTTCCCCCAGCAGCTGTCTAATAAGCTTGGAGGACCAACAAGGAAGTAGGAGGAGAGAGGAAGGTGAGTTTAATGGGTATGGAAGAAGAAAGGAATCTGGCTTGTCCTATGTTGACACAAACTCAGTCATCTCAAAGAACTGTAAACCTAGTCAGTCTCCAAGTTTTCATTCGCCACAGTATCTACAGGATCAGTGATACGAATGCTACCAATTTTCATGTCTATGGCTACCAATGTACTTTTGACTGAAGAATAAAAGTCTACATTAGTATGTGTTGATTCTATCTTCCAATGACAGCTCAAATCCACCTCTTTCTCATCTCCATAGTTCTGTCTTTGCCCATCTGAAGTAGAGTTCTCTTGCGGAACAAAACCAACAAAATAAATCTATGTCCCAAAAGAGATTTATTACATTGGTTTGTAGGATATGGGTTCCATCTCCATTCTGGGTGGCCGTCTCATTGTCTGGGGCTTCCTTGTTCTTTTTCTGTCAATCTATACTGCACACACATCTGAAAAGCTCTACCCTGAATCAAAGACCTCCAGCCCAGGCATAAGTCAAACATTCAACTTTCGACTTGATGGCAGCTCAGTCCAGCCTCTCTCCTTCCACAGACCTAAATCTAGTCTCAGTCACAACACTGTGTTAGGATCTTCAGACACCATCATCATCTGTTTTCCCCAATTAAATGAACTTTCCTGAGAATTTCACAAGTTATGGAAAGAGGAAGATACATAATTAAAATCCATCCAAGTTATATGATTGTAAGGTTTTAGGCAGAAAAAACATAAAATCCTATAAAATATAAGCGAGAAGGAGCAACCTTGAGTAGGAAACAGTTAACTTCTCTGCAATCCTGTTTAACTCTGGTCGGTCTACAGATTAACTACTGTGAATTCTAAGTTTTCATTTGGGTCAATGACAAATCTTTAAAACCACAAGTGAAAAATCAGCCTTTAAAGGCGACACAGTTTAACCATCTGTGGCTTCATAAATATTAGAAATGTGGTAGGTTGAAGGAACCCAGATGGGGATATCTTGCCCTGTCTAGAACTAACCCATGACTTAGGGCATCTTCTGTGCACATAGCAGCAGCTTCAGGTAGGTAGGATAATTAATGCACACAAATAGCACCGGAACTACTGAGTTGGGCCAACAAAGACCACACCATCACCCACTGCTTTAGAACTCAGGAAGGGTAAAATGACATCACACGGAAGAACTGACGCATGAAATACTGTGGGTGAAACCCCCAATCACTCACAAGAGACTCCTCTTTTTTTTTTTTTTTTAGCCTTCCCCAACCCATTTCCAAAACACGAGAATTACTGAGTCCTCACTAATGTTAGAGAGGTATTATGTACAATGGTGTAGATACTAGTTAGGTATCCATGTCCTCTAAACAAATGCTTACTCATGCTCTTATAAGAAACCCTAGTAAAAGTCACAGGGTCTCTCTCTCTCTCTGTCTCTCTCTCTGTCTCTCTGTCTCTCTCTCTCTCTCTGTCTCTCTCTCTCTCTCTCTCTCTCTCTCTCTCTCTCTCTCTCTCTCTCTCTCTCTCACACACACACACACACACACACACACGTACATGCACGCATGCTCTAGCAGTGTGAAATAAAGCTGTCTGGGAAAAGGAAGGGGTTTTTAGTAGGAATGGGAGGACAGGAGAGGGTAATGGGGTGAATATGATTAGAATGCATTATGTACATGTGTGCAGATGTCATAATGAAACCCATCATTATGTATAATTAATATATGCTAATAAAAACAGTTTTTTAAAAGTCTCTAAGTTGAAAGTCCAAGCTGAACCATAGTTAAAAAACAATAATGGGCAAATACATAACTAATTATAGATAGAAAAATAACTACTGCAGCATACAGCATTCTGCTTCGTTTTGTGTTCTGTGTGTGTGTGTGTGTGTGTGTGTGTGTGTGTGTGTGTGTGTAAAATGAGAAGAGCCTAGAGAGATTTCACAGGAGGGAAAAAAAGAGCAGCTAGCTGTGGGCCAAAGATTGATACACTAGCAAGAAAAAAAAAATCACTATATGTGCAAAATAAAAGGAGTCCTAAAGATCAGATGCCACAAACATAAATGCATTGGGCTACAGAAGCGCATCTCTGATGAAAGGCATTGTTGCTGGGGAATATGAGGACATTTCAGATGCTGAGTGTAAAAGGGAAGGCAAACAGAAGAGGCATTTCTGGCCACATGAGACATTTCTGCCAATGCACATTCTCCTAAAACACAGCCATGGGAGCTGGCGGCACAAGGCAAGAGGAGAGCCCTTGTCAGCCATTTGCAAGTGTCCGAGTTCAGTCTCCAGCATTACAAACCTAGTAGCACAACCAGATAAGCCTCACATGAATGTGATGCTCAGAGTCATCGGACGGGGTCAGGAGGACAGAGTTGTGAAATGCTGGTTCCTGACATGACAGGCCTCCTGTACACACCAACCCAGAGTACCTGTGACTCCTGACATGACAGGCCTCCTGTACACACCAACCCAGAGTACCTGTGACTCCTGACATGACAGACAGTTCTACTGCACACACCAGCTCAGAGTACCTGTGTGGTGGTATTGTGTTCCCCAAAATATTGTGTACCCTAATAAACTTATCTGGGGTCAGAGAACAGAAAAGCCACTAGATACTTAGGATAGGCAGTGGTAGCACATGCCTTTAATTCTAGCATTCCAAAGGCAGAAATCCATCTGTTCAAGGATACAGCCAAGCATGGCGATGCATGCCTTTAATCCCAGAAAGGGAGCCTTTAATCCCAGGGAGTGATGGTAGAAAGCAGAAAGGTATATAAGGCGTGAAGAGCAGAAACTAGAAGCATTCGGCCTGGTTAAGCATTCAGGCTTTTGAGCAGCAGTTCAGCTGAAACCCATTCTGGATGAGGATTCAGAGGCCTCCAGTCTGAGGAAACAAGACCAGCTAAGGATCTGGCGAGGTGAGGTAGCTGTGGCTTGTTCTGGTTCTCTGATCTTCCAGTTCACCCCAATACCTGGCTCAGGTTTGATTTTATTAATAAGAACTTTTAAAATTCATGCTACATACCTGTGGCTACCTACACATGATAAAGCCAGACAAACTTTCAACCTGGGTGGACGGTGCCCCCTGAAATCCCACCCCTATTTAAGGAGCTACTGGTAGTTGATGGCTGCTGAAGGAAGGAGAGTCACTCTCCTTAGAAACTTGGCCTCTGGTAGGTTGTCCTTACCTCAGTGGATGCCCACACACCCACGCCCATATGGCCAGCACTAATTGGACATTATTAATAATATAAGAAAGAGGAGATAAAGTGGGAACAAGGGCACCAGCTAGTTGGAGTGAAATAATGGTAGGTTAGCATGATCAAAATACGTTGTATAGATGTATGAAACTTTCAAAGAATAAATAAAAATTATCTTTCTGAATGCCCTGAACTATAATACAGAATCAAGCACCATACTCCACATGGATGACATGCACACAGAGTCAAGAACCATACTCCACATGGATGGCATGCACACAGAGAGTCAAGAACCATACTCCACATGGATGACATGCACACAGAGAGTCAAGAACCATACTCCACATGGATGACATGCACACAGAGAGTCAAGAACCATACTCCACATGGATGGCATGCACACAATGAGTCAAGAACCATACTCCACATGGATTGCACACACAGAATCAAGCACCATATGTGGTATTGTATTCCCCCAAATATTGTGCATGCTAATAAACTTATCTGAGGTCAGAGACAGAGCAGCCACAATATTAAACATAAAGGATAGGCAGTGGTAGCACACACCTTTAATCCTAGCATTCTAGAGGCAGAAATCCATGTGTTCAAGGATACAGACAGGCATGGTGACTCATCACGCCTTTAATCCCAGGGAGTGGTGGTAGAAACCAGAAAGGTGTATAAGGCATGAGGACCAGAAACTAGAAGCATTTGGCTGGTTAAGCATTTGGCTGGTTAAGCTTTCAGGCTTCTAGCAGCAGTTCAGCTGAGACCCATTCTGGATGAGGACTCAGAGGCCTCCAGTCTGAGGAAACAAGACCAGCTAAGGATTCGGCGAGGTGAGGTAGCTGTGGCTTGTTCTGTCTCTCTGACCATCCAGCATTTCACCCCAATAACTGGCCCCGGGTTTGATTTTATTAATAAGACTCTTTAAGATTCATGCTACAACCATACTCCACATGGATTGCACACACACAAAATCAAGCACCGTACTCCATGTGGACTGCACACATTAAGCAGGACTCTGATTGGAAAGAACACCTTGACTTAGCCCTGCCTTCCAGATGTGCCTCTGCTGTGACTCAGTGGCATAACATCTGTAGGTGTCATCCTGGGCGAGGAGCTCAGTGAGCACCCCAGAAGAAGCTAACTACATAAGGAAATGTCACCTTAACATCATTGTGCTATAACCAGCAGTGGCTCCAGAAGGAAGACATATGCAGAGCGGGGGTGGAGGGGTCCCCAGCAGGTGGCTGAAATCACTGTCTCCAGAACGGGGATGGTCAACATCAAGTACCTCCCAACATGACATGCTAAAGAAAATACATCACTGTGATGTTAAAATACAGACCCAGAATCAGGGCTGGAGCTCAGTTGGTAGAGAGAGCTTGTGTACCATTCGAAGTCCCAAGCTTGATTCCTGTCACCTGGGAATAAACCTGGGCATAGTGGCACACACCTGCAATCCTAGAATACAGGAGGAAGAGGGAGGAAAAGTGAGCACTTCAAGGCCATCTCCTCAGCAACGTAGCAAGTGTGGAGATAGCCCAGAATTCCTGAGATCCTGCTTGAATAAAGGAAGTATGTGATCAGAACTGAATCACAAGAAACATCAAACAAGTTCAAAGCAATGGGATTCTCAAAGAAAGTCCTGTGCCTTTTAAAATGTCAAGGCCATGAAAGAAAAGGAGAAACAATAGGCCATTCGAGACTAAGAGGTGAAGAACCATGGTATCTAGACACAGCTTTGGGTTCCACAGTTTTGTACCTAAAAAAATATTAGCAGGAAAATTGATGATATTTAGATAAAATCTACAGATTAGCAACTATTCATTAAATTTCTAATTTTTGTATTTGTACTATTTTCTCTTCTTTTCTTTCTTTCTTTTTTTGTTTTTTGTTTGTTTGGTTGGTTGGTTGGTTGGTTTTGGTTTTTTTTTGTTTGTTTGTTTCTCAAAATAGGGTTCCTCTATGTAACCGGGGTGGCTATCCTGGAACTCACTTTATAGACCAGACTAGCCATGAATACATGGAGATCCACCTGTTTCTGCCTCCCGAGAGCTGAGATTAAAAGCATGAGCCACCACTGCCCAGTATTTCTATTTTCATAAAAGAAAATAACCTTGTTTTTAGTATAAATTTGAAAAGACAGACAGAGAGTAATATCTGCAACTTACTTTCAAGTGGCTTAGGGGTAAAAAAAAAAAAAAAAAAAAAAAAAAAAAAAAAAAAAAAAAAAAAAAAAAAGCTTGTGGAGAGAATTTCCATCAAATGTGTTAAAATGCTAACATTTGAAAAGTCTGAGTTCATGTATATTAAATTTATTGTATAACCTTCCTAAAAGTCTAAAATGATTTCAAAATAAAACTCTAAAAAGTAAGAATATACAGGGCCAATGAGATGGTTCATTAGGTAAGAGCCCTTATTGATCAAGCCTGATGACCTGAGTTTGAACCCCAGAAACCAACATGGAAGGAGAGAATTCCTGGAAATCTGTCCTCTGACCTCCACATACATGCCATAGCGTCCTCCAACCCACATTCTCACACATAGTCACACACACACACACACACACACACACACACACACACCACAAGATAATGATAGCAAAAGAAATGTATTTAAACTAAAAATAAAAGCATGCAAATGAGAATTTGCCTGTCTTGTAGTCTAGTGTACTGGTTTACCATTAATAGTCTATTGAAATTAGTTTTTGCTAAAGTAAAACTTGAGATTATTTCAAAAGTACTCACATCACACTGTAAAACATATCACTTTTATATAGAAGTACGTGGATTTAAGCTCATTACCTGTGTGGGTATTTTAGACCAAAAACCAATCCCTGGTGCTCCTAAAATTTCTACTTATAAAACTTCTTTCCTTCAGAGTTTAACATGTGATTATTTTATTTCTGTTCAACTGATTTTTTTTACAATTACTTCTAACATCTTTCAAGCTGATCGAGTGCCTACCAGTCTATATTCAGATAGTAATATCTCTTAATTAAGAAACATCTGTAAACTTCATGAATTTGTTGTTTTATCTCCTTCTATTGGATCATTAATTAGGAGATAAATTAAATCTCATGCAAATACCAATTTCAGATGTAGGCCAGGGTCTGCCAGCACTACTGGACACAAGGTCATTCACAGCAGTACCGTGTTTACAGTCTTTCTGAGAGTTGATCCTAATTACTTATATAGGATCATGTGCATCAATACGGGACACACTTACATCCTCCAGAAGAAGGTAGTTGATGCTTCCCCGAAATGCTGTGTGCAGAATTACACCAAATCCCTTAATGTCATTGCTTTATAGTCTGATAGGAAAACAAAGCCATCATATTTATATTTCATAATCGGCTTTTAAATTGCTCATCAACTATTTTTATTATATTGTATATTATATGTATGTTACAAATCTCTGCATCTCTGCCAATGATTTTATTCAGCCCAAATATTTACTTATGGGAGCACACCTACTAACTTAAAGTATTTTACTTGCTGCAAGAACTGGAAGAGGAAAGAACATTCCTCGGCTCCACACTGCCTTTTTTTGTAGCATCCATCATCACCTGCTCACATAAATATTGGCTTTCTTGGGTGGCTGTCCCACTGGGAAGAAAATGTGAAAACCTTCATTTTCCATACCTAGTAACCAATACAATGCCAAACACTGATGAGTGCCTTGAAACTTAGCTGAGAACTAACTGAGCGCAGAGGTCTGTTCCTTTGTAGGAGGTGTGTCGGAAATCAAGAGGCTGCAGTGAGGAGCCTGTTGGGGTGAAAGCGAAGCTTCTGAGGTGGTGATTGGGAAGAAATGGAAAAGGGAGATGCTCATACAAGCTCTACTATCCCATCTAATCAGTCAGTCAGTCCCTCCAAGAAGGAGCAGATAGTGAAATGGAGGCCTGTGTTCACTCTGACTAAGGGTATGGTCTAAGGCTGAGAAGACTGAGATACTCAATAGCTCTAGTCTAGGGCATGGGTGGAATGAAGAAGGCGAGTAGGTGATTGTTATGTATATAATCTTTCCACACACTGTGAAGATGTTTCTCTGCCAAGGCACCTTCTGATTGATTTAATAAAGAGCTGAATGGCCAATAGCTAGGCAGAAGAGGATAGGTGGGACTTCAGAGCAGAGATGGGAACTCTGGGAAGGAATCAGAGAGGCAGAGATTCAGCAACAAGAAAGAGGAAGTAGGACATACAATACTGAGAGGCAATGAGCCATGTGGCTGAACATAGATTAATATAAGAGGGTTAATTTAAGTTTTAAGAGTTAGTTGGAAACAAGCCTAAGCTAAGACCAAGCTTTCATAGTTAATAAGAAGTCTCTATCATTACTTGGGAGCTGGCAGCCCAAAGAAAGTATGACAACATTTGGCATCCAACGTGGAGGCATGTATAACCAAACTGAGAGACTGAGAGCAGCTGGTGGGCTACTCAGTGTTGGGAGATAAGATAGAAATGCACTGCAGAACCAGCAACTTTCCAAAGCTGGGGCAGGTAGGTGTGCCTCCCTGCCAGTGCCCATAGCCATAAGGCTAGGCTCTCACAGAAAGGCAAGAAGAGGCTACAGCCAAGAACCAGTGGGGTAGCCTGCTGACTACCCAAAGGGGGGCAGAGTCAGCCACCAGCACCATGTGCTAAGCAGGGTTGCAGAAGGAACCTGTAGACACACAGAGATGGCCTGGTCCCTTAAGGCTTGGCTCATGCTGTAGGCATGCAGAAAGCCTGATACAGACTGAGAAAACCTCTAAACAGGTACAGTATGCTGGAAAATGCACTTATGTACAGAAGAAAGAAAAGAAAAGGGAGATACACAGTCATAGAAAAAAATAGTTTAAAAATAGTAAGTAAAGTCTTTAAAGAGAGAGTAAAATAATATAAAAAGAATAAGCCATGTAAGGATGGGAAATATTATAACACAGGGAGTTTGGACCCTATATTCTGCTTTTTTAACTTCAAATTTTTTTAAATGCTAATGAACAAAAAACAACAGCTGCTGAGAGACATTGGATTGTGGAAAAACTGCTGGATTAAACCATCCTATATATTTTAAGTATGTCTTAACTTCAGAATGGAGACTGGGATATGTGCTACATTAGGGGAGAGGTTATGTCTTTGTTTCCACAGGGAACACAAAGCTATGGATCCCTTCAAAATTAATAAAGATCAGATTTGATCATAGGAGACCTCCTGAAAATCTTGGCTACAGACATGAATGAAGGAGCTATGAAAAACTACAAGACAGGTCATATAAATGCTGATCTCACTACATGGGAACGGTTATGAGACTGGATGAGACATGATAAATCTTGTAGGCTACGGAGTCTTCACGACATATTATTTATTACATGCTATCCTTTCATATGACATGGATAGAGATTTATATTGCAGTTTGGTTACACAGTCAAAATGAACTTAGAAAGTTGACAGATGTGCTTTATCAGCTGAAACATAGAGCAAAGAATCATTTTTAGCTGATTTGTGCACATCACACATTCTGCACTATATTAATCCAGATATGTATGTTACCTTTAAAAGTTTGTGTATTTTTTAGAAAAAAAAAAAAGACACCAGTGAAGACGAGTAGCCCAGGTGATCAGGTTCTCAGAATGTCTCTGTTGCAGTTTCCTCAAATATCTGCATCCAGAACAACCTCAAAGTGGCAAGCTGAGTGGAACAAAGTGGCAATCACTCTTGCTAGGATTTCAGATAAACCCTGCACTTTCCTATCACACAGAGACTGGGCAAGAAATGATACAGCTAGCTCTCTAAGGACTTGACCATTATTCCAATTGTCTCAGGGTCCCCTAAAGATGCTGTTACCCCCAGACAACAGGAAGTAAATTTAAGAGTATGACATCCACGTTCCCTTGAGGTGGATGGGTAGTTTTTGATCATTTGGTGGGTTATAATGTCTGTCATTGTTTAGGGGAGTTGATTGCAAGTTATTATTGGTCATTGTCAGGAGAGAAATTAAAGGAGGTTTTGGATTAAAGATTTATTTCTTCCTTTTCCTTTCTTCTATCTTTCTTTCTCTCATATCAAAAAATGGGGGGGTATAAGAATAATAGGATGAAATTATAAATGATAAAATCTGCTTTTAAACTAAAAAGCAACTACTAGTCTCAAATAGTAGTTTGTTTTGGTATAGATTTTTGTATATTGATACAAATTTAAGGTTATTTTTGTTACAACATAATGTAAGGTATTGTACCTAATGCAACTCATTCAAAATTTTAATGTAAAGTTCTAGTCCTTGAAAGCTATTATTACAAACTGTTTAGGTTAATTAAGAAATGCAAGTTAGTAGTTAGTCATCTAATCAAACTTCTAGTCATGTGAGGTATGCTTCCAACATTAAGCAGCGATATATTTTAGATAGATATGTGGCCTTCAAACACTTCAGAGATCTACAGAATATGACATTTAAAATGTTTTACTAACATAAAGCTTTAAAAGACAATCAGATATATCTGCTCTTGGCAATGCCAATCTACTTCAGAGAAGATAATGGGCATAGAATAACCTCATATGGAGTTTGCATTCAATGTGGCAAAGCTAGCCATTAGAGCAATAAACTGCCATTGTCTCAATTGCTGACATTATGCTGTCCAAACTGGACAAACAGGATACAAAAGGAGGCAACTACTGGACTTTTCCAAGACAAGGTAGGATAGTCCTTCAAAATTCCTGTTTCACAGAAAAGTCTGTCAAATATTCTTGGCTTGTAGGCCAAAGATAGATGCCCTAACATTGCAGAGGAATCTTCGATGGCTGTCTAGGAAGCGAGCTGTTTCTGTCATTTCTATAGTTTTAGAAGTTGTTTGTCCTGTATCTCCTATTTATTCAGATAATATTTTATCCTTCTCAGATCTCTGATGAGGTTGAGGACTAGATAGTTATAGTTCTACAGTTTTCCTTGTTACCATTTTCAGAAAAGAAACTTACAAAAGAGATGTAAAGTTTATAAGGTTGAGAGACATAAAAGCTTAAGTTATTTAGCTAAGAAAATGTTTTAAGATCTCAAAAAAATATTTTTAGGTTTGTAATACAAGTTCTGATAGAAAGTGATTCAGGTACAAAACTTTGAACTCACAAAGATAGAATAGATAATAGTGTATTTCTCCAAATTTGCCAAATACAAATGGACTGGACATTGTAAATGTAATTCCTACCTGATAATTGTTCTTATTGTATATAGTTTTACTGTGTTAGAGTTAAAACATTTCCTTTTTATTTAGACAAAAGGGGGAAATGTTATGAGATAATCTTTTTGTACACTGTGTCTCTATCAAGATGTATGTCTGTACCAAGGCACCTTCTGATTAGTTTAATAAAGAGCTGAATGGCCAATAGCCAGGCAGGAGAGAATAGGCAAGACTTCTGGGCAGAGATAGGTAGTCTGGGAAGGAATCAAAGATGTAAAAATTTGCCTGTGAGACACAGAGGGAAGTTGGACATATGGTACTGAAAAGAGGTAATGAGCCATGTGGCAGAATGCACATGAATATAAATGGGCTAATTTAAGTTCTAAAAGCTAGTTAGGAACGAGCCTAAGCTAAGATCAAGCTTTCAAACTTAATAAGAAGTTTCTGTGTCATTATTCGGGAGCTGGTGGTCCAAAGAAAGTCTGGCCACAGTATGAGACTGGGATTATGCATGAGCCTAATTCTTTTGTTCTGCCCCCTCCTCTTCCACCCTGGAATAAAACAGGAGAGGCCATGATCTTGTAAGAGGAGTGAAATACAGCCTGAAGAAGACTAAAGCAAGGCTTTGGGTTGATGTTTGAAAGAAATCACACAGATGCCGAGTGGAGATATCCAGCCAGGGTATGAGAAGGTCCCAGATGCAAGATATTAAGAATCACCACCAGGAAAGCCCATGGATAACTTCAACTGGTTGTGGCCCTAACAGAATGGAGCTCCAAGAACCCCTTCTAGGCATCTGGATGACCTAGAAAGCTCTGGGGAGTTGGAAAACTTGCTCCGGGTACTTTATTTTGGGCTGAGCCTTTGTGGACAATGAACCCCAGGCATATATATGTGTGTGTGTGTGTGTGTGTGTGTGTGTGTGTGTGTGTGTGTGTGTGTATGTGTATAAAACAAGACATGTAAACTGGGACTACATGGCAAGATTGCTCAGCAAGTAATGATGTTTGCCATCAAACCTGGGGCAACCTGAGTTTGGCCCCTGGAATCTACATGATGGAGAGAGAGAACTGATTTCCACAAGTTGACCTCTGATCTCTATATATCCACACACATATTCACACATAACACACACACACACACACACACACACACACACACTAAAATAAATGTTTAAAAAGAGACATGTAAATCCAAGATTTTGACTAAGCCTTTCATCATGAAGACACACCTGTGAGGTCAAACCCTCTCTAAGAAGAAGTACAGGATGAAAATGGCATCTGACCCTCGATTTCTAGACCAGAGAAGTGGGAGGTAAGAAACCAGAGAAGCCTGAGCTGCCGAGTCAAACTTTCTCATGGAAAAAGGTTGTGGTATCCAAATCTGTACAGACCAAAGCAGAGATACCATCAAATAATTGTGATGATCTTGCTTTAAAGTTTCTGTGAACAAGGACTGTGTCATGGATAGAGTACATATAGATCTCCACTGTGACCAACTTTGGTATCAGCAAGAGCTTTCATATAGTTTATACATCTAATTCCTAGGTTAAGCTTTTCAGGTGCCAAAGGAAAGGTATTGGCTAACAGTAGGTCTTTGGTGGATGACATACACATGTTAAAGTATAAAAATCATATGTAAGAATATACATAATATGCCATAATATGAGGCTAGTAGATAGAAAACTAGAAAGTAGGAAAAAAATTAAATCAAAACAAAAAAAAACAAGGAAGCTTAAAGAGGTGAGTTGTGTAAAAACACTGAAGTGTAAAGGTGGAAATAGATCTGAACATACCATAATTCAAAGCAGTATATATGTACAAAGCACCCCTGGAAATATATGTGAATTTGGATTAAACAATTTCAACTGTATTTTGTTTACAGAAAATAGAGTTAACAAAGGATATTGAAAGCTTAAATATAAAGAATCCCTACTGGTAAAAATTATATACCGAGAAAATAACAAAGTTGCTGTCATTTTATAAATATTAAACCAGTCAGATGATAAAGCCCAAATACTTTAATATATATCTCTGTATTTTTTCATACATGTATACAATGTGTCTTGACCATATATATCCTCCATTCCTTCCCTCAAGCTCCTGCCCAGCCTCCTGTCCTTTTCTTTGATTATCACACAGAGTTCAATTAGTACTACAAAACAATGCAGAGCGCTAATGGGAGAGATTTACAAAAACGTCAGCATGAAGGCTGTCCTTTTTGGCAAAAATCTTCAAGAGAGCATCTATGTTAACAGTCAGGTTAGCAACTTTAGTCTAATGAATACATACTATGTACAAACAGCTTCCTGGAAAGTTATTATTTTCAATGATAAATGAAATATTTAGAAAAATTAACTGTGCACCTTAGGACTTGCATCACAAAGAAACTGTCATAAACTGGTAATGTATGCTTGAAAAATCACCATGAGAGCTTTTGAAATGGTGGGAAAAAATAGAGGAATATCCTTTAAGTAAAAGTGAAGATGCTTGCTAATGCTTCTATTTAACCCTATTTTAGAGATCCTAGAGTTCACAATAAGGTAAGAAAAATAAATTCAAAGTACAGAAAACAGTTATTATTGCATGCTTACTAATGACCACTTACATGAGCCACAAAATCTCTAGATTGATTTTTTAAATTTGATACAAAGTTTTAGTAACGTTGTTGGATGGAAAAACAATGTACAAGCCTGGTATGAAGCCCACTCTGTGGAAGAGCCCTTGTCAAGTGTGTGTGTGAAGCCTTAGGCTTAATCCCAGCCACCCAAAGAGAAATAGAAAGTATATTACTGTTCCTATTCAGGAGAGAGCTCCAAGTGTGTAGTTGAAAAATCAATGTTAGAATCTCAACAAAACTTAACAATCCTAAAAATAGATCAAGAAATAACTCTTCAATGTTTGATGGAGAAAATTTAAAAACTTCCTAAAAAATTTAAAGATTAACTATATATAAATAGGTTATATAATTACACATGTATTATATAGGAAGTTAGCAATTTAATGTATAAATATATATATATATATATATATATATATATATATATATATACCACATTGATAAGTAAGAAAACTAAACATAAGCCCTCCTTGTTTTAGCTGTTTCTAATGTGAACAAGTTTTAGTTACCAATGCTTAGTTAACATCCCTCCTCCAACAACAGATTTCAAATTTCAGTTTCCAAAGCATTTTCTCAGCAACAAAGCTGTATTTTGAGCTTTGCTGATAATATTGCAATTCCTGCATCACTACATAAATAACAGGTGAGCAGAGTGAGTGCTGACCAATCACATCACTTCTTTCAGAGTGGGCTCAAGATTATTCAGTGCACATCTGTTATTTGGCTCACACTGAGAGCACAACTCTTGTCATGTTACACTCTTGTCTCATAGTAATAAACCCACATGTCATTTTACCAAAGTGGATAACAGAAGAGATCTACCAAAGAAGATGAAAGAGTAGTGGATTCATTTCCTACCTCTACTCTTGACAGTTTATATCAAACCTAATGGCTTAAAATAATTGGACTTCTTCTCCCATAGCTGTAGAGGTCAGGAGTGTGGAATCCATCTCCCTACTGTAAGGGTCTTGGTAGTTCTACCAAGTCCATCTTGATAACCCGGAGTAGTTTTCCACCACATGATCCTTAACTTGTGTCAATTTCCAAAGTTCCTTTTGCCAGAAAAGATCCGATGCATAGTTTCTCAGGACTGGGACGTGAACACCTAAGGAGAGGGGCCATATTTAACTGTCCACAGGAAGTAAAGGAACAAGGTGGAGACGCTGAAGTGCAGTTGGGTCTGCTGGCAGAATGCTAGCCATGAAGGACTCTGGGCGCAGCCAGAGGACCACAGTGAAAAAGACCTATCAGCAAGGATGAGGATGGTGTGTTATAAGAAGAATGAAGTTGTCTCAGAGGGACAGATGAGATGAAGCTTCCACTGCAGAACCCTCTCTCAGAGGTTTCTCGCAGCAGCCAAAGTACAAAGAAAGAAATGTTGGAAGCAGGTCTCAGCTTTGAAAGGAACATGACAGTTCTCCATGTCATTGGTTCCACGTGGCCCGTTCTATAACAAGGAGAAGGTGTAGCTGGAGAACTTTTCTCCAGCTCCCGCCACCAAGTCCCGCCAGTCCCAGAGCCCACTTATAAAATAAACACACAAACTCTTACATTATTTAAACTGCTTGGCCATTAGCATAGGCCTGTCATTGTCTAGCTCTTACTCTTATATTTAGCCCATTTCTATTAATCTTTACTTTGCCACATGGCTCGTGGCTTACCGGGACCTTCCCACGCGGCTTGTCATGGTGGCGGCTGGCAGTGTCTCTCTGACTCAGCCTTCTACTTCCCAGAATTCTTTTCCTTGTCCCGCCTATACTTCCTGCCTAGCCAATGGCCAATCAGTGATTTATTCACTGACCAATCAGCAACACACTTGACATACAGACCATCCCACAGCACTTCCCCTTTTCTTTTCTTAAAAAGGAAGGTTTTAACCTTTACATATCTCCAAAGTCAGCTTGGTATATTTGGGAATTTGGGCGTAGTTTCTCTTACTACTTCCTGCTGGAGGGGGGCGCTGTATCTTATGGGGATACAAAGAAAATTTTAGAATTATGGAATAGTCCATGAGGGTATGTCGTCTGAGCCAGTTGCCTTGAAACCATTCTGGATGTTGGATCATCAGGGCCATGGTGTCATCGGAGACCTTTCAGGGGGTCTTGGCTGGTCAAACCTGATGTATCTTAATCTTGAACAAATCCATAGCCTCTGGCTTTCTGTGGAAACAAAATCAGAGCCCCCTTTCCAAAGCAACATATCCTTACATCCAAATTTTGAAGTCAAGGTACCTTTAAAATATACATTTTGGCATAACTCAACAGCTTTTGTAATCAAATGTTTTTCTTCAGTTACGAATATCAAAGAGAACATAATCCAAATTCTCTGTGTGGTAGCCATCTTTATGTGGCTTATTTTTTTTTATATTAGCTTGAGCCTATTGCTTTAAACTGCAGCCTTCTAAGCCTGAAACGGCACTGGTGCTGTGGCTGCTGGCTCCGCCCACTTCAGCTTCCCAACATGGCGGTGGTGCGTGTTTACCACTAGCTCTGGGAGCTATCGTGGGTCAATGCTTTTATCCAAGCAGCATGCAGCC
This sequence comes from Peromyscus eremicus, assembly GCF_949786415.1. Classification (NCBI taxonomy): domain Eukaryota; kingdom Metazoa; phylum Chordata; class Mammalia; order Rodentia; family Cricetidae; genus Peromyscus; species Peromyscus eremicus. The sequence continues at coordinate 70,572,524 of NC_081435.1, read as the reverse complement.
CAGAAACCTCTGTTTTTGTTTTGTACTAGCAAAGGCTAAATCCACCACGCAGCTTAATGTGCCACTTGCAGAGGCCTCATTCCTGCCATACGGCGGCAGGTCGAGCACGCACGCTAGGAACCCGCCAGCAGTAGCTCAAACACTCAGGCTGCCACTAACTTGAAAGAGACAACTAGGAACTGTTTTCAGCTCCGTTTTAGAATCTTTTTACTCAGGTTTTAGGTGGAAACTCTTGCCAACACGTTGGGCGCCATTTGTAGCTGGAGAACTTTTCTCCAGCTCCCGCCACCAAGTCCCGCCAGTCCCAGAGCCCACTTATAAAATAAACACACAAACTCTTACATTATTTAAACTGCTTGGCCATTAGCATAGGCCTGTCCTTGTCTAGCTCTTACTCTTATATTTAGCCCATTTCTATTAATCTTTACTTTGCCACATGGCTCGTGGCTTACCGGGACCTTCCCACACGGCTTGTCATGGTGGCGGCTGGCAGTGTCTCTCTGACTCAGCCTTCTACTTCCCAGAATTCTTTTCCTTGTCCCGCCTATACTTCCTGCCTAGCCAATGGCCAATCAGTGATTTATTCACTGACCAATCAGCAACACACTTGACATACAGACCATCCCACAGCAAGAAGGCAAGCTGAGCACTGCCTGCTCGTTCTAGGATTTGCAGCGAGAAAAAGCACTTGAATCCAGTTCTCTGTGTTCCTTGTGTCTTGAATTAGCATGTGCTGAAGAACCATTAGTTTTACTGCTCTTTACTTCCTGTACATTTATAGTGACAATAAAAGAAATTTTAATGTTTTGGCAAGAAATTTTAGAGGTCGCAGGACCATTGGGTAATTATGGAGATTACCTTGTGTGGTTTCAGTTTGGAGGTCATTTTTATAGCCCACCACAGCCCTGCAAAGTGAGAACTGCCCACAGGGTAGACATTAGTTACCTCTAACTGCAATGCAGATTGAATGCAGTTCTAACCAAGGTTCTCACAGGTGTTCCTCATGTAACTCAAGCAGTTTCTGTAGTTAAAACTCAAAAATCACCTGGAACAGCCTTGGTGTAGATGATCCAGGGAGACTTCTTCACCAGGAATCTATATTGCTATAAGTGGCATGGTGTGGTTTCAACACCAGGAAAACTAGACCATTTGAGTAGACCATATCCACACAATATGGACTCTGGTACTGGATATCTATCCACTTGGAAAGTAGGACAGATTTCTGTTTTTCTAGATGGAAACTTAGACTTCACATGTAACCTTAAACCAACAAGGTCAAGTATAAGGGAATTCTTCATAGAGTAAAGAAATAGATTGGTAGACTGCGCTTTACTTAGTAAGAATTTCTGTTCATCAATGAGGAGATGGTGTATGCTTCAGATATCACATTCAAAGGCTAAACAACAAAAACTATTTAAAACTACCATAAAACAGAAAAAGACTAATCACTACAAGTAAAACTGAAGAAAAGGCCCCAGTAGAGCATTCAGAGAGAACAAAAATCAAATGGACAATTGGAGTGTGAAATGGCCAGCCTCATCAGTAATTAAGAAAAGACACACGAGGCTAGGAGAAGGCTCAGGGGTAAAGCATTTGCCGTGGGAGCATGAAGTTGAATCCCCCTCCATCATATAAAGGCTGGTGCAGCAGCTCACGTCTGTAATCCCAGTACCCCCACCATGAGCTGGGGGGAAGAGACGGGAGAACCCCGCCAGCTCTCCAGCCAGCTTGCCTGGCATATGCAGCAGTAAGCAACAAAGGACCTCTGTCTCAAATAAAGTGGAAAGAGAGGACCAAACCCAAAGCCATTCTCTGAGCTCCACACAGGCTCCTTGGCATATACACATTCGTACACACACATACACACACACATACACACACACACACACACACACACACATACACACACACACACATACACACACACACACACATATACATACACACACATATATACACATTCGTACACACACACACACACACACACACACACACACACACGAAAAGAAAATATGTATTAAAGCTACATCCTCTAGGCCTAAGGGTACAGCTCAGGAAGAGAGTGTAACAAAATCATGCCATAACACAATTTCCTTTCATTTCTGTTTTTGCCAGTGATCAAAACACACAGCAGAAGGGACAGCAGAACTTCCGACAAATCTAGAATACTCACAAAGCCTCAATAGATGTGTCTGTCATCAGCTAGAAGCTCGCTGCAGGTCTCTTTCGTTAGGAGGGAGGAGTCTACAACACTTGCTGCACAGAAGTCAGGGTTGTTACCTGTGGGTGTTTGTGTGTTTGTGTGTTTGCCTGCTTGCTTGTTTGAAGCCCAACTCCATGTTAAACTGCACTCCATTAGGCCCATGGATAGTCTCCCCAACCCAAATCTTCATGTTCTGCAGGAAGAGCTGAAAGGTGGTCCAGGACCAAAGTTGACAAGTGAGCGTCAATACAAATGGTAGCACCCTGAAGAAAAGAGTGAAGAAAAAAAATCATTCCACTATTTGGATATGTAATTCAAATAATTAGTATGAGTGAATGACCTGCCCTAGAACAGAGGATACAAAATAGAACGTTGGCACAGCCCTAAATACCTAACGACAGAGAGATAACAACCCTGCAATGGAGAAAGCCAGTAGCCACCCCCTTCTTCAGGAGATCAGCTTCCCATCCACAGAGATGAGACAATGATTCTCGGACCTCCTCTTGGCCTGTGTCAGAGCACCTGGTAGGCCAAGCACCCTCCCCAATGCTGCACGAGATCAGTCTCATTAGGAGCAAGTGCAGATAAACCCACACGAAGGCATAGTCCACAGAACCTGTCAGCACTCTTGGAGTGCCAAGTTTGGGAGTCCAGGGCAAGCTGAGACACTATCTCACAGATTCAGGGAAGCTTATCAGAGAAAATGATGACCAAAGATAATGTCAGACGTCACCTTAGATCCCGAGTCAGAAGACAGAAGTAAATGGGAAACGGGCAGAATCCGAATTACAAGTGACGATTGGATTACACCAGTGTTGATGCTTGCTTTGATGGCTGCATGATTCCTGGCGCAAGGTTTTCTCTGAGGGAAATCTAGAAGTCTAGTGAGTACTCCTGCAATGCTTATGACTGCTGTGGGATGTTCTGTATGGCAAATGTGTTGCTAATTAGTCAATAAGTAAAACACTGATTGGCCATTGGCTAGGCAGGAAGTGTAGGCTGGACAAGGAGGAGAATAAAGCTGGGAAGTGGAAGGCTGAGTCAGAGAGACACTGTCAGCTGCCATGATGACAAACAGCATGTGAAGATGCTGGTAAGCCACGAGCCACGTGGCAAGGTATAGATTAATGGAAATGGATTAATTGAAGCTGTAAGAACAGTTAGCAAGAAGCCTGCCACGGCCATACAGTTTGAAACCAATATAAGTCTCTGTGTTTACTTGGTTGGGTCTGAGGCTGTGGGACTGGCAGGTGAGAGAGGTTTGTCCTGACTGTGGGCCAGGCAGGAAAACTCAAGCTACATATGACCTGCTAAAATTATTCCAGAATAAAACCTTTAGAGTGGTGCAGACGTTCTGGAAAAATCAAAACCACAGCGGTAGAAAGCAGCTAGGTGGAATAGGGCCTTTCATACTGAGTAAGAACATCAGCCTTGATGCTGTGGACACAAGGCTCACAGACCTTCAGAACAGGTGAGGCAAAACACTGGGTCACACTGACGTTTCTCCAGCTCCTGCCAGCAGACTGTGGGTTGGCCGGGAGTGAGGTAATGGCAGAGCTCCAGCTGCTGGAAAGGAGAATGATCTGGTCAACATCCCTTCCAGGATGATAAGAAGTAGGCAGGGGTGTCTTCAGAAGGCCCATTCTGCAGGACTAGGCACTTACTAGAAGTGGGCAGCATTGTGAGGGACAGAATGACTGAAAACAAGACTTAGTCTCAGCTTCTATCCTGAAAGCCTTGGTAAAGTCACAGAAAGCAGAGTGAACAGCAAAGTTCAAATGGGAAGATTAAATTAATTTTCTGTGTGCTGAGGGACAGAGAAAATGTGTTTGTGTATAACAAATAGCAAACAATATGTTTTTCTTTTACTGGTGATTTATGTCTTGGGACATAGATCTCAAATTGTATATATGTAGATAGGTATATACATATGTATATATATATATGTGTGTGTGTGTTGTGTATACATATATGTATATATACATAATCACACATACATGCTCTATCCCATTATTAGATAATCATCTTCAGTTCCTGAGAACTAGGTAGACAACTGAGGCCCTGGTGAGACCTGTTCTTCAGTCAGGTTAGCAGTCCCTGCCTACAGTATCCATTTTTATTCACTGCCAACCTGGGACCTCCTCATCTTTGGACTCAATTCCCTTTGTAACAGAGGTCAGCCCTCTGTAATTTAGAAACATTTGGCTGTTTTTAAAACTTCACAGATTCAGCCACCTCAAACAACTACACTCCCTGGGTGTGCTAATTCACTTAGGGGCAGTGTAATTGATTTTTCCTTGAGACATGTAATGAAAGTTTGACACCCAGCCACAGGGTGTCTCCTGTGCCCATGGTTTTCATCTTACCTGTTTCATCAGGAGATGCCTCCAACTGCATCCAGCTTTCAGCCTCTTAGAGGTAAGTTGCAGTGCTCTCCAGCTGGTCTACTACATGGAATTATGAAGTATTTGCCCATAGGCATCTATTGGGAAGCCAGGACCAAATGTGGTTGACCCTCTGGGCAAGGCTCCCACACACTTCTTGGATCTCTTGGGTGGGTTTTCATGCACAGATCTGTTCAAGACTTTGAAAAAAAAAAACCAATCCGTTGAATGCAATGATTTGATTTACATGAAGAAACTTCCCTCAGAACCCAGATGCTGAGTCTGGAGTGCATTTGTTCAAGCACCATGCATGAAGCTTTCCTGGGAGGGTGTAGCCTCCACTCTGTGTCAATGGCTTTCATGATGGCACAGCTCTTTGACACACCACACACACACACACACACACACACACACACACACACACACACACACACAAAACCTCTGGCCTCTGCCATTCCACATAGAACTTACTGAATTTCACTGTTTCTGGAAACTCCTAAGTGCAGACTTCCCATCACCACAAGGAAATCCTGAGGATTGAAAATAATGCAATAGAAAGCTAAGGAAAGTTAGCCACTTGGAGGAAACTCCAGCTTAAAAGCCACAAGTCCTTAGCAGGGTGTCTTAGCAAACACCCTGCTTGCTAAGACATGCAGAGTCACAGAATGCATTGACTCACAGAGAGAGCTCTTGAGGACAAGACTGAGACAACGTGGGGTTAGATCTGCCACCTCCTGAGTGAGGCAGAACTCAGCATTGGCTTTAACATATTCTCACCTCCAACCTGGACAAAGCTTCCAACCATAGTGCCAAGTCAGGGACCCAGACCGCTCCTGTGCTGGCTGGGCCCTGGCTTTTTAAAAGTCCTTTTATCTTGCTAACCCAGAGTATCCTCCTAAACCCAGAGGTCCTCCTCTACTGCTTATTCCAAGAGGTAGAGTTTAGAAGAATGGATATGATACTAATACTGATAGAAGAATGGAATGATACTGATACTGATAGAAAAATGGAATGATACTGATACTGATAGAAGAATGGATAGTAATATGTTGCCAGTCCACCCGCCAATCCCTGACTTCAGAATCTAGTCACAGGAAGATTCCTCTGAATACTCACTTCTTGATACGGCCTGAATGTGCATCTTTCCCCAAATCACAAGTAGAGTCCATCTTTAGAGTGATAGTTGAAGAATTCGGGGACATGAGCATATGATTGGTTAGGTCACAGGGCAGAGCCTTTGACAACAGGGTAACATGGCGGTAAGGCTCCAGAGTACTGTCCGGCCTATCCCTCCATGCAGGACACTGAGAGATGAGTCTCCTAGGACATATAGACACACCTCAGAAATAGAATCTTCCAGGGTTTAAAGCTTTTACCTTCTATAGCATTCTATTTTTATCTGCCTGAACTGACTAAGAAGTGATTCAAACTCAGCTCTGAGTGGCTCCAGCACTCACTCTACTGTTTGTATTTGTTTCAATAAGACAGAACCCTGAAGGGGTCCATGCTAGAGAACACAAGCCTTTCACAGGGTTAGAACCTTAATGTGTTTGGCCAACAAATAAGAGCCCAGCCTGAGTGCCATGAGCATACACATGAATGCGACAGCCAAAGGCTGCTCCCAGCACATATTTGAAGGGAGGACAATTAGCCCTGATCACTTGTCCTCCTTCTGAACTAAGAAGAAAATGAAAATGGAGTGGTGTCATCTATTGCAGAGAACAAGCAAAGGCAAAGGGTTCAAGGTACTGGGTCAAGAAGTGAGAGAACCTTCAGGCCACTCCTGAGTGGGACCCTCTCCCCTGGACCCCAGACACGGCTGGTTGTTGAGAGCCTAGGGTGGAGTTTCTAAATACCTGACACATGCAGAAGCCAGAGGTAGGAGGCGGACCTGACCCTTTTTGCTCTGCTTCTTAGCAAGCCTACAGCACAGCAGCATGTGTGGGTCAGCAGGGGAAACCTGGACTTTAACGTATGTCTTGGTATAGTCTACTTTGACCTTATGATGAACCCTTTCCACTGCACACTGCCTGCCACCATGAGGAGTCCTTTCCACTGCACACTGCCACCATGAGGAATCCTTCTACTGCACACTGCCACCATGAGAAATCCTTTCCACTGCACACTGCCTGCCACCATGAGGAAGCCTTCCACTGCACACTGCCTGCCACCATGAGGAATCCTTTCCACTGCACACTGCCTGCCACCATGAGGAATCCTTCCACTGCACACTGCCTGCCACCATGAGGAATCCCTTCCACTGTACACTGTCTGCCACCATGAGGAGTCCTTTCCACTGCACACTGCCACCATGAGAAATCCTTTCCACTGCACACTGCCACCATGAGGAATCCTTCTACTGCACACTGCCACCATGAGGAATCCTTTCCACTGCACACTGCCTGCCACCATGAGGAATCCTTTCCACTGCACACCGCCTGCCACCATGAGGAGTCCTTTCCACTGCACACTGCCACCATGAGGAATCCTTCCACTGCACACTGCCTGCCACCATGAGAAATCCTTTCCACTGCACACTGCCTGCCACCATGAGGAATCCTTTCCATTGCACACTGCCACCATGAGGAGTCCTTTCCACTGCACACTGCCTGCCACCATGAGGAATCCTTTCCACTGCACACTGTCTGCCACCATGAGGAGTCCTTTCCACTGCACACTGCCTGCCACCATGAGAAATCTTGAGAACATCTAACTGCTATGACATGTTCTTGTCTACAAGAAGCAAAACAAATCAAGTGAGTGTGTTTGTTTGTGTGTGTGTGTGTGTATGTGTGTGTGTGTAAGCATTTGTGTATGTGTATGCGCATGCCTCAGGAGGTGATGCAGAATATTTCACTCTGCTTTTAATTGTTGTGATCCTTTGAACTTTACCCAGGAGCCAAAATAGATGATTCATCTGAAAATTCATGTTCTGGGCAAAATACCTAACTGTCACTGTGTTTCTCACGTTCCTCCTTGTTCCTGAGGCTGAGCATGCTCAAAACATAGGAATCCTGTATAAACATTTGACAGAATGTCCTTCTGTTCTAGTGGTATAAAAATGTATAGACAGAAAACATATATATGCATAGACATAGGTTCCATTATCCAAAGTATTCAGTAAATGGGTGGTGTCATCCATAAATCCAGCAGAATGCATAGAACAACATGGAGCAAACCACACACCCCAGCTACAGACCTTGAAACGTTACTGACAACATACCTGTTGACATACATGGATTTGACATGGTTGGTATAAAAAGATTGAGAATACTAGCTGAAAGAAATCTCAACCTTGCTTCTGAGAATATCCAGTCACCTCCCAATTAACTTAAAAACAATGTTTTCTAGGGCTAGAGGTTTAGTTCAGGGGGTAAAGTATTGTGCAAGCATGAGAACCGAAGCTCAGTCACTAGAACCTACATTTTTAGAAAGCCAAATGGAGTGTTTATAACCCAGAGCTGGGAAGGCAGAGGTGGGACAATCCCCAGGGCTGGCTGGCCCAGCAGCCTAACCCAATCCACAAGCCCCAGGCCACTAAAAGCCCATGTCTCAAAAAACAAGGTGAATAGTACCTGAGACATAGTTATCCTCTAACCTCACAATGCACCCACATTCACATGTATCCTTCCAAACATAGATGCACACACTCACATGCACACACTCACATGCAACACAATGCACTCACACATATACCCCATACTCATAGGCAAACAGGAGCAATGTGTTTTACATCTTTGACCGCTACACTGTGCAGATTCACCTCTCTCACTAAATATTTATTTTAGCTGGCAGGCACAGAGACCACCCTCTCTTCTGTGGTTCCTTCTCCACCTTACAGTTTTGTGCTGCTCTTTAATTAAAAGAAAAGTTTAAAATGTAATTCGAGGTGTCAAGAAAAAAAGGGGGGATGAGAAAAGATCTATGAGATGAGAAAAGAAAGTCACATATTTGCAGATTTTTAATGAAGAGGTTTTTTAAATATTTTCTTACATGCACCAAGTTAATGCTTCGGTAGGTGAGTTGTAAACGCTCCTTTTCGTCCCATAATTATAAGTGAAATGTTCTTTAATGTGCGGTAATAACTCTCAAGCTGTGCTGTTTCGCAGTTAATAATTATACACAACAGCGTGAGGCACGGGAGCGAACAGAAAGTTTGCCTCCTTAATGTATTTCCCACATCTCTTCTCTCCCCGCTACCTGCCCGATCTGCAGTGACTGTACTTTTTAATCTCCTTTCTTCTCCAAATAGAGGAGCTAGTTAGTCAGTTTCTTAAGGGAGGAATGCGAGGCAAGACTGCTGACTAGGTGGAATGTCCCCCACACAAAGCAAAGACTATAATAGGCTGGCTTTGGAAAAAAAAAAAAAAAAAAAAAAAAGAAAGAGGAAGAGACCCTGAGACCACAGCTAAGCTGGGAATTGGGCTCAGAGCAGCAGTCTTCAGCCTCCAAAGGTCAGGAGTTCGCACACAGCTTAGCACACTGTCACTGAACAAGAGCGGAAGCTGGTGACAAAGTGGAGGTCACCCTCCCAGTGCAGGTATCAATCTCCTTCCAGATGGAGGAATAAATGTCGTGAGGAAAATGCTTGTTTCTGTGGGTGTGCAGACTTTTGAAATATGTTGGGATTAGCAAGCTAGCTTCTCAAATTCAAAGCTCCTTGAAATTGCTGGATAGACTAAAACAAAAGAAATATATATATAAATATAAATATATACATATATATATTAGTAAAAAGAAAAAGAAGATGCCACGTGTTTTAAGACAAGCCAGGAGACTTGGTCTAAGACTCACTGAGGAAAACAACTGGCCCCAACTTGAGTGTCCTAAATAGCTGAAGCGAATTGGCACCTGCGTATGTTTGAAGAACCATAAAAAGAAGGAAACCCGGATGCAGCAACTGGTTCATGAGAGAAAGCGTATCTGCCGTTCAGCCAGCCTCCAGCTCGTTTGGACGGCTGCCTGAGCTTCTTCAGCAAGCTGCGAGCTTTCTCCAGCTGCTCTGATCACGCTGCCTTCCTAATGCTTCACATAACCTGCCCATATGGGCTAATGCCCAGCCAGGCCTTTATTTTCCCAGCTATTACTGAACAATAAAAAGAAGAAAAAATACCTTGGCATCAAGCGTGTGGTATGTGTCCAACCAGATCCTGAGTACAACATTGGGAAAAGTACAAATCTTATTTAGTATTGAATACGGTGGAGAATGAGGCGAAGGAAGCTAGCTATACTGCATGAATCTGCAAGTGGGGTCATTACCGAGCTAGGTAGCATGAGAGGTCGTTAACATATACTGCACTCCATCACAGAATAGAGAAATAACTCCCTGTTTCTTACTAGTGGATATAGCTGGGTTTTCCCAAAGAGTCCATGAGTTTGTGGCGCAACCAGACTAATAGAATAATATGAAGTTGCAAGATAGCAGGGCTTTGGAGATCACATGGCCTCTCCCTCCATTTCCCAGATGAAGAACACAATAGTTAGAAGGCCTTTTGTCCGAAGCTTGTACACAATCAATCCTATTGTGATATCAGTCAATTCAGAAGTTAAAAAAAAAAAAAAAGACTCATTGTCAATTATTTCTCTCTGCATGTCTAGTTAGTGGGTGCATCACGGAAAAACAAAACTCAGATTACCATTTGAGTAACAAAAAACTGGATAATTTAGATCTGCCCTTAAGCAATAGAACATGAAAAGTCAAACTATGTATTAACAACAAAAGTCTAAAATACCAGACAAACACCTTAGAGCAGGAATTTAGATCTGCTCTCATTCTGGGAGTCTAGGTTGAACTGGAAGACATGTCTGTCTGAGAGCCTAAAGTGGGTTTTGGATGCCTGCATGGTATTCATGGAACAGAGGTAGAGCCTGAGGCATGCCAAGAGCAGGAATGTCTTACAACACCACTCACCTTGAACTTGTAGATTTCCAAAGAACTGCTCCCCGAGAGACAGAACACACCCGAAGTTATCCGTTCATGCACCACTGGTCAGATAATAGTCCTCTGGGTAGGCCAAGGTCGAACAGGAAAGATGATTCTAGGGGTGTCTGAGTCCTGATCCTTGCTAGGAGCAAACGCTAGTCTCCAGAGAAATATATTTATATTGTTTCTATGGATTATTTCTAACAAAAGATGTAGCCCACAGTCAAAGATACCCAGGCATGTGAAGACAGGAATTGTGAGGTCGAGGACGAGTCAACAGGAAGCAGCGAACAGGGACCCTGGAGGATTGGAGATACTGCATTATCAAAGACTACAACGTCTGCTTACTCTACCCACAATGATAAGCTCTGGGCTGGGGAGAGGGAGAAGCCGTCAAGAGCTCGCTCCTACTGCTCTTAGTTCTCAGCATAAACTCAGGCAGCTCACAACTGCCTGCCACACCAGTTCCAGAGACTCTGACGCCCTCTGCTGGCTTCCTCAAGCACCTGCACTCACTTACACATAGCACACACACACACACACTTAAAAATATTTTAAAGGTTAAAAAACAACCTATACTGTAATCTGTGATGTATTTGTGAAAACAATAAGTAGCTACATTTTAGCTGAAGTTGGTTCTCTCCCTCCACTATGTGGGTTCCGGAATTGAACATAGGTCATTAAGCTTGGCAGCAAGCACCCTTACCTACTAAACCATCTTGTTGGCCTACTGAAGCATTTTATTGATAGTCATTCTTTTGGGAGGTTGTGGTTGATATATTGTGCACCCCAATAAACTTATCTGGGAGTCAGAGAACAGAACAGCCACAATATTAAACATTAAATATTAAACACAATATTAAAATATTAGGCAGTGATATCACATGCCTTTAATCCTAGCATTCCAGAGGCAGAGATCCTTCTGGATCTCTGTGAGTTCAAGGCCACACTGGAAACTGAGCCAGGAATGGTAGCACACACCTTTAATCCCAGGAAGTGATGGCAGGAAATAGAAAGGTATATAAGGAGTGAGGACTAGGAACTAGGCTTTTAAACTTTTAGGCTTTTAGCAGCAGTTCAGCTGAGCTCCATTCAGATAGGGACTCAGAGGCTTCCAGTTTGAGGAAACAGGATCAGCTGAGAAGTTATCAAGGTGAGGTCAGCTGTGGCTGGTTCTGATTCTCTGATCTTTCAGTGTTCACCTCAATACCTGGCTCCAGGTTTGTTTTTATTTAATAAGACCTTTTAAGATTTGTGTTACAGGAGGTCAGATATAAAATTTTTATTTTAAACTAGCAGGTCAAACTGTCAAAAAGAACAGGGAGAAAACGTCTGCCACAGTTCTACTTCTGTGTTAACCATGCTACTGGCCTTTTCCTTAGGGCATAATATGTTGCAATTTAACTTCTTACATACCTAGGATTCTTTTGTTATTTTTAAAAATAATAAAATACAGTATAACAAGACAAAATGAAAACCAATCCATTGAAATTGGACAAAACAAACAGAAGGAAGAGAGGCCAGGAGAAGACACAAGAAACAGAGACCCACTTGTCTGCACACTAAAGTGAAAAACATAATATATACAAAAGGACCTATAGGGTAAATAGCGAGAAGAAAAAATTATAAATAAAATGAAACAAAAAATAAAATATAGTAAGAATTTTTTAAAAGAGAAGAAAAACCCTGACATGAACGTGTGAGACATGAACATCCAAAGGTATCCTTGAGCTCATTTTCTGTTGGCCATCTGCTGCTGGGCATGCAGCCTACCTGTAAAAGGAGTTTGTTACCCCAGTGAGACTCCTTTGGAGGAAACTAAACTCTCATTTGTAAGTGGCTCTCAATTGGAGATAGTTTCTGGGTTAGGATGGGGGCGTGTGTCTACCTTTCCTTTCAGCTCTAGGACCCTCACTGGCCAGACCTGTGCAGACCCTGTGCATGCTGCTCAGTCTCTGTGAATTCATTTGTGCTTGGATCATATCAGGGGGGTCTTACTTTCTTGACATCCTCCATCCTCACTGGCCCTTACACTCTTCCTGCCTTCTATTCCACAGGGGTCCCTAAACCCTGAGGGGAGGGATTTGATGAAGGCTTCCCATTTAGGTATGAGTGTTCCAAGGTCTCTCACTTTCAGCTTAATGTCTAGCTGTGGATCTCTGTGTTTCTTCCCACCTGCTGCAGGAGGAAACTTCTCTGATGGTGGCTAAACAAGGCTATGAGTATAGCAGAATAGCATTAGGAGTCATTGCTACATGTTTTGTTGTTTTGTTTTGACTTGATTTTTTGGGAAGGTAGTATTTGGTTTTACCCTAGATCCCTGGGCTATCTAGTCTCAGGTTCTTGGCCATCCAAGCAAAATCTGGTATGGGTTCCACCTTGTGGAGTGGGCCATAAGTCAAATCAGATATAGGTTGGTTACTCCCAAAAGCTTTGTGTCACCAGTACACTAGAATATCTTACAGGCCGGGCACCATTGCAGATCAAAGGGGTTGTGTCTGGGTTGGTGTTTACCTTTCTCCCTAGGCAGTGTGCAAAGTACCTTCTGGAACCAGGAACACTAACCCATAGAGGTGAAGGCTCTAGAGAGGCACCAACTCAACTTTTCCACGTTCAATGATCTGTGTAGGTGTTGTCTTCAGCAATAGGGGCTCGGCGTCAGTTTGTGAAGAGTAGCCTACAGGCTTGGCAACATCCCGGGTTGTTTGGGGGTTCTTATGGGATCTCTTTGATCAACAAGTCAATTAGATATAACCCATTTCCCAGACTGGAAGCTTTAGTGGTGACAAGAGATGGCCAGTTGGGGATCTGCCTCTGCTGTTATTTGATGATTTCATTTAGATCACTTTCATATGTATATATATTTTGGAAAGCTTCTATTGCATTAGGTTTCCATACTATCCCTCAAATGGTCCTTTATTTTAGCTGTCTCTCCATGTATTCCCTTCCCCATCCCTCTCCCCCATTTCCCCCCACCTCCTGCTTGATTCTCTTTTTCCAGTCCCTCCCTCTTCGCCCTTCCATAACTATTCTATTTCAATTTCCTAGGAAGATCTGTCTCCCCTAGCCCCTTACTCTATACCTAATCTTCGTGGTTCTATGGATTGTAACTTGGTTATCATGGCCTTAACAGCTAATATCCATACATTACTAAATACATACCGTATTGTCTTTCTAGGTCTGGGTTTTCTTATTCAGGATTTTTTTTTCTAGTTCCATCCATTACCTGTGAATTTTATGGTTTCATTTTTTAATGGCTGAGTAATATTCCATTGTATAACTGTATCACATTTTCTTTGTCTATTCATCTATTGAGGGGCATCTAGGTTGTTTCCAATTTCTGGCTATTATGAATAGAGCAGCAATGAAGATGATTGAGCAAGTGTTTCTGTGGTAGGGTGCTGTATGTTAACTGCTACTAGTATGAAATCATTCTGCTTTTTTATGTAGACACTTAGTGCTGTGAACTTTCATCTTAGACCTGCCTTCATTGTGTCCCACAAATTTGGGTATGTTGTATATTCATTTTTATTCAATTGTAAAAATTCTTTAATTTCTCTCTTAATTTCTGTCTTGACCATTTTTCATTCAGTAGTGAATTGTTCAGTTTCCGTGAGTTTGTGAGCTTTCTGTTGTTGTTAATACCCAGCTTTAATCTGTGGTAGGCAAATAAGATGCAGGGAGTTATTTCAGTTTTCTTGTATCTATTGAAATTTGCTTTGTGTCCAAGTATGTGGTCAATTTGAAGAAAGTTCCATGAGGTGCTGAAAAGATGTTATATTCTTTTGTGTTTGGGTGAAATTTTCTGTAAGTATTCACTAGGTTACCTGCTTTATAACTTCAGCTAGTTCCAGAATTTCTCTGTTTAGTTTTTGTCTGGATGATCTGTCTACCCGTGAGAGTGGGGTATTGAAGTCTCTATCAGTGAATGAGGGTCAACATGTGATTTAAGCTATAGTAGTGTTTCTTTTACAAACTTGGGTGCCCTTGTGTTTGGTGCACAGACGTTAAGAATTGCAATAACTCGTGGTGAATTTTTCATTTGATGAGTATGTAATGCCCTTCCCTATCTCTTCTGATTAGTCTTGGTTTGAAGTCAATTTTGGCAAATATTAAAATGGCTACACTAGCTTGTTTCTTATGTCCATTTTTGTGGAATATTTTTTCCAACTCTTCACCTTGAGGTAATGTCTGTCCTTCATATTGAGGTGTGTTTCTTGGATGTTTAGGATGGATCTTCTTTTCACACCCATTCTGTTAGTCTATGTCTTTTAATTGGGAAATTGAGACCACTGGTGTTGATAGATATCAATAAGCAGTGTTTGCTGATTCCTGTTATCTTGTGTTTTTTGTTGTTGGTGGTGTTGGTAGTGGTGGTGGTGTATGTGTATGTGTGTTTGTGTGTGTGTGTGTGTGTGTGTGTGTGTGTGTGTGTGTGTGTCCTCTTTTGATTTGGTGTTCTGGGATTATTTACTCCTTGTGTTTTCTTGAGTACAGTTAATTTCTTTAGGTTAGGGTTTTCTATCTAGTACTTTCTGTAGGGCTGGATTTGTAGGTAGATATTGCTTAAATTTGGTTTTATCATGGAATATCTTATTTTCCCCATCTATTATGATTGAAAGTTTTGCTGGGTATAGTAGTCTTAGCTGGCAGTTGTGGTCTCTTAGAATCTGCCGCATATGTGTCCAGGTCTTTTTGACTTTTAGAGTCTTCACTGAGAAATCAGATATATTTCTAATAGATCTGCCTTTATATGTTACTTGGTATTTTTCTCTTACAGTTTTTGATATTCTTTCTTCATTGCATATGTTCAGTGTTTTGATTATTGTGTGCTGAGGGGACTTTCTTTTCTGGTCCAGTCTATTTGATGTTCTGCGTGTGTCTTGGTTGGGACTTCTATTGCTGTGAAGAGACACCATGACCACGGTAACTCTTATAAAGTAGTACATTTAATGGAGGTGGCTCACTTACAGTTTCAGAGGTTCAGTCCATTATTATCATGGCAGGGAGCATGGTGGCATACAGGCAGACGTGGTCCTGGAAGAGTAACTGAGCATCCTACATATTCAGGCAACAGGAAGTTGACTGAGACACTGGACAGTGTCCTGAGCATGGAAACCTCAAAGCCTGCCCCCACAATGACACACTTCCTCCAACAAGGCCATACCCACTCCAACGAAACCTCAACTCCTAATAGTGTCACTCCCTATGAGAGTGTGGGGGCCAATTACATTCAAACTACCACAGTATGCTTCTTGTACCTTGATTGGAATGTCCTGTAGGTTAGGGAAATTTTCTTCCATGATTTTGTTGAAAACATCTTCTGTGCCTTTGACCTGGGTTTATTCTCCCTTATTCCTATTACTCTGGATTTGGTCTTTTCATGGTGTCCTAGATTTTCTGGATGTTTTGTGATAGGAGTTTTGTTTTGTTCTTCAGTTTTATCTTCTTTGACCAAGGTAACCATTTCTTCGATCATGTTTTCAATGCCTAAATTCCCTCTTCTATCTCTTATATTCTGTTGGTGAGGCTTACTTCTAAGGTTCATGTTTGAGTTCCTAAACTTTTCATTTCCAGGTTTTCCTCAGTTTGAACTTTCTTGAGTCTATTTCTGTTTTCAGGTCTTGAAGTGTTTTATTCAATTTCTCCAGTGTTTGTGTTTTCATAGATTTCTTTAAGGGATTAATTTATTTCCTCTATCATATTCATAAAGGCTATTTTGAGGAACTTGTGTGTGTATGTGTGTGTGTGCATGTGTGTGCATGCATGTGCACATACACGTGTGCTTCAGCTATGTTGCAATACTCATCTTTTTAATCTTAACAGAACTCATGCTATGCTTTCCCCCTCCAATCATATTTGATAAGTTCTGTGTAAAATGTTGAGTTCTATATAGGTATAAACCATATATTGGAAAAGTTTATAAAATATAGTTGCTAAAAACAAATTCCACATTGGACAACAGAGGATGAAACATAGCAGACAAAGCCTCACTCTTCTCATGGGACACTAAACCTGTTCGTGAAGATCTAGTAATATCATACATAGAATACTCAAATGCACATTGATCATTAACAGGCATATTAGTACACAGGCAAATGAAACACAATGCTGTCTGCTGCTTCTTGTACTAAGAAAACACCCCACAAGGGGGGTGGGGCTGAAGCTGGTCAAAGGAAGCTGTATCACATGGCTCCGTTCTCTGCACATCCCTGATTTTTAAAATGTGATTTGGGAATTGGAACCACACCAACTAAATAAATTACTTATAATTAATTAAAGTCCTTTAAAAAATATGTATAGTCAATATGACTTTGTACCAGGAAAATTCTAGATTGTTTCAAATAAATTATTCTTTTAGAAACCAGATGCTTGGTCTAAAAAAAAGAAAAAAAAAACCACAAGAGCATTTTATGTTTCATGTAATTCTTAAAACATGAATGACTGTACAAATGTAACTACCTAAAATCAAGGCCCAAAGCAAGAGATTATCATATTTGCTCTATTTACCTAACATGCCAACGTGATAAGTTCCCACTGGACACTTGGCACATTAGCAAAGAAGAAAGAGGCTAGCTTTTTGTTGAAAGTATCTTAAAAAGAGTCTTTATATAATGAACAGGGGGTGGGGGTGGTACCAGATTATATTTAGAGGCTAGAATTGGTGGGCTGGAGCTATCTCCTTGAAAATTTTGGAAATTTTGTGACGAGCAATCAGATAAATAATTTGCTGGTTCTTACCCTCACTTTTAAGTTGTTTAATTAAATGTGGTATGAACAGCAGTTACCACTGTGTACCACAGAGAATTCTTTGACTTGATACAATGTACTTTGGTAGTATCGGTAGGGGCTTCACTGTGAGATGAGGAGAGACCTCTCTCAAGAGGGTTCCATTTTGCCCTAGCACACTGTAACATCTTCCACATAAAGATATACATCAAAAGTAACCATTCTTTAAAGCACACATTTTTAGCAAGTATAGTTGGAACTGTGCAAACAGCCTAGTTTCAAATAAATACAATTATTATTAACTGGTTTTTATCACAGCATTTTACAGTATGGCAACCATTTACAATTATCGCTCCATTAAGAATTTTATCATCAGAAAGCACTTGTTGATCTGTTACACAATACCATAAATTAATACTGAAGAGTTCTTCAACAGCAGCTTAATCAGGTTAGATCCCAGCATTGTTCTGAAACACTTCAAGAGCAATCCTGAGTGGAGCCCAATTTGCCAAAGAAAATGCAGAATGTGTTTAGTTGAGCCCATGGCACTACCTCAGAGTTAAAGAAGCCTTCCTACGTCAGGCAAGCTCACTGATATTCAGATACTTGTGGTCCTGGTCATTTTTCATAAAGAATTGACAAAGAAACTGTGAAAATAGAAGCCATTGCTGAGCACTGTTTCCCTATCACTACCATGAACTTACCTTACTTGAGGACAGCCATTAAGAATGTTACACTACCCTGCCCTCTGCCATCATGGTGTTAGCATGTCTTTCTATTAGCATGGTATTAGCAGGCCTTTGGTAGCATGGGTGAATTTTTCTTATGGTCTGGACATAGCAAATACTGGAACTGTAATAGGAGACCCTGTCTAGCATGTAAGTGTTCTATTTGTTAGATAACTGTCCCTCATCACCATCAGGTAAATAGAAGTGGAGTGTCCTGTGGGCTTCAACTGACAACAGAGGGTGGGCTCCTGGTCACCACTGGATGGTGTGAGGTGAGTCTTAGGTAACCTCTTGAATGTCACCTGGATGGATGGAGGAAGGGTTAATTCTATCCACATGGCCTCTGCTGAGTAACAGAAAGGATCAGCATGGCTGGGAGATGGTAACTCCTAAGGATCTCATCGATCAGTAACGTATGGCCGGGCAGGTGAATGGCACTTTGTCACAGCCTGAAAGGGAGGGAGTCTACACTCCTGGACTTTTGTCACAGGCTGCACAGGGCGGGTGCACAGAAGATGCAATGAAAGGTTCTCTGTCCTGCGATGCTTCCTTCTTCCTCATCCTGTTTGGCAGGAGGCTTGCTCTCATGTGGAGACTTATTCCATCTGTGACCTCAGGGCTTCCTTGGTGTCTACCATTTCCACTATTAAGTCTAAAATATATGACCCCTGTCATTCACCCCACCTCTCAAAGGAAAAACATCCAAGGCTCACGCTGTACCAATCTTTGGGCCTCTGGCTCCCTCACAGCTGTTTTTCATTCTCTACCCCTTAGAGTCTATTCTTGTTTTTTTTTTTTTAAATATCTAATGCCTAGGTTTTATCTCCACTGAGTTGACCAAATTGAGAAAAATGAATCTGTTACTCTTTCCTAGATCTACACAGCTACCATAATGTGTCTGGGCTACTGGGCTACTGTAACTAAGTCCATGAGTAGCTTAAAACTGACAGACATTTATTTATTAGTTCTACAAGTGGGAACTCCAAGATCCAATTCTAGACATTGCCAGAATGGAAAAACTGAATCCCAGTTCATGGAAGACTGTTTCCTCAACGTGGTCACACCTGGAAGAGGGGTCAGGCACTCCAGGATCTTGTGTGAGGTCATTAATCTCATTCATAAAGGTGCATCTTTATGAGTTCAGCACTTCCCACCTTCATCCTGAGGGTGAGGATTCCTCTGTGTGAATTGGATGGGACATCAACATTCATATTGCAGCAAGCACTTCCGGTAGGTTCTACAGGATTCCATTGAATTGATCTGTGTTGGGACTGGCACCATGAGGCTCCGATAATACCAAGTAATGTTAATGGTTAATGTCCAATGAGAGCCAAGAACCAAAAAATTTTAATTGCAGAATTAAGAACACAAACAATTCACATTAAGTGGATTGAATTTTACTCTAAATTTATTTGTTTGTTTTGGTTGTTGTTCTTTTTTTTTATTTTAGCCCATGTTGCTAAACATCTTTCTCAAAGGTTACTGTACCCTTGTACTGTTCTAATAGAGCGTAACTGGATCATGTTGATTGTACACTGCCAATGTCATTACATGTGAACAATTCTCTGGGGATAAAATTCAATAAAGGAGGAAGCTAAATGTAATTTAAAACACCCTGAAAGATCGGTATTGTTTTTCTAGAAGTACCGAATAGTTTCTTTTCTTTTGTTAGATGTTATTCAATAATTTGGAGACTAAATCTAGCTAATCCCCAACTTTGATTTGTTTGATTGAAGTTCATTGAAGTGGTAATCTTTGAACAAAGGCATAGTGTTTTTTATGGTAAAAGATTACATGGTATAATTTACTTACTAAAAGTTAGTATGTTTTAACAACAGAAATGTTGAGTCTATACATGGATAGCAATAAGTAAACTGATCTCTGTGACAACAGAAAATGCAGCAGCTGGAGATGAGGAGGGGTCTTGCAGTGTTGGGGGAGGGCATTGTGCAAATCTAGCAATGGATGGAAGCCATGGGGTATGGACAAGAGCACCTTGAAATAGTTAGAAAGCCTTCAAGCTGTTGGGAAGAGAGAGTTCCTCTTTCTTCCAATACTGTGAGCAACTGTGTGTGTTTGAGTGTGTATGTGTATGTTTGTGTATGCCTGTGCGTGCACAAGCACCCCTTCCCCACACTCACATATAATACGTGAAGGGCTGAGGTCAAGGTTTCCTCTTCAAACACTCTTCACATTTTTTAAGACAGAGTCTCTCACTGAACTTGTAGCCCACTGATTTGGTTAGAAAGGCTGGCCTGGGAGCTTCAGGAATCCACTCGTGCTTTTCCAATGCTGGGGTGACAGGACAAGCCGCTGGGCCCAGGTTTTTACACGAGCACTGGGAATTGAACTCAGGTCAGTATGTTCACACAGCAAGTACTTTACAGACTGAGCAGTCTCATTTGTGATCAACTTCATGCAAAAGCTGAGTGGAGAAAATAAAAGTTGGGGACCATTCTAACTTCCTTCCTGTTGCTGTGACATGATTGAGAGCAACTGGGGAGAGAAAAGAATGTAGAACGATGTATTTAGATTACACTTCCAGATCACAGTCTGTCACTGAGGGAAGTCAGGGCAGGAACTTGAGGAACTTGTAGGAACTTGAAGGCAGGAGCTACAGAGAAGCAGGGGTTACTGGTTTACTCTCTTGTTCACAGGGCTCATGCTTCATGAATTTTCTTACACAACCAAGGACCACCTGTGCCTAGGGATAGTAATGCCCACAGTGGGCTGGGCACTCCTAAAATCAGTTACTCATCAAGACAATGCCTCACAAACACACCCACAGGCCAATCTGATTTAAGTAATTCCTCAGTTGAAGGAGCATGCCTTTCAGATGACTCTTGTTTGTGTCAAGATGACATTTGAAGCTAATGAGGACAGCAGTCAAATCACCTGGTCACTGAGAAATGGGCAAGAAGGAGGAAGGTTTTTCCTACCCCACCACTACAGGACATGTGTCAAAAGAGAGGCATCCAGTGGTCTTGGGGGAAATGGTATAGACATTAATGGACAGAAGCCCAAGCAGCTATCTTCATGTCCTGAGAATTGACACATCCACATTCCTGTTTCGTCAGGGTTAACAAACAGACCATTTTTCAGTCTGTATTTATTAAGACCTAAATACTGGATTCCAGGACAGCCCTGGAATGTGGTCTGTGCCACTGCAGAAGGTCTGGTGCTACATTGTTTATGTGAATGTTTCCAGAGTGATGGATGGCCTTCTACTCCAGGACACACTTCTTGGGCCCTGTTTCCCACTTAGGCACACAAGGAACTTTCCTATCTGCCAGGCCAGCATTCCTAGCTCTTAGGATAGGGAAAGAGAAGTTAAAGGGAGTTGATGAAGGCATCTGTCAAGTTCATCTACCTCAACAAAGCTACTCATAACCAAAAACAGTCATCTACTAGGGTCTCACCACTCAAGGCTGACATGGCCCTGCTGGAAGTTCCTATTTGGGGTCACTCAGGTGGCTTCAGTTAGAGAATGGCAAAGGGCAGGTCACTGGAAGGCTAGGTTTGGCAAGATGTCCTAAGGGGCTTCTATCTCACATAACCAGGCCTTTCAGCAGGCAGGATATAACCACAGGATCTGGCCAGACTTCTCTCTGACTGTCACTTAGTGCAGTCTCTGATACGGCCAAATGAGGCTTCCTCTAACCATGGTCGTCTGAGGACAGACAGACTCTGAGGGGGTATATAGTACCCTCCATGTGTCAAGAACCCAATGGAAACCACAATCCCCTTCTAAATAGTACCATGTACAGCATCCCATGGCTACACAGGTGAGACCCAGGTCAATGTGAAAAAGCACTTAAGGGGCCTAGGCAGGCAGGTCTTAGCTGCCTAGTGGCCATCTTTGTAGACTAACAACTTCAGTCACTGAAGATACTTTAAAAATGTAGAGAATAAGGGAAGCCATCAAGGGAAGTTAGGACAGGAACTAGGTATAGGAACATGAAGGCAGGAGCTATGAGAAGCAGTGGTTACTGGCTCACTCTCCTCATTGCTCACAGGGCTCATGCTTTGTGAGCTTTCTTATACAACCAAGGACCACCTCCCTAAGGATGACAATGCCCACAGTGGGCTGAGACCTCCTAAAATCAATTACTAATCAAGATGATGCCTCACAAATATACCCACAGGCCATTCTGATGTAGGCAATTCCTCAAATGAAGAATACATAGTACATGTAAGTCCTCTGACTGTGTGTGGTGTTTGACAGCACAGGGCTTCTGAAGTCTCTTTGGATTTTCGTTATTACTGACTGTCATTTTCTTGCTGCTATCAATGGAAATTTTGTTCTGCATTATTCCTTGTATTCCTGGAATATCGAAGGAAATATCAGAATGTTAATGGTCCTGCCTGTAGAAGAGAATCCCGTAGCATGGACTTCTGCATCTCTGAACTATTTACAGAGACTCTTCCTTCTGTCAGAGACGGGGAGCCTCTGTGACAGTCTTCTATGTGTCCCTTTGCCAGGCCAAAGTATCCCAGCTATACAGTCAAACACTAGCTTGGGTGCTGCCATGATGATTCCACAGATGCCATGGACATACATACTGCTCAATATTACATAAAGGATGTGGTCCTTTGCAACCCAGACAATTGGTTAAAGTCTTAAGGGTAGAAGTGAGGTTCCCAGAGGAAGAGAGGGTTCCATATGTGAACTGCAGGGTCAGCCTTGTCTGAGACCATCAAGTACTGGCCTGATCCTGAGGACCTGGGCTTATCTAACCAGCCCCACAGTTGTCTTGTCTGTGTGTCTGTGTGTCTGTGTATGCATCTGTGTATGTCTCTGTGTGTACATCTGTGTGTGTGTCTACGTGTGTGCCTGTGTATCACTGTGTATGTCTATGTGAGAGTATCTGTATGTCTGTGTATGTGTATATAACAGATAACTAGATAGTAGGTAGATATAAGACAGGTAGTCAATGATATAGTAATAGACAAATGATATGTAGCTGGACAACAGATAGTTAAATAATAGATATGATATAGATAGACTGCTATGGGTGGTCTTTCTGTATGCTGTGAATATGTATTTCTACCATTGGTTAATAAAGAAGCTGCTTTGGCCTGCAGCAAGACAGGTTATAGCCAGGTGGGAAATCCAAGCAAAGATACAGGGAGAAGAAAGGCAAAGTGAGGGGAGATGCTATGAGCCACTGGGGGAGCAAGATGTAATAGAATACAGGTAAAGTCAGGAGACATGTGGTGATACATAGATTAATAGAAATGGGTTAATTTAAGATGTAATAGCTAGCTAGCAATAAGCCTGAGCCATAGACCAAACAGTTTGTAATTAATATTAAGCCTCTGAATGATTATTTTATAAGTTGCTGTGGGGCTGGGCAGGACACAGAAAAGCTTCTGGTTACATTTGGCACCCACCATCAGGTATTGATCCACATTAACCTGACAAAGATTCTAAATGCACAGAAACAGAGCCGTACTGGGCTTCCTAGTCTCACAGTCTCATTCCAGCAGCAGAGCAGAAAGACACATCTCCCAACAGCTGTCTATGAGATGGAGCTGGCCAACAGCCACCATCAGGTAAGCAGCACGATGGGCTCCTGCAGTCTCTCCCACAGGCCATGGTACAGACAGGATTCTCCCAGCTCCTGCCTGTGGGCTTAAACTGTCAACACAAGCTCCAACAGCATGCTACATGGGAGGTTTAAGGCTTTTACTCAGACAGATAAAAGGCTAAAAGATACATAATAAAACAGATTCAGTTTTAAATGGGTCACAGTCTATTTAAAAAATATGCATAGGCTTGAGAGAGAGAAAATAAGATATAGACAGTCATAAAAAAGAGATATATAATTTTAAACTAATAAAATAAAATTCTTAAAAAGAAAGGAGTAAAGTAAAATTTTTAAAAAGCCACATAAAGATGAAAAATACACAGAGAGTCTTGATACTGTATATTATTGTGTTGTCTTTGCGATATTTAACTGCAGAGAGACATTTGATTGTGGGGGCTGCTAAGCTAAACCAACACATATATCTTAAAGGTATCTTAAAGACTTCAAAATTTGGGTCTAAGGATATGTCACTTTGGAAAAGAGGTTCTGCTTTTGTTTCCATAGAAGATGAGAAGCTGTAGATTCCTTCCAGGTTAATATGGTTCCATCAAGGAAGACCCCCGGAGAGGTCTCCAATGGGAGCTGTGGCCCAGATGATCCAACATTCAGAGCAGCTTCAAGGCGGCTGGCTGAGATGATCCAGCCTCACAAACTACATCAGTCAGGACTTGACCATAATCCTAAATTTTCTCAAGGTCCTCCAAAGATCACTAACACCCTCAATAAGCAGGAAGTAGCCTAGAAAACTATGCCCACATTCCCAAAAATGGATTTTGGATGTTTGTCTTTATTTAAGGGGGTTGGTCATAATCAGTCTCTTTCTAAAATATTGAGGACTATGGGGGTCCAGCCCCTTGACAGTCCCCTCCCAGGGTCCAGAAAGAATTTACAACCAGCTGATAATTAATCTTTGATGAAAAGAAATGAATCTATGTACACGAAATTTCTTAGTCCATACATTTTATTATTCTGTCAGTTCTCTCTCTACAAACTTATACTCTCATCTTGTTCTTCCCCATCTGGCTCTTGTTCATCTTCCATCTCCTTCCTCTAGTACTCTCTTCTAACCCTTCAATCTAGTTCTTTCCCATCGCAGTTTGTTCCTCTCAAGTTCTTACCCATCTAGTTCTTCCATTCTCTTTTTTCTTCTTCCTCCTGTGCCCTGGAAGTCCTGGTATATGTACATTTACAAGCAGTATTCCCTTAGCAGTGAAAAGCCAGGCTTCCATGGTCAAATGGAAGGGTGATAAGAATCACATAGAAAGGCAATAACCATTAATTATCATTTACAACTTCAAAGGAAAGTGACCAATGGAGAAATGAATTAACTAAAGGCTAAATTCAGGTAATATCTAAGAAGAGGGATCTTATGTGCTCAACTATAGTCTTAAATGTGATTAGTAGAAAATATTAAGAATCTATAAGTTGCTAGGTCAATGGGAGAAAATAATACTGCCTTCTTTTTTCCTGTGGCTCCTATCTGTCCAAGCTATCTGCCATTTTTCTGCAGAGCAGGGCAAAGTGTGCTCAGCCACTAGGCAACCTGTGTATAGGTAGATGCCTCTGGTGATTGTTAAAGGGAGATCTGGAACTGGAGGTAAGATTTGGGAAAGGAGTAAGTTAAGCTTAATTGGCACACCTGTCAGGCCTTCTCAAACAGGTAGCCTGGATGCTTAATTCTGTTCTTAGAGAGTACAGAGGTGTCTCTGATAAGGTACTTTACTCTGTCTGGGGATGAACCTGGCCAGATGCTGCAAATGACGATAATTACAGGGAGGCTTGAACTGGGGTTCTGGCTGTGCATAGCTGTCAGCGCAGAAGGTTATGTAAATATCCCTTTAGTAGAGGAGAAATGGTGCCCAATAAATGATGGAAAAGCTACAATAGCACACAAGAAACTCATAGCAGGAAACGGCTGATAATCAAAAGCCAAATATCACCAAGGCTCCTTGAGCCTCAGCTTGACCTCTGGAAGGCCCTTGGCTTCTTCCAGGTATCAGCTTTGTCGTAATCAGCTGAAATCCTGCTTTGTATATTTTTGCAGCTTGCAGCAATAAAAGAAGAAAGGGGTATATGATATTCAAATGATAACGGTAAAAGGTAGATTATTGAATCTACATTAAGCCAAAAACTATTAATCTTACATATTTTACATTAGTATGGATTTTGGTTTAATTTAAAGTTAATTTCATTATATTATATTATATTATATGTATATTTCTATTCATGTTTAGGGTATTATGTTTATGCAGCTCATTTAAAAATGTAATATATAATTTAAAAAATACAACTTAATAGTCAATAGTCAAACTTATGATCATGTTAGTTAGATTCTCTAGGTATACCGAGTTATATTTCAGATCGACAGGTAATCTTCAAACACTTCAAAGACCTACAGAATATGGCATTTAAAATGTTTTAAGAACTTGGACTTTTCTAAACAATGAGACATGTCTGTCCCTGGCAACACCAATTACTTCAAAGAGAATGATGGGTACCAAAGAAACTCATTATGGAGTTTGCTTTAAATATGGCAAAGGCTAGCCATTTGAGCAAGAAACTTCTCTTGCCTGGACTGCTTGACAATATGTTATATAAACTGGACATGCAGGACCCACAGGAAAGTGACCACTGAACTTTGCCAAAACAAGGTAGGATGGTCCTTCAGTTTCCTGCTTCAGAGAAGAAACTGCCAGAGATTCTACAGGACACAGAGGAAAATGACTGATGAACTTTGTTAAAATAGATGAGATAGTCCTTCAAATTTCCTGCTTCACTAAATAGTTTAGGCCTATAGGCTGAAGATGGCTGCTCCAACATTACAAAAGAACTTTGGGTGACTGTCCAGGCAACCAGATGTCTCTTGTCATTTCTAGAGTTTTGAAAGTTGCTTACAATGTACTTCTTGTTACTCAGGTAATATTATATTCTTCTGCAATCTTTGATGGAGTTGAAGACAATATAGTTATATTTTTCCTTAGTTATGATAAAAGATAAATTAGATGTAAAACTTTAGACTCATAAAAATAGGATAGATGATAGAGTATTTTCTTTAATTTTGCTGAATACAAATAGATTAGATATTGTAACTGTAATTCTTGTTTGATAATTGTTTTGTTATATATAATTTTACTATTTTAAAAGGAAAACCTTCCTTTTTGATTAGACAATAAAGGGGAAGTTCTCTGGGGTGGTCTTTCTGTATACTTTCAATTTAGCTGTGTGTGGTAATTTGATTGTAATTGGCCCCCATAAGCTCATAGAAAATGACACTACTGGGGTGTGGCTTTGTTGGAGTATGTATGGCCTTGCTGGAGAAAGTGTGTCACTGTGGAGGACTTTGAGGTCTCCTATATGCTCAAGCCATGCCCAGTGTCTCAGTTCACTTCCTGTTGCCTGCTGATCATGACATAGGACTCTCAACTCTAGCACCATGTCTGCCTGCACACCACCATGACCCACCATGATGACAATGGACTAAACCTCTGAAACTGTGAGCCCCCTCATTGAATGTTTTCCTTAATAAGAATTGCTGTGGTCAGAGTGTCTCTTCACAGCAATTAAAACCCTAATAAGGCACTATGAGACATACTTTCATCCCTGAGCACCAACTGGATGAGTGACTGAATCTTATGAATACCCCTTGCCTGTCTCTGCATACATCATGAGAAAACAAGTAATAGAGATCTGAAATGTTCCTTCACCTTGCTCCCTAGGGTGTGAGTGGATCCCTCATCCACATCAGCCCTGGCTGGTAGCCACAAGGCCATCAAAAGCACCACTAAGATACTTGGGTGCCTCTTAGAACCACCTCAGAAATATCACTGCATCTTCACCTGTCTGTAAGGACTCACTTCTCAAAATGTCACTCTCTGGGGGCTGAGGAGATGCTCAGTGGGTCGTGTTTGCTGTGCATGCAGGGAGACCTGAGTCTGAATCCCCAGAATCCACGAATAAAAGTCCAGGTGAAGCAGTCCATGTCTGTATCCTAGCACAAGGGGGCTGGTCTAGCTGAACTGGTGAGCTCCAGGTCCAGTGAAAGATTCTATCTCAAAAATTAAGATAGGGAGCAACAGAGGAAGATACCCAGTGTGTTAACTTCCTGATTCCACAGGTGCATACATGGGTGAATACTCCACGACACACACACACACACACACACACACACACACACACACACGCATACATGCACATTTGCACACCCAAAATACACTACTCTTCATAATTACTCAAATGAGAGCCACTTTGAAAGTTCCCTGTATTTGCACCAACCTGGTAGTAATGTCTTTATTATCTTTGAGCCTTCAGAGACAAGATAATCTTCCATTTGGGGAAACCAGAGTCCCTGTTTTAAGAACAGCTGTGTTAAACATATTGGCCATGTTCTCCTCAAGCAGTCACGATCAACATAGTACTAATATTTCAAATTGCTCCTGTTGAAAGCTTACTCTTCCAACACCCTTCAGACTTCCCAATATCCTGCAGGGAAATTAAAGGGAGGTTAAGCTTAGCAGAACCCAGTCCAAATGAAATATCTTTAAAACAGTTTGGGAAGATATGACAGACAGTCTGCAGCTGAGCACTTAAAACAATAATGCAGCCCCTAATACAATAAAAAAAAAAGGCTGGGAATGAAACTTTACAAACAGGCTTGATGGCAAAAGCTTATGATTACAGAAGTCATTTGATCCCGACTCACAACTCCAAATAACCCTAGTTCCATTTATGAAACTAGAAACTCAAGTTTGGCCTCATTTGTAGTGTCAAGAGTAAACCAAAGAGCTGGAGGTGGGTGGGGGTGGGGGACTGAGTAATTGTGAGTGCACGTGGCTGAGCCAGGCAGCAAATACCAGGGATGCTCCTGGGAAAATCAACCTTTTAAAGTAACTCTAGGTGGGTAAGCTGAGGTTTTAATCTTTCCTCTGACATAAATTTAACAGAATGGCTTCCAGAACAACACAAGAAAAGGCATGTCTCTATCAACTGACCCACCCACTGTTTGCGAATCTTCAAGCTCATGTGTGTCTCTGCATGGAATTTAAAAGTAGGTTGCATGAGTTCTTCTTTTTGCTTTGAAATTTGGGGGTTATATTTCCTAAAAACAAAATATTTTATTTTACAGAAACACAGTATTGTCATCAAAGTTAGAAATTTTAATTTTGATACAGTGCTGTATGGAACCCATTTCGCATTCACATTTTGAATTTTTTTTTTTTTACTTTGTTGTGTATGTACCTGGGCATGTCTGTGTGTGCAGGTTCAGGTGTTATGTCGAGGTGCATAGGCAGATATGTGAGCATGCACATGGAAGCCAGAGGACAACCTTGGGTGTCACCTCAGGAACAAGGTCCACTTCCTTTGAGATAGTGGACCTGGAGCTCATCATGTAGGCTAGACTGGCTGGTCAAGGAGCGCCAGGGAGTCTCCTGTCCCCACCTCCCCAGTGCCCGCATCACAAGTGCTGCCATTGTGCCCTACCTTCTTACACAACTCAAAGGCAAGCTCTTTACCGGCCGAGCCCTCTCTCTAAGGCCATATTTAGCGTTATATTATTGTTCTCTTCAGCCGTACTTTTTTATGATAGTCATCCTCCCAGTCCAAGATCCTTGTCAGGGTCATGGATTGCCTTTGTCTTTCTTCAACTGCAAAGACTTTGGGGATCTTCTTTGTCGTTCTTGTCCTTGAAACTTCAGAGGATTGCAGGCTGGTTATTTGGGGGGGGGGGATCTCTCAGTGTGGGTTTATCTGGTGCTTCCTGGGGGGCAAGATTTAGATAATGTGGCAGGATCAAAAAGAGTATCAAGGGGCACTGTGTTGTTCTAGGTGTGTGGCCTTGAGCTGCGGTGATCTGGCTTCGTCCCAACATGAAGGGTGTCGGTTTGGTCACGTGGCTTCTGCCCCCTTTCAGCACTCTGCTATTAACTCTCTTCCCCTTTGTAATTTATGGGCAATTTGCAGGAAGGTGTTTGTTACATGTGTGACCTGTTTCTCGTCAAGCTCTCGCACTTCGGTGTGAGTGAACATCCCTTGATAATTTCGTAGCTTCCTGCTCCTTCCAGGTCTGTAAGATGATATTCCAGTGTAATAAAGAAAATGTCCCTTCTTCCCTGTGTATGCGTGTGTACGTGAGCACTTGATAATACAGGTGTATAAAAGTACATGCACGTATCCATGTGTGTATGCAAGTGTATTGGTGTAGATTTACAAAACTCATTATGTTTTTTTCAGTTTGACATCATTATTACTGACGTATGTTTGAGGATTTCTTCAGTGGGTGCCCCTTCAAGCCATGGCCGTTCATATAGACATCCACATTCATCCTTAAGAGCTTTGCTCTTTAGAAACAAGTTGTTCTAGACTTGATTTACCTTTCTCAGATTCACTCCTACTCGAAGACCCCCAATTTCTCTGAGTAAAAAATAATCTTTAGATATGAAGATGTGAGCACCTGATGTCACTGCACAGAGACCTCCCAGATGCCAGACCTAGGAGATACACATGCAAACATTTGCATTAGGAAGTACATGCATGTGCATACACATGCAAAAATTTACATTAAGAAGTACACACACACATACATGTGTGCCCACACAGACATCCAAATTAAGAAAAATATGCCTGTATGTGTATACATGTAAATTTATGTTAAGAAGCACATATGTGTGCACGTGTCCACACACAGAAGTTTACATTAGGAAATACACACATATGCACATGGAATTTTAAGTAGGAACATATGCATGTGCACATACCTTCCACACACACATGGAGATGTGTGTGTTCATTTGAAGCCAAGCATTCACATGGACACATGGGCTCCAGTGAGGCTCGACAGGATACACATATGTGGAGATTCCTTCTGAGCCCTGAGAAGGCCAGCTCCCATGCCTTCTCACGGACTCCGATGTAACCTTGGACAGAAACTTAGAGAACTGGGAAGCCACACCACTACAAAAAGCAAACCTGACAGCTGGAGCCGAATTGTTTGTTTTGTGGATTATTTTCGGCAAAATTCACATGTAGTCTAATGTACAGGTCTCATGTGCACAGTTGAATGTGTCCTGGTTCTCAATCCAGGGAGACTCAAGCAGCACACAGGTGTATTCATCCGTCACCACCTAGGTAGGGGTGCGGTTGGGAGGGCCACTGGATCCAGTATGCATAAGGCAGCAGTGGCACCTGGCAGCCTGTGAGCACGAGGAGACAGTGCTGCATCGAGAATCCTTGCCTGTAATGACAGCAATACTGCATCTTTAATTCTAGTAGTGTACCGTGATCCCTGGAGTTTAGCACGACAAGTCCTCCAACGTCCGTCTTGGCTTTCGAGATTATTTCCTCATAGGCTGTGGCATTTTCATAAAAGCTTAAAGATAGCTGTCAAAATGGAGATTTTATTGGGTGTTGCACTAGATGAATCAACAGAGCTGGGAGAATTGACAGTTGAGCGGTCCCTCAATGCAGCGCAGTTTCTAATGTATTTAAACCTTTAACTTCTCCAGGCGGTGTTCAATGACCTTCCATGTAGAAGACACGAAGTCCTTTCATCTGATTTGGGAGTTCTTCCAGAGTTTGATGTCTGGGCACCAGCATCAGGTCCAGCCTGCACTGGTGGTATTTTTCATACCACATTCCACGATTGCCACAAAGACTTGGAAGTACAGTGAGTGTTGTACGCTGGTTTTCTGTGCTTTGTTCCTGTGTTCCCTGCAGGACAGTTTTGTGATTCCTTGGCATTTTCTGTATAGTCAACCAGACCCCCGGCAACTGAAGCTTGTGGTTTAAATGAGAAATGCCCCCTCATGCATTTGAACCCTTCGTGTGCAGTTGGTGGAACTGTTTGGGAAATTCTGGGGAACTTTTAGGAGGAGGAGCCTTGCCGGAGAAGTACTTCACTGGGGTCTGGCTTTGAGGTTTAAAGCCTTGTCTCACCTTTCTACTTTCTGTGTTCACTCTCTCCCTCCCTCTCCTTCCCTCTCCCTCCCTCCCTCTCCCTCTCCCTCTCCCTCTCTTTTCCCTCCCACTCTCCCCCCATCCCTCTGTCTTCCCTCCATTAGATGAAAACGTCATCAGCCAGCTTCCAGGCCCAGCCCACTTTCCCTGCTTGTTGATGGACTTCATCACCGTGGTAGACCATGGACCGTGTCTCTCGGCAACCCTAAGCTAAGATGCAAATGCACCAACCTTTCTTCCTTAAGTTGGTTTTGGCAATGACATTTCATCAACAGCAGGAAAGTAACTAACACACAGGTACTTCTGTCCCCAAACATCTCTCAACTCTTTTTTCCCTGGCCACCTAACCACAGGAGTGTGTATGGGAGGCACTTGCTCCCATCCCTGTCTCAGGAGAGTGGGTAGAAAAGTTTTATCAAACTGGCAGAACGTTTTCCATTTCTACTTTGCAAAAAGTGTTC
This sequence comes from Peromyscus eremicus, assembly GCF_949786415.1. Taxonomy (NCBI): domain Eukaryota; kingdom Metazoa; phylum Chordata; class Mammalia; order Rodentia; family Cricetidae; genus Peromyscus; species Peromyscus eremicus. The sequence continues at coordinate 70,540,555 of NC_081435.1, read as the reverse complement.
AATGCAAGTTGACAAACAGTTTTTCCCTATTTTGTGACATGGTTTGCGGGTGTCTCTAGATTTCCCGAATCCATTTAGTAACAACTTAAATGTTTTTACATCTACTCACAGGAAGTAAAGTGTTCTTTTCCTTTCATTTTCTATTATCCTTGTCAAATTTGCTTTTCATAACTATCCTTGCCTTCTACCACAACCTGCAAAGTATCTCCTCTGTTTTCTGAGAGATTGAGAGCTTTATTTCTTTCTCATACAAATGTGATTGGCGTTTTTGATCACGGAGGGCAATCGTGTGTGTGTAAATGTGTGTCTGGGTGCCTATAAATCCAACTAGGATTTTCAGTGCTGTTTTTCTGGGACGGGGACAGGGCCTTGATCTGTAGCACAGGCTAATCTTGAACTCTGGGTGGAGCCCAGGCTGGCCTTGTACTATTAACAATCCTCTGGCACTGGTGTGTAACATCATACATTTTTTCAATTGGGATCTTTTTAAGTAGGAATTTATTGGTTTTACTCTTATTTTCAAGGCACTGGCTATAGATTTTGCTAACTTTCTATATAAATTTTAGTTAGTTTATAAATACCTGATTTCTGTTACTTTTGTTGCCTACATACAATTTAATGTTCTCTTTTTATATTCAATTGGCTCCTTAGATGTTTAGCCTTAAACATTTTTCTTTAATCAAGTATTTTAAGCTGTAAGTTTCCCTTAGACATACCTCAAGTGCATCCTTCTGAGTCTGACACATGATGTTCCCACCATCAGTCAGTTGATGTGCTTTTTATTCAACTGACATGGTTTTCCTTGGGGATTATTTGTACATGTTTTGCCAACTTCGCAAATGTTTTGTGTATTTTTCTGTATCTGAAAGTTATGGACTTGCAATTCTCTTTGGGTCAAACTTAATCCTCTGTAAAACTCCAATCTTCTAATATTTGAAGACTTGCTTATAGCCAGGGTGTTGTCTCCCTTGATGAGTAGCCCACAGGCTCTGGAAAAGCACAGACTTGGAGTGCTGTGTGAACAGTGCTCTAACACGCCCAGTTCAGGTGACTTGGTTGATAACATTGCTCAAATGTTCAGGATCCCTTCTGTCTGTTGCTCTTCCAATAACTGAGACAGGATTGTTAAAAACCCACAGAACTAGCGAGGCTGTCCATAGATTTTCTTTTTCTTTTTTTCTTTTTAAAATTAGTAAATGGTTTTGAAATAGAGCCAGCCTAGATGTCCATCAACACATAATGAAAATGTGGTACATATACACAATGGAATTGTATTCATCCATAAAGAAAAATAAAATTATGACATTTACAGGAAGATGGATGAACTGGAATTATTGTCCCAAACCCAGAAAGACAAATATTGTATGTTTTCTCTCATATGAAGATCATATATATAGATAGATAGATAGATAGATAGATAGATAGATAGATAGATAGATAGATAGATAGAGATAGAGATAGAGATATAAATAGAGATAGAGATATAGAGATATAGAGATATGGGTTTAGGTCATGAAACTAGAAACAACAACAACAACAAAAAAAAAAACCAGGAGGGGAAAGAGGTATCAAAGGCTGGTTGAGGGGTGGGAGAGGGTAATAGACCATGTGACATAAAGGAGGAAGGTTGGTAGTGGGAGGGCAGGGGACTAGCAGGAGAGAGGCACAAGGTTGGAGGAGGGAAGTGGGTAGAGTAGGTAGAGAGATCAACAACAAGCAAGTATGCATGAGAGCCTCATGGTGAAGTCCATCCCCTTGCACACCATGTGTAGCTAGAGTTTTTCTGCCTTGTCCACAGCCCAGATTTTGTGGCATGCTAGTATGATAAATGCCTGTCGGGTGAATAACGTCTCTTCATGTGTCACATGTCAAAACACTAAATTTTAGAAATAGGCAACCAAATATTTTAACACGTGCACTGGCTGCTTTGATTAAACACCTAACAAAAACAACTTGAGAAAGGAAAGATTGGTTCTGGCTCGTGGTGCAGAAGACATAACACAGCCCAACGTGGTGGGAAAGTACAGTGGGGCGGGGGCTCTTAGCCGTGAAGTGCAAGTGTGAGGTGACTGCTTACACTGTCTGCAGCCAGGAAGGGGAGGGGAGTGGGCAGGAACCAGGGACACACTTCCTCCAACAATGCCCCACCCAACAGGTTCTACAACCTGCCAAAACAGCCTCCACAGCTGGTGATCAATCATTAACACAGGAGCCTTGGGGAGCATGCCACATTCAGACCATCACACCGTGAAAATAAAACAGAGGATGTTTTAGAAATTATCAAGACCAAATGAATAGTTAGGTATTCCCAATGTCTCAGATTGGTTGAAAGTGAGGTCAAAGCTCTACAGAGACATCTTGAGACTAGGGACTCTCTTAAAGACATACAGGGATATGGAAAGGGGCAGGCCCAACTATGAGCGCTAGATGACCGATCAATCTAGCAAGTCATTCATATTTGTGCAGTGCTGAAATATAGAGACATCATGAAGCAGATCAGTATTTTTTGTTAAATCTGGGTGAATTTTTAAGTCAGATATTTGCAATGATCTAAAATCAGGATGCATTTCAAGTACAAAGACAAAACCCAAATGCAAAATTATTGTAATTATAAGAGCAAAAACCAAACACACATTTTATAATTTTATTAGTAGGATAGAATGCTATACAGAAAGAAGTGAGGGCAATTATCAAATTTTCTATGCACAAGAGCAGAAGAACTTGGTTTTAAATGTCCATGAACTGAAGTTGAGTGTATCGGTTAGCTACACCAATGAAGAAGACCCCTGAGAGCAGCACCCCACCACCACCACCACCACCCGGCTCTTCCTGGTGTACTCAGGGTGATGTGTGCTTAATTTCAGGTGAGGGCTTACTTGAGTCATGTTCCTGGTTCTGAGGGCACAGCTAGAGGTCTGGAGGAGCACCCTAGAAGAATGCTTGAAGAAATGATAGTTTCCTCCAGAGATGAGGATGCCAGGGACTAACAAAGGCACCTCCAGGTAACTGGAGATTTTCTTTAGAAAAATGAGTAGACTTCTGTGTTCCTCAAGAGATTTTCAAGTCAGTCTTTCTTCTTTATCAACTATTTGGAGAGACAGTTTGATTTTCATGGCAAGTCAAAATCCATCAGCACCATTAGCACAGAAACTCTCTCAAAGAAAAAGAATGATTCACATTTTAACAGGGTGTGCTCCCTGGATGGGAGCATCACAGGCCTTTCTCAGGGACACTGCGAAAGGAAGTCCCATGGGTGTCATTAGGAAGGAATAGCCCTTAGGAGCCCTTCCAACTCCAACATTCCACAGCTCATGACCAACACAGTATGGGGCCTTGGATTGCTGGACCTGGACAGAAAGTGATGTGGATGCCCGCAGCCTCGGGGTTACGTGTGACAAGGTCACTAAGGCTCTGTCCAAGGTCCCACTGATGCTAGCTAGACATACTCCATTTCTGTCGGATTTTCTTACCATGAATAAGGCTAATAGTTGAATTCAGAACTCCAAAGAGGGTTTCAAAAGCTCTGGAGTCTTCATTGTTGAATTAATTACAGACCTGTAGTGGTCACACAATAGTGCCAATCTCCCCCCCTCCAAATAAATGTCAGGCTGGTAACTCCCCCACCAATTTGGTTAAAGAAAATGGTTTTATTTATGGTTTGAGCCAGAACCAAGAAAAAAATCTTAACTTTTTCCTTTCTTGTGTAGTATCACAATTTATAGGGGAAGATGGGCCTAGTAACTTAAAATTCCAAATTCTGGACATTTTATTCCATATCCAAACAGAGATCAGTAACCATAATATGAGCTTGTAGATTCTTATTCTCATTAAATTCCTGGTGGTGTGATTAATTTGCCCCTGTGTATTTATGACCTTGCTATGTCTGATGAGATAGAAAGGTGATTTTGTAATAACTACCCGCCAATGTTGTTCTTATACAACTTGCCCAGGGTAGGTTGGCTCTGACTCTTCTCTGCCATCCTCCTGCTGGAGCTGGGGACAGCATCCCCAAAAGCACTCACTGATGCTAACAGTCATCATTCAGAAGTCATGTGCAAACTTGGATTTTGGGAACAGCCCAGAGAAAGTACCTCCTGTGGAGAATACGTGGCACCAACGACAGGGAGATGTGTGGCTTCCCGAAGCTTCTGCAGAAATAGGTCATTTCTGAGAAGGACCAGCCCTCGACCCACTGGCTGGCTCCTAGCATGCAGCCACCAAGGCTGCCGCCTGTGCTGCTGGCCCCGCTGGGAGACAGTGCCGCCAGCCTTGGTTGTGCTCCAAGGGTTCTGGTAAGTTGTTCTTTCCTTTTCATTTGAGTACAATTTTTAAAATTTATTATTTGGTTTCCTTAATGATGCGCTGATATTTCAATAGTGAAATATCCCTGGCAAGATAAGCTCACTGGGACAATGGTGGCATGACTGTTAAGGGAGTAACTAATCACGCTCTGATTTGGAATTAAGTCCTATTCCACTAGAGGAACTGCCCGATACTGTGAGCCTTGTCAGGAGCCCATGACCGAGGAAGTAATAGAGCCTAGGGGAGGACCTACCACCCTGTTTTTGCTAGATGGAGGTGGCATCAAACTGCCTTCTGATGATTTCTGTTCATATCCGTAGATTAGTGTGGACCTCAACCTTCATCAGAGAAGTCTCTTTTTTTGTTTGTTTTGTTTTTGTTTTGTTTTGTTTTGTTTTTTGAAACAGGGTTTCTCTGTGTAGTTTTGGTGCCTGTCCTGGAACTCACTCTGTAGCCCAGGCTGGCCTCGAACTCACAGAGATCTGCTTGCCTCTGCCCCCTGAGTGCTGGGATCTCTTTTTATACTGGGTAGTATCTAATGTAGAAATTCACAGTTGGTCACTATGGAATGATTAGCCCTAAGTCAGACATCTATATCATCTCTTCCAACAACTCAGAAGTTGAAGCAAAAAGAATGTAAAAGCCAGAGGTTTCACGCAGAACATTATCTTCTGGACAGGACCTGGCCGTTGGACACGAACAGCTGCAGCCCTGGTTACCTGCATCATACCCGCACAAGGCTGGGCCTTCACTCTTTCATGATGCGATAGCAAGGGGCTCGGGAGCCCCCTCCTTCTTAACTGGGGGACTAAACACAGATAATTGGTGCTGGGAGAGCAGGTATCATTTTCTTCACTGGTGTGGCCACTGATATGGTGCTCTTGTCCCAGGAAATAATCCTCAACTCATGCTCACACAAGAAACCATAGTCAAACTTGGTAGGCCATTAAAGAAATAGGAAAAGAGCTTGTTGGAAAGAATAGGGGTTTCATAAACAGAGGAATAAAGATGAAAGAGAATAATGGGGGCAGTGAACATAACCAAAATTCAGTATATACACGTATGAAATTGTCAAAAATTAAAGAACAAGAGTATGGGGTTCAATCTCCATGTGTTTGCATACTATCTTGTTATATTTTCATGGTATTGTTTAACAAACAGTCCTTTACCTCCCGTTATTAACTCCCCACGTAAAAGGCAGGGGAAGCAGAACACAGCCTTGGTCTGATGTGATAACCTCAAGTTTCATCTCCAGATGCTCAGGGTAAAATTAGAAAAGGTGCCGAGGAGACAAGAGAAATCACTGTTGACAACACATTTTACCTACCAGGCCAACATTGTTCATCAGCCCCATAAAATGTGCCAATACTTACCAGCACTCTAAAATATGCACTAATAATAAGTAGAGACACCAGACGTAATGCAGTCATTGATGAGAAATGAATTTATGGTTCCTGGGGGACGGAAATGACGGGGCATCTCACACCGGACCAAGTCGGCTCTGGATGAAACTGAGAGCTGTTCCCCTTTGTTAAGCCTCAGATGAAAACAGCATTGATCTTGATTTTAGTTATAAAATAGCAAACCCTATTTGTGCTATCAGGAAACAGAAGCCAATCTTCAAGCTATTACCTTTCTGATCCAACATGCCCCTGTCTGTCTCTTTGTCTCTCTGCCTTTGTCTCTCTGTCTCTGTTTCTGTGTGAGTGTGTGTGTGTGTGTGTATCCTTTTGATAGTTAACATTTAGTGCTTTTGTTTGAAGGTCAGAACCAAGTCCTGTCCACACTAATCCTTGACTTGCCAAGTCATAAATCATATAACATTCTTCTCTCTGTGTCTTAAAGCAAAAAGCAAACTTCTACCTAATCAGCTGGATGCCTGAACCCCTGCATTTCCTTCATGAAACCTTCATGTTCATACTGATCTGAAGCAACCACAGCTTCAAGGAGGCTGATCTATTGTTGAGGACAGTTCACAAGGTCCATTTCCACTTACAATGGCAAGTTCAACCCTCCAGGTAATACAAACAGGTAAAAGCTTAGCTTGCTTCCACATACAGGAAAGTATGACGCCAACCTCCTACCATCCTTGAAGAACCCAACATGTAAGTAAATACTAACATCTCACCCTCCCTTCTCAAGGACCATTAAACTGGACTTCAGACATTGAGAGTAGGTGCAGCTCCACATTTTGTCCAATCACATTTTAAGATTTGTTTTCCTGTTAGAGCTAAATTAACTTGTACCTGTGACCACTAAACTTTAACTTTCTATATTTTCAATTGGCTTTGCAATTATCCTTTTGGAATGCTTTATTTAATTTCTGTCTTGCATCCTAATGTGATCCAAAATGCAAAACAGATCATTGTATTATTCCTATTTGTGTTTTTGCACTAGAGTAGTTTCAATATCCAAATTCACAATTATCAGTAAAGAGATAAAACTGTTCCAAAGCTATGACACTGTGACAGACTCTCTCTCCTTAGAATGAAAATAGTGGGTTTTTTAACAACAGAAAATAATAGCAAATAAGCATCACAGTTCATTTTTATTGAGCCCAGAATAGTGCCGGGGACTCTACAAGAATGACACATGTCTTTCCTCTTTAATTCTTACAGGAAACATAAAAGGCACATGCTCACTAAACTCTTGCTTCAGGATTGCACAAAGACAATTTCTGGATCACAGTGATGTCACTGTGGGCTTGCAGGATATGGAATCTCAGGCTCTTCTAAGTAGGATAACCATATATCCAGATGACAACGTCATACCCAAAGGACACTGCCGTGTCAAGGAATCTCTCTCAAAACATTTATGGATGGGCATGTCCAAAGAGCAAAACAAAATGATTCTCTAGAGAGGAGGATATGAGATGATTACCTTGTAATACCCACTCTTGGAGGAAGTACTGATTCTAGAATGGCTGGAGGTGTTCTGAGACACCTAGAGGCTCTGAGAATCACTGAGGTCTCCCTCAGAATGATAGAAATAGAATTTCCTAAGAATAAGGAAGAGCCTCACTCCCCTACAAAGAGTATGCCTCACTTCCCATAAGGAAGATCCTGACACTGCCTGTGGGAAGCTTGGCAATAAAACAAATGTCTATTTCCTGTCCCAGAAGCTCAAAGAAGGACAAGAAGTGGACGGCTGGCCCCATGGGGCAGCACTCCATCTGCCTATCCCTTGGAGCCCTGTACTGTGGCTCTGTGTGACAAGGAGGGTTGCTGAGCACAGGCTTCTTCCACACGGGTCCCCTGCATGATGCTGAGTTCACTGCTGGAAGCAGGAGCTCTCCTGCTCAGGCAGCTAGAATCCTTGCAGGGTGAAGGATGGGAAGTTTCCAGAAGGAGGAGGGAGCATGCTCAAGAGCACAGTGAGTCAGGGGAAGCTCAGGACCTCACTTTTATCTCTGCTGAGGCTCTATAGGCTGCATCACCGTGCTCCCTGGGCTTTGGGGATGGTGGGTCTCTCAGCTGACATGGCACACAGAATCCTTGCATGTTTGCTTGGAATAAGATCAGGTAAGTGTATTTACACTCTCCTGTATGGAAGAATTACAACACACTGTAAACATGGGCAATGATTGGGTAAACTGAAGGGACCCTTGATCAAGAATAAACACCAAAAGGAATGAAATTATGTGGTTTGCAGGAAAATGGAGCAAATAGATTTTCATATTAAATGACTCCGGTCAGTCTCAGTGGGACACGTAGACCATGTTTGTGGCGGGGCAAGAGAGTCCAGAGGTATTCTTGTATTCTTGCTGAGGTCATTTTAGCTTTGACTAGAATTTGATCTCCTTGATGGAAAATCTTGTGGAAAATTACCCAACTCTAGTCTGGGCACCTGAGATCAAGATGCCCCAGTTAACTTATTTTGGCTACCATTAAACTGCCTGCTTTTGCATAGCTCCCCCTCTGGCTAACTGCTTATCTTAACTTCTGTTAAACTGCTTGCTTGCACAAAACCTCCCTTTGCAGGTGCCTAGCAAAGTAACAGGATGTGATTTTTGCTTTTAAAAGTCCCTCACTCTAAATGCTTGGGGCTACCCCTGGGTCCGAAATATCTGAGTGTAGTCCCAGTAAGCTGGAATAAAGACTTTTAATTGGCTATAGAATGTGTCTGAGTGGTCTTCTCTAGTGGGCTTCCTATAACATTTTTCTCCCCTTTGTAGACACTGAAGTTTATATCCATACATAAAATCGCATGTGCATATATAACTTGAAAGAAGTGAAACTGTGTAGGGAAATGAAGGGGACTAGACAGGTGTGAGGAATGTGAGGAGAGGGGGACATTTTGAATATGTGTACATCATATACCTGTATTAAAATGTTATCACGATGAGTTGGAGGAAAGGAGGTGATCAAAATACATTGTAAAAAATTTTCGATAATAGTTTTTTTTAAAAGAAAAACAAATTTCTTGCAAACCCCAGCACCATGCCCAGTGAATGAATATATGTCCATCAATAAATATGGAGTGAGCACCAAATGAGTCAAAAGTTGTTTTTAGAAAAGGCATTTTAGGCTGCAATATCCTGCTGTGGAGTCAGAACTAGAAAGGAGTGAGGTGCTGGGCCCTTCCTGTGAAGTTCTTTCTGCCAAGCAAGCCTGAAAGTCAAGGGGAACAAGTCAGGATAAAAGCTCAGGACTGGCTTCTCACCATGAGGAAAATCACCGGATTCTCAACCACAAGTGAACAAAGCGTCACATAATATGTGGACATATGAAGCCTGAGATTCTTTTGAGAGTCCCCCTCCCCTCCAGCAACAAGAGCAACTCTGGAAGTCTAGTCCAGCTGTATTTGAACTTCATAAGGCACGTGGCCTTCACTTGCCACTGGAGAGCTTCCAGAGGAGTCCATCAGCATGCTTTGGTGGCGGGACTTTCATCAGAGAGTATCCAACTAGGTAGGAGAGGGGCACCTCACAGGCAATCTGTCACTTGTTTCATCCCAGAAGAATTGGAGGTCACTTCAGCCTCTATAGCATAGAGACATGCTACCAAGAGAAGCCGCTTCTTCGTGGACCTCAGGTTCGAGAAAGCAGCCTCATCAGATTCAGCACAAAAGTCCAGGAGTAGAACTTTCTCTGAGGAGGGACCTATCGCTCTCCCTCTGTTCAGAAGAGTTTGACAAGGGAAAGACCTGGTAACCACATCTCCAAAGAGCTACTGGAGTATTCCCCCCTGCTCATATTTACTTACAAAAGGGATGGAGGCTCCCTTTGTAAAATCCCCACTGTTTATCCTATTGTGTTTATTTTAAAAGTATATATCAGCCACTGAAAAGACAACTTTGTGTGGAAAAGACAATTTTTAATATAAAAATTAAGGCTATTCCTAGGGCTACGAAGGAAGGTGCCAATTTAAAAGAAAAAAGATTAGGAAATAATAATGAAAGCTGTATGCCTTATCACTTCAGGTAAAAATATCTTATGAATAATATAATCATTGTCTCTGGTTATTGGTATGAAGAAGATAAGTATGCACTGTGCAGAGCGATAGAGGGATGGCAGTGGGCACAGACTCAGAAACGGGTTAAGGACCCCTGGGTCATCTGTGAACAGGATTATCCCACACATGAGCCCTGGGGTCGGTTTAGATTGTTAAATTTATCTCTGTGACCACAGGGCCAAGCAAGACATTTTGTGTTTGTGTGTTATCTTTCAGCCCTGTTCACTGTGACTTAGCAAGGGGGTCTCAGCAATGACAGGAAAAATCAAGTGATCCAAAGTCCTGGCTTCTCTCTCTCTCTCTCTCTCTCCCTTGCTTCCTTCCTTTCTTTCTTCTTCTTTTCTTTTTAGATGAGGCCTTACCTGGTGCTTCCTAGGAAACTCCAGAGATCTACCTGCCTCTGCCTCCTGAGTTCTGAAATTAAAGGCATGTGCCACCATGCCCGACCCTACTTGGGCTTTTAGACAGTGAGTTACTACGCCATGGGAGAGTCAGACAGGGGTGTTTCATAGCATCCCCTTGCAGTGTGACTCTATGTGTTGCTTTTAATTTTGTTTTGATATTGGCACAGTAGTGTTGTCTTTGGGGTTCTGGGGCTGTGGGCTCATCAGAAGGGTTGCCAGGTGACTGCTCAAAAGTCATTTACATATCTCGGGTATCTTGGGGGTTTCTCCAGCATTAGTGTAGCCTTGTTTAAGAAGCAGACGGACCCCGCTGAGTCAGCATGCCCAGGGATCCTGCTGCTTCCCCCTCCCTGGGAGCTGGGGTTGCAAACTTCCACCATCACTCTGCTCTTCTTTATGTATGTTGTGGGACTCGAACTCAGATCCTCGGGCTTGCATAGCAAGCCCTTTAACAACTGAATCATCTCTTCTGCTCCAAAGAAAGATATTTTAAAATTTGCTACTCTACCCTGTGGATGAATGAATATCATACGTAGTAGCTGTAAGGCTTCTATAATTATCATCCTTAATAAATCACATACCCAAGCATAATCATTACACTTGTCTAGCCAATAGTCCTAATTTAGTGTCCACTGGGAACTAGCTATGCAAGCAGCGCGAGGGTGTAAAAGACCAGTGTTTTCATTTCCCTACGCCTGTGGTCTAGAGAAAGAAGGGGGTGAAAGAAACAAGCAACTATTTGAGAATTCTGGTGGCTGGCTAAGTCAGAAAAGACAGTCAAGGAAGTGGTGTATGAAAAGGTGACAGCCAAGGCCAGAGAAAGAACCCACAGGTGAGCTGGTGCTGTGCCCATCAGTAAAGAGAAATACGAGTCCACCTGGAGCAGCCAGAGTTTTGTCCACAAGGGGGTGTGGGGGCTGGTGTGCCTGAGAAGCAATAAGCCAGGAATGGGGTTGGAGAAGCAGTCAGGATCTAACAGAAGTGACCCTTGTGTTAGGAGGGCACTTTGAGCCTTGCCACGTGGAGAGTGTGGGAGGAATCACAGGCTCTGACGTCCATGTTCAGCAACTCTCCTTCTTGTTGCACAGAGAAGAAATGAGAAGTCCAGGAGCCACTGTGACTTAGGGCACAGCAACAGTTGTCACAGCCCCGTCAAGTGGTGCACAGGCCTGAGAGTAGCAATGCCTATACAATGGGATTTGATTTTCATCCTTCAACATATGTGATGGCTGCCTTCAGCTCTTTGTCTAGTAAGTCCAACAGCTGGGTCCCCTTGGGGATGTTTTCTTTGGTTGCAATTTTTTTTCTAAGTAGGATCTACACTTTCCCATTTCTTCATGTGTCCGTAGTATTTTGTTGAAAACAGGACAATTTGCGTAACAGAATGAGGCGACTCTGGGCATCGGATCCTGTTCTCTTCCCAGGATGTGTCACTACAGCCATTTTGTGTTTGTTTCCTGTAAGGTTGGCATTTTCTGTCATGTATGACCGTTGATCACTCAGCCTGATTAGCTTAGCATTCAGATACTAATTTGCCCTGGGGATTTTCAGAACAATTGTGCCAGTGAGTCTTTCGGGACACCTTGAACACTTTCTCCATGTGCTGGGGCACACTTCCAGCGCTCAGGCCATCACAAGCCTTCCTTAGCCTTTGTTTCTTACTTGTGCAGGCTCTTAAGAGTGACTGGGCATGAGTCATTGGGGACCCCTTTGGATCCTTATCTACATGTGTGTGTGTGAAGCATGAACCTAATTAGTGTTAACAATAAAAACCCAGAGTCAGATACTAGGGTGAAAGCTGAAAGATCAGAGAAGCAGCGCAGCAGCCACCAGAGACTTCTTACCTCTATGAATCCTCAGACCGAAAGGGGGAGAGCCTGTCTCTATGAATCCTCAGGATGAGTGGGCCAAGATCCTGTCTCCACCTCCCGAATGCTAGGATTAAAAGAATGTACCCACTCCCGACCCCCACCTCCCCCACCCCACCCCTACCCCGGTTCTCTTTCTTGTTTAGACTGGTTCAATCTCATGTAGTCTAGGGTGGCTCCTGATCTTCCTGCCTCCTCTTCCCAAGTGCTGGGATTAAAAGTGTGTGCCACCACTGCCTGGCCTCTATGGTTAACTAGTGGTTAGCTCCACCCTCTGATCTCCAGGCAAGCTTTATTTGTCAAAACACAAACAAAATATCATACAACATGTGTGTATGTGTACGTGTGTGTGCACGCGCACGTGTGTGCACGCGCGCATGTGATTATCAGTACATGTGGGGGAAGTGTGTATAGATGTATACATGAGCACATGTGCATGTAGAGTCCAGAGGAGCCTTGGGAGTTGTTCCTCAAGCAGCTGTTCACCTTTCCTCCTTCGTTCCTTCCTTTGTTCCTTCCTTCCTTCCTTTCCTCCCCCTTCCCATCCTCCTCCTTCTCCTTCATCTTCATCTTACTAGCCTAAAGCTTGTCAAGCAGGCTACACTGGGTAGCCTGTGAGCCCTAGAGATCTGCCCGTCTCTGTGGTTACAAGTGCTCTCCTGCACACCGAGGTTTTTTTATGTGGGTCCTTGGAATTGAACTCAGGTCCTCATTCTAGAAGGCAAGCACTTTACTGACTGAGTCATCTCCCAGCCCTGTCAGGTCTCTGCTGAGCATGGCCTAATCCTTCAAAAAACCCAGACATAAGCCAGAGCTTTTCAAAGCCCCCAAATAGAAGTTATGTTGCCCAGATACTTTAAAAATAAATTGACCTTTCTTGTCCTAACTGATATTACAATTTTAATCAGGTGTGGAATTGAAAAAAAATGCAGGTAGTTAATTATTCTTGTAAACGCCTTTGATGTGGCATTTTCCCATGAAGCCCTGAGTCAGGTTAAATGGTGGAAACATCCTTGTGACTTGAGCTTTATTGAGAAGCCATGAGGCATACCAATAGTGACAGCGCTTTAGGGATGGGCCTTCTTGAACCCTTCAAATCTGCTCTGCTGCCTCGGATGGCTTTAGGCTATTGGTTGTTCTTCAAGGACACTATGAACCTGTAACTTCTGGTTGCCAAGGATACCACAGAACTGAGGAGAGAGGGATGGAAGTAGGCCAAGAGAAGACATCACAACTGGGGTTCTTACCAAAGTTCAGTAGTATATCTTGAGATTATTCTGTTCAGATTCGTATAAATCTTTGGCTAATTCTGTGGTTCTGTGGGATGTTGAAAGGGAGCCAGTTGACAATTTTCCCAGTATTGCCATGGTACCTATGGAGGAATATATGTGTGGAAGCCTTCATTCTATCATTCTGAAACTCCCTCAGGAAGTGGTTGGATTTTAAATATCTAAAACAAATTCAGCAGAAATTACCCCAGATTTTGATATGAGGAGTGGAGGAGAAGAAAACCCAAATGTAATTTCAAGGTTTAGGTTCTAAGAAATGGAAAAAATAAATAAATAAAATGAATTTCTGTTTTCTGACAGTGAGTAGGGAGAAGAAGAGAACAGCCATGGTCATGTGAAATGTGAAGTCTATGCTAGACATTCTGAAGAGACCTTGTAGGATGTTGCATGTTCTAGTCAGAAGAGAGACTATAGAGTGGAAGATGTCACTTATGAGCAAGATTTAAACAGTACAATCTTGACCCAAGGAAAATGTGTCTTCAAAGGAGTTCTAGAATGAGGGAGATTCAGTTCCTCAGAAATGGAAAATGAGAAGCATCTGGTGGAGAGGAAGTGACGGGGAAGGGAAACAGGGCAAGAGAGGGGTCGAAACAGGGCAGTGGCTAACCCAGGCTTGGACAATCTGAGCAAACCAGCAGGGGGATCCCAGCTGGATTGAGTTTAGTGGAGCAGAGGGACACATCTGTGAGTGGATTCGAGAAAGAGGGAGAGAAGAGGAAGTAGGGGTGGTAGGTGGGCTGGTTAGTTGTGTGTCAGCTTGACACAAGCTAGAGTCGTTTGGGAAGAAGGAACCTCAACTGAGAAAATGCCCCCACCAAACTGGCCTGTAGGCGAGACTGTGGAGCATTTTTTAAATTAGTGATTGATGAGGAAAGACCAGATCCATTGAGGGTGGGGCCATCCGCAAGCAGGAGGTCCTGGGTGTATAAGACAGCAGGCTGGGCAAGCAGTAAGCAAAGAGGTAAGCTATATTTCTCCAGGGCCTCTGCATCAGTTCCTGCCTCCAACCCCTGCCCTGACTTCCCTGGATAATAAACTGCAAGCTGTAAGGAAAATAAACCCCTTTCTCCCCAAGTTGCCTTTGGCCATGGCATTTCATCACAGCAACAGAAAACCTAGGACAGTAAGTTTCTAGGTTTTTATTTTTTGTTGTTGTTGGCTTTTTATGTGTGTGGGGGGGTGGTAGGGGGGAATGGGTATGTTTACATGGAGGTCCTAGGCATGAAGTAGTCCACACAGGCCTCAGATTATGCTTGGCAACACAGAGCTAAGAGCTAAGTGGTTCTGCTTAGGGGTTTTGAGGAGGCTCTTCTTCCATTTTGAAAGCATTACAAAATGCCATGCTGCAGTGGGACTTGAACCCAAGGCCTTGAGCTTGCTAGAGAAGTGCTTGACTATTGAGCTACACCCCATCATCTTACCGTCAAGCACCAAGCTTTTCCATCAGAGGGTACAGGAAGAAGAAGCAAAGCCGGTCGTGAGCACAGGGAAGATGAAGGGGTCTTGGAAACCAGCTGTTGGAGCCTAACCTCACAGCAACCTTCAGGGGAACTGCGTGGCTGGGGAATTGGCATCATCTAAATAGGGGGACCCCTGCAAAGAGCCCTGCAGTTTCCAGGATCAGCCCAGCCAGAGTCTGGGGCAGCAGCTGGCAGCAAACCGCTCATGAAGGACAGAGGCCAGGCTTTCTGGCAGGGTTTGTTTGTTTTGATGCATCCACTGACTCATCCCCCCACCTATATTTGAGGGTCCAGTTCTGTAGTGAAAAGGAACTGAGATTCCTATCAGATCTCCTGGCCCCTCTTGAGAATTGTGTGCATTTGTGATTAAGTGCATATTAATAACACAGACTGTCCACATTAGAGAGGCATGCGCAGTCTTCCTTGCCAAATACTGAGATCATCCCAAAGCGCTCTGAAGTTAAAACACTCCCTGAAAAACAATTGAGCCCCTCCATGACAGTCTAATTTTGGCTCCTAAAGTAGGCACACCAGGAAAATGGCCACCCCTAAGGACATTGTCTTAGCTACATTTTTTTTTCCATCTGGATACACCACATGTTATAATACCATGTGGCTACCTCTCGTAACTATCTTCCAGAATGCAGATTACTAACTCTTTTACATTTTAGCAGCCCCAAAATGTTCATTCAGTATAACAAACCTTCACACATTTTTACCTCAGGTACTCTTAAGGATGCCTTTGTTTCTCTTGTCTCTGAAATCTAGCGTCTCTCACCAGGCTGCACAACTTTCTGATTCCCTTCCTTCCTCTCCCACAGACAGAAAGAAGGGAAGCCGTAACAACGGATGCCTGGCCTGGGATCCTAATTCCCTGTGCACACCTCATTTACCGCCCAATCAAATCCAGCGGTTGCAGTGGTTACCAGGCAGACTTTACCCTGGAGCTTAAAATTCCCCTCCTACAATATATATAGTTAGTCTTAATAAATAAATGACTTGGACCATGCATTATATATCACTCAAATCCATGAGGACACAAATTATGTATAATACATCGGCTGTGTAATTTATTTATTAAGCAAAACGTGGATTTCCCATGCCCGTGCATGGAGCACAGTTTGTCACACACGGCTAAATGATGTATTCTTATTAGTCCCACTCAATTACCAAGTCATCCCTCTGTGGTCCATGTATTTGTTAATGATAGCGCCACAACGCTGCGTCTACAGTACCTGTGATTTTAGTGATTCATAACCGCTCGCTAAAACTGTGAAAATGATGAATCGGCTGCTGTTGATTAAATGCCGCCAACGGTATGTTTCAGATGTGTTTGTCGCGGTTAGGAGTTAAAGAAACAGCATTGCTCCCAATCATTTACATATCTAATTAAGCCAAGCCCTCACGAGATAGGAAGAAGTCATCAGAAGACAAGAATGAGGAAAGAGGAGCAAACGTGGGTGGGGAGCATCCGTGGGTACTCTCCAGCTTTGCTGGTTATAAATTCTCATCCTCACAGTTTGTAAGGGACAATATCCTCCACTGAGAAGGGCAGTGGAATTTGTTCTTTCTGCTTTGAGGACCACGGACAGGCTGTCTGGCAACGATTCTCGTCTTTGGGGTTCATCTTGGACAACAATGTGTTGTTAACGTTGGAAGAATCCCCAAGTGAAGGCTTTGAAACAGAAACTAATTCCTAGGGACCTGGGAAGGGAGGACACAGTGGTAAGGAAGGGTCAGGAGCATTTCAAGGGATTTCCAACAGCTCCAATTTGGCTTCCACCTCCTCAGAGGGGCTTCCTAGTACTTCTCTGTGACACATGGCAGCAGGAAGGAAAATATCATTTCAAACAAAGATGAATTATCTTTATAGCTTCAGCTCATTTTCCCCCTTATCTGGATCCAGATAGGTTTTATAGCTAATGCTAGAGCAGTATAGAATGAGACTCAGACTTGACGCTGGAGTCACTGTGCTGGAAGCAGGGCTGTGGAGCAAGTCCACAAGACAAGAAGAAAGGACACTGAGGAAAGTTGATGGTTCAGACCAGCGAGGAGGTGTCCGTCTTCCTGAAGCCAACGGAGAAATCTACAAGTAAAGCAGGTGCAGCTTTTGGAAATAAAAACTCCCTAAATTAGACTATGTCTGCAACACACTCAAAGCAAAGAGCAATAATGAACAACAACAAAAAAAGACTACTTTGAATTTCAGAATTTGGGTGCCTAGAATATTTTTAAACT
The DNA here is from genome assembly GCF_949786415.1 of Peromyscus eremicus. NCBI lineage: Eukaryota > Metazoa > Chordata > Mammalia > Rodentia > Cricetidae > Peromyscus > Peromyscus eremicus. The sequence continues at coordinate 70,523,541 of NC_081435.1, read as the reverse complement.
TTGTTTTTTAGAAAGGTAATCTTTGGCAGTGTCTCTGTGGTGGCCTTCCCCTAGAGCAGTGGTTCTGAACCTTCCTAATGCTGTGACCCTTTAATACGGTTCCTCAGGCTGACACCATCCCCCTCCCCCCACACGCACCCTAAAATTATTTTCGTAGCTACGTCATAACTGTAACTTTGCTACTGTTTTGAACCATAATGTAAATATCTGTGTTTTCCCGATGGTCTCAGGTGACCCCTGTGAAAGGACTGCCAACCCCCAAAGGGGTGGAGACCCACAGGTTGAGAACCTGTGCCATCTTCCAATGAACATTCACTATCAACACCCCAAACCTGTAATTGACTGTGAAGGAGAAAATCAAAACAAAACGACATGGAGCACAACTCTGGCACGTATGTGTCACATTATTTAACTGACTTTGTGTCGAAAGTTGTGTGATTCCCTCTGCCAAAGTCTGTCCTGTCCCCTGAGTGGCTTCATCCTCAGATCTGAACATAACTCCGTGTGTCCCAGCAACTCCAGATCCGGCTGGCTGCCCACTCCTGGCTGGAAGCGTTCATGGCACTTGGTCATCCAGGGCAGGATGCTTGTTGGCCTGCCTTGTCTCTCACGGGAAGCACAGAGCGCATCTGCCAACCAGTCCTCTGAGCAGAAGAAACCCCCTGGGCATGGAGGGGCATGCAAGGATGGTGGGACCCCTCAAGTCCTGAAGTCTGTTCTTCTCAGGGACACTGGGAGGGGTGCAGAGCTGAAGTTCTCACTTTTTCCCCTAATTAACCAAATTACTTCAGGCATTCTGTACCTCAGAGTCCACATTTTAGCATCACAGATGCAAGAGGGGCTAGAGAAGGCACCGGTGGTGATGAGGGCAAGTAAGAAATACGTATGTAGGAAGACATCATGAAGAGGCGCCTTCTTTTGTTCACTAACTAAATTTAAAAACAGACACCCTCAGGGACAGCCTTCGCTTGCCTCCTCTACATTTTAAGTTCCAGGCTCCTCCGATTCCCACAGCACCTCCAGTTTGCCTGTAGTTTGGGTCGCTCTGTAGCTGTCAGGGAAGAGCCCAAAGCACTCCCAGTGTGGCATGTGCGGGGCACACTTACAGACATCCCAGCAAAATGTCACAGGGCACTTCTCCCCAGAGGCTCTAGGTCCCCGCCCACCATACCAAAGGGCCAACTCAATGCTAATCATCTCAGCCCCTGGAAGCTGGTCCCATTTCACTTCAGGACATCCTTCCCCACGTCCCTCATAGGACATGATGATTGATTCCCCTCCCCCACACACACACACACACAAATCTGTAGTGGTGGAGTACTCTGCCCACCAACCTTCCCTGGACCATCATCCCTCAGTATTTGTGTGATGCCACCATAACATACAATCCTGCTCTGTGTTTGAAAGCGACATCATCTACTCCAAGAGTCAGGACATGTCCTCTCAGCCCTGGTAGTGCATGATCTACCCATATACACATTTTCTAGAAATTTCCTCAACAGCAATGTCTTGGACTGATTCCTTCTTAGGCCTCTGGAAAGTTTTCAACGCAAAGTCATTTAAGAGAGAAAAGTTCCAGTTCTACTCGATGCAAACCTCAAAGCCAGAGCTGACGATGAACATGAGTTCTGTTGATTTCCACAAATGGAGTCTGTGGTCACCTCCTGTGGGGAGATTTATACAGAAAAATGTAAATGAGAAAAGCCTGAGAGAATTATTTGGCCATGAAGCGTAAGCCAGGGAACCCCATTTACCACCAGCAATAGCCTAGGTGAGAAAGCTTTGGTTTTTATCTGGCAGCTATGGAAAAAAGCAAACACAGAAAATCAGATCTGGGAATGAAAATGACCGTAAAACAAGAACAGGGTCCGTTACCCAGTTCTTGGTAGGTCCTGCCCAGACGTGTCAGGAGCCATTTCTGAAAGGAGCATCACCAGGGCCCCAGCTCCAGCTCCAGGTGGGGAGCAGGCAGGGGTTTCCTGTTCTAGGTTCACTCGGGGTTGCAGAAGGCAGGCAGTCGGAGATCTGATGCCAACGCCATCTCCAACGAAGCAAAGCCCAGGTTCTGATGGCCTCTCCCTGGAATGACCTGCTTCCCGGGGGCTGTGGGGGAATCTGGAGACAGGAAAGGTCCGGGTCAAAATGCCTTTCCACGGCTTAGACAGCGGTGGTTTGTTTTCTTGCTTTCAAAAGTCCCTCCGAAAATGCAGGGCCTCTGGAAACGCCAGCGTCTCCTTTATTTATACCTTAGTGTGCTCTGGTTTAAAGCATATTCTCTCCAATAACTAGCTGAGGTCTTTCTCCTTGGGGAAAAAGGAGCAAGTACCTTGGGCTATATGAGACCTTGTCTCGAAGAAACAAAACCAAAGTATGAAAGAAAGAAGAAGCAGAGAAAGAAAATCTTTGTTGTTTTGTTTCATTTTTGTTTTGATGTGGCTCATCCTAGGGAACTGACAGCAGCGTCTAAGGGCCACACACACTCAGTCCCAGATATCCTACAGACATGGGTTTGAACTCCTTTCCTATAAAGAAGATTGTGTCACTTTAAAGGTTTCTGAAAAATTCTTATTTGTATGCACGTGTACATGTGCATGTGCCTGTGTGTGTGTGTGTGTGTGTGTGTACACACCTGTGTGAATACACAGTGGAAGCTATCCAGAGTTCAATACCAGGTGTGTTTCTCTATCGCTCTTTACATTTTGGAGACATAGTTTCACCGAATCTAGAACTTGCCATTTCAGCTACAGGACTGGCCAGCAAGCCCATGGGAGCCTCCTATCACCACTCCACAGAGCAGATGTTACAGATAGGCTTTTATGCAGTGTGCATTTTGTAGCTTTTTAAAACCAGGAATAAAAACGTCTAGCTGGAAACTAACTGGTCCCTCACCGTCAGAGGCAGAAGGAGCTTCTAATCAGATATCAGCTCCTATGACTTGAAGCGTGGCCTCCTTATTGGGTGGAAACCCTACAACCATTTAACTGTCTATGGTAGTGGTTTGCAGTTGGCCTTGTGCCAGCTAGGTCCCTCCCAACACTATGTTCACAAGAGTGCTCATGAGCACATGCTTTTAGAGAAACAAGATATCACACTAGACCAGCAGGACCGGACAGGGCAATGCAGACGGTGTGTGGTTCATGAAATAAGGAAAAACGGGCAAATAACTCAGAAACTATTTCTGCTGTAGTGCTTATCTGAGCTACTTTTCCTGTTGCTGTAGTGAAAATACCCTGACAAATCAGCATCAAGGAGGAAGGGTTTGTTTGGCTCCCAGTTCCTGGTTACGGTCCATTATGGCAGGGAAGTCACAGCAGTAAGAACTTGGGGAGGCTGCTAACACTGTAGCCCTGATAAGGAGGCAGGGAGGGAGGGAGATGGGGGGAGAGAGACAGAGACAGAGACAGACAGGGAAAGAGAGAGAGACCACTGTGCTCAGCTCACTCACTCATTTTAACTCATCCGAGGACCCTAAACCATGTAATGGTGCTGAACACAGTTGAAGAGGATCTTCCTAATTCAATTCATCTAGATAATCCCTCACAGGTGGGCCAAAAGGCATGCCTCCTAGGTGATGCTAGATGAGCCTATCAAGTTGACAATCTACACAGAGCTTCACGGAGGATAAGATGATACAGCCCAGCAATCTGTGCTTTACTCCCCAGGTGATTCATCTTTGCTGTCCTAGGTCATGGGAACTCAGCTGTGACGGTGGAGGAACCACCTCCAGGCAAGCAGCATGGATTCATATATGTGGTCAGCTCATCAGAATTTAAAGGGAGACCATGTGAGAGTCCCCAAGGTACGCCATCACTGCAAACAGAGGGTCCTTGTATTAGTCACTCTTCTGTTGCTGTGATAAAATATTCCAACCACAAGCAAGTTATGAAAGAGTTCATTTTGGTTTATGGTTCCAGAGGGAGGGTCCATAATGGCCAAGAAGACACAGCATGGCATGGAAGCAGAGGCAGGAAGCTGAGCAATCACATCTCAACCATACACATACAGGAAGCGGGGAGACCGAGCAGGAAGAGGGGTGAGACTGTAAACCTTAAAAGTCCACCTCCAGTGACGTATTTCCTCCAGCAAGGCTCCATCTCCTAAAGGTTCCATAGCCTCTTCTAACAGCGCCGCCAATGGGGGAAAGTGCTCAAATGCATGGCATCTCTCTGGGACAGTTCTCCGACCACCGCAGTGTGTATCTTCTGCTTAGGGAGACCAGCAAAATCCCTTGAAACTGGCTGCATGAGGGATGGTAGGAACAGCAAGACATCAGAGGAGACTTAAAACTCAAAGGAGGAGAAGAGGGAAGAAGGAAGACAAGCATTTAGCAGGCTGTTCTTGCAAACATCCATGAGGAGACGGGAGAGTGGGGTGAGGGGAAAGGGGGCAGACTGAGAAGAAGGAATGAGATGCTCACACCAGGGATAAGGAGCAAATCTTGGGGCTAGAGCTTGCTAGGCAGGAAGTGCTGCAAGGTTCCTGCACCGAGGAGTCCCCCAGCATAGAAGCACTGGAGAACAACTTCATTTCCATGGTTCTTTCCAAGGCCCAGCAGCAGCAACATCTGCTCAGGGCTGACACAGAGCTGCTGGTGGCAGCATACACAAGGAAGAGGGGCCATTCATCTCGGGGCCACTTTGGAAGCGCACTCTGGACAGAGTGTGCCTGCAACCAGGTAAGACCTGAAGGCACTTGCAGACTCAGTGGAAAGGAGTCTCCAGCCACTGGCCTCTGGGGCCCAAAGAGACAGCGATGATTGCTGTGGGATGGTCTGTATGTGCTCTGATTGGTCAATAAATAAAACGCTGATTGGCCAGTGGCCAGGCAGGAAGTATAGGTGGGACTAACAGAGAGGAGAATTGAGAGAACAGGAAGGAGGGGAGACACTGCCAGCCGCCGCCATGACAAACAGCATGTGAAGACGCCAGTAAGCCACGAGCCACGTGGCAAGGTATAGATTTATAGAAATGGATTAATTTAAGCTATAAGAACAGTTAACAAGAAGCCTGCCATGGCCATACAGTTTGTAAGCAATATAAGTCTCTGTGTTTACTAGGTTGGGTCTGAGCAGCTGTGGGACTGGCGGGTGACAGAGATTTGTCCTGACTGTGGGCCAAGCAGGAAAACTCTAGCTACAGATGATGACTGAAAGGGATGAGGTGGGGAGGGACACAGCACAGGGCATCATTTTGGGGAGAGAGATAGGAAGAAAGATTCTCTCACAGCCCAGGTTGGCCTGGAACTCCCTAGATGGCAGAGGCTATCCTTGAATTCTTGCTTCTCTACCTCCAGAGTGCTGAAATAGGTATGCACAGCCACGACCAGTTTATGAGTTGCTAAGGATTGAACGCGGGCCTTCATTCAGGCTAGACAAGTACTCTACCAACTGAGCTGAACCTCTAGACCTACGATGTGTGTCATGGAAAGAGAGTGATCATCACCTAGACTGGAATGTTGGGGACTTGTGGGAATTAAGGGAGGATTGAAGTTTTCAAAATATAGCCTGGAAGCTTCTAATATGTCCACATAGCCTATAGGCTTGATGTTAGCACATAGAAAGACTCTGTTTCTGTCCCACCCATTCCCATCGGTAGCAAATTTGACTCCTGCTGTCCTGCATGACTGGGTGAGGCCAGAACCAAGCAGTGACCTGCTGGAGTCCTGCACTCTTGGCTGACCCTGCTTTCTACACAGCAGAGAAAGGAATGAATCTTTTGGGGCAGAGAAACACAAGCCAGGAACTGCTCCAGTTCATACTTCAGTGGCTCCCAGGTCTGATGTATGAGAACTGTTTAAAGCCAGAAACACAAGTGATACAGAAGGTCATCAAAATCTCCGTGAGCTGTGTCTCCCTTCCTCTGTGAGGGCTCTTGTTTCTCTCTTTGGCGATCCTACCATGCTGTCTAAGTCTTGTGCTGGGTATAAACTACCCTTAGAGCCCCCTGCCATGCCTCTCTGTCTGTCTGTCCATGGCCTTAGTAATGCTTCTAATAAAGCCCATACCTTCCAATAATCTCTCTAAGTGTCCTCTCGAATGTGCCTAACAACAGTAGGAACAGAGAGGTTCAGGAAGCTCGACATGAGCAGAAGCTGCTACTGGCCACACACTCTGGATCACTTGAATCCTTGGTGAAGATTTGGTGGGAAGGTGGCTCCTTCTTTTACAGCTTCAGGATAAGGTCCACTGAAGCAGCATACAGAAAAAACAAAACTTCAAAATATGAAGGCCTCATGCAGCCAAGTACAGAGTGGGGTAGTAATGGGCCTCACCACCTCTATCGAGTCTTGGGATAGACCCTGTCTCCTCAGACACATATGACCAAGGACAAACTCTGGACGCTCCTTCAGTTCAGTGGTACAGCACCAGTCTTGTGTGCTTTGGCTCAGTGGTACAGCGCTCACCTGCCTTGTATGCACAAAGCTCTGCATTCAACTCCAAGCATAAGACAGGAGGACCAAGATAAAGGAAAAGAAAACAGAAAGGGAGAAAGAGAACAAGAAAAAGAAAGTGGAAAGAAGAGGAGAGGAAAAGAAAAAGAAAACAACAATTCTCTCTCTGGTCTGCATCAGACGGAGTACCAAATATGCGTTGGGCAACAGTGAGCAGGGACCTGGCCAGTCTCATCTGTTCTAAAAGAACGGTTTGTGGGTCATCTGAAGATGAGGCAAGCCCACAGACTGGCAACACCCTGGGGCTCTGCCGTCACTGAACTCACCACAGTATCAGGCTATGCACAGCAGCCCAGTCACATAAAACATTCTACCTGGTGTCACTCTGCATATCAACACAAAACATCCCCAACACAGGGCAAAGTCAGACAATTACTGCAGATTCTACAGTGCGATCTACACCAGAGGACACAGGGTGACCCAGAACTCTGTGTCTGTGTCCCTCAGTCGCCGTTGTCATCATCATCAAAAAGAGCACTAACTGAGGGAGCACTTCCTATATTTCGGTTAGTGTGTTAAATCCAGTTTGCTCCTGAGAGACCCTGTAAATGGACAAACTGGGTTGACAGGAACCTGTGGGATTGCCAGGACCTTAGATTAAAGCACGCCAGAGCTCATGTGTAGACCACATTTTGCCACATCCCCGTAACCATACTTTAGCCCTGCTTTATAGTGCTTCATATTTAAAAGGTTTTCTGTTAAAGCAAAGTCCACGTCACATCCTCCGTGAAACCGGGGCTTCCACGGAATAACGTGCCTGATCACTGCCACTCATACAAGGTGTGGCGTCGTCCTTCAGCCAGCTAGGAACAGACCACAATGCCAAGCTAACTATGCATGTGGTCTGTCCCTGAAACAATAAAAGTTTCCCTAGTATAAGTCCACCCATTGAGTCTCAAAACTGTCCTGAGTAGCTCATAATCAGTCATGAGAGACTGAGGTATAGTCCTGAGAGCCAGGAAATAGGTGTGTGTCTTAGAGAAAGGAAAAGGTCAATTTTAAAGAAACTGTTCTAACCCAACACACATGGCATAATCCTGTTCTAAAATTTAAACTCCTTTATTTTATAATTATTTGTTTGTTTAATTGGTGTTTTGCTTGCATGTATGTCTGTGTGAGAGCATCTGATCCCCTTGAACTGGAGTTACAGACAGGTGTGAGCTGCCATGTGGGTGCTGAGGATTGAACCCAGGTTCTCTGGAAAAGCAGCTGGTGCTCTTAACCACTGAACCATCTCTCCAGCCCCTTAATTATTATTTTTTTTTAAGACAGATTTTTCTCAATCTGTAGTCCAGGCTGTCCTTGAACTTGCAATCCTCCTGCATAAGCTTCCGGAGTGCTAAGATTATGGCCAGATAGTACCACACCCAGCTCACTGAAAAAAAAAAAACTCTTTAATTTCTCTTCCTTCCAATTTCACAACTAGCCTTTTCAATTCGGGATCTTGGATCGTTGAATGGTAATAGTAGCAGCTGCTGTTACAATAAATTGCTCCTAAGCTTGAACACAGACATTTTGTGCCCAAGTTGATCTTTCCTTACTTTCCAGGAGGTTTCCATTTCTCTCTCAATCACCAGTTGCCGAGCTCGGCACAAGCCTAGGAGAGTTATTGGCAAGACTCCAATTCCTTTCTCTGTTTTTTTGTGAACCCGCTTAACATAAACCAAGTGTCCTGCCCCAGGGGACGATTAAGCAACAGAAGCTGCAGTATGGATGGATGGACAGGAAGATGAAGGTCCCCCAACCCCTGCCCTGAGAAGGGTGGGGGTCTCCCCAGTCTCGGTCCCTGAAGGAGCTCTAGGCATCCAGGGTAACCCTAGGCTCTCCCTTTTGTAGAAGGGGCCAAGTGTGGCTCCTGGTTTTGCTTTCTCACACTGTTTTTGTTTTGTTTTGTTCTTTTTTTTTTTCCCTCTTCCTTCTAAGGAGAGACTCAAAAGAGAGAAAAGAGAGAAAAAAAACCCACGGATGTGAGAGGCTCTGTGGTGGCTGTCCTAGAGTCCCCGTGTCCTTCCCAGGCCCCAAGTCACACATCACTCATCTTGTCACATTGAACTCCGGATGCTCCTGCCCTAGAGAACGCTCTGACTCCAGCAATCTTTCTTCATTCTCACTAACAATTTGGTAATGAAATATTGATTTTTAGTTAGATTCATATTGATGCTATTAGGTTTGCATTGATAAATCATGCTTGCCTCCTGTCTGGGAGCTGGAGACCGCTACCAGAGCCCTGGAGATTACAATCAACTCATTGATGTGTTAATTTGATGGATTTTTTTTCCTTCTCTTAGAAGGAGTGGGAGGGTGGAGGAAGATTTTTCAGCAGGCGCTGCTGTAAAGTTTTCACAGTGAAATCAGAGACAGTAATTGCAGGCTTCACTAGGTACAGTCGCCTAAAAGAATCCTCAGCCTCCTGGGCGAGGAGTTAAAAGCAGGAAGAAGGTGGGGGCTGGCGGGGGAGGGGGAGTGTGGGAGTGGGAGGACTTGGGCAGAGGTCTGGGAGGATATGACACACCTTGTAAACAGCACTCCACTTGGGTTAAATCCTCATTAAGCCATTCCCAGACCTTCCTGAGCAGGCCTGGCCCCACCGCTCTGATGGCCTTGTGAAGTTTCTCCAAGAGAAGGCAGGGGGGCTGCGGACTGGGCTGCCCCCTCTTTGCTAGTGCCTGGGGCATAGTCCTGGGGCATTTTCTCCCCCTTTCCCCAGTGCCCAGGCTCTGTAACCTAGTGCAAACAGCCCCTGGGTTTGATTTATGATCCTGTGCTAATGTAATGCCTATCATTAAGGGACACTCCTTGGCCACACCAAAGTCTGACTGTGATTTCCTTCAGAGACCTGGAATTCAGAGGGAGTGCTGTGGGCCGGAGGCGTGGGGAAGGAGTCTTTGAAAGTGCTTAGGTAGGGATTCATATTATTTAGTTTCCTTTTTAAAGCAAAAGTATTTCACATTCAAGTGCAATGTCTACTTTGGGAGCTCACTCTCTGTTCTCTTGCTTCCTGTAAGACTGAATGGGCAGCTAAACACATGTGCGTGAGTGTGTGCATGCATGTATGGGTATGTGCACACCAACATAAAGCCTGCTTTCTGAGGTAAATATGTGGACATGTTCACACACGTACACACACACACACATACACACATACACACATACACACACGTACACACACACGTACACACACACACGTACACACACAGACACACACGTACACACACACGCACACACACGTACACACACACACGTACACACACACACACACACACACACACACACACACGTCTGGTGTTGGAGGGTTCCTGGGCAATGGAGGATGCTGAAGAGATGAAACAGGAAGTGTATCACCTTCCTTCATCTGAGCACTTGACCGGCTGCAATGGCTGGCCAGCCGTTGGGGAGCACCGTGTCTTTATGTGCGAGCCTGCTCGCGGTGCATCCTTACCAGAAGGTGGCACAGCAGAGACCCCGTCAGAGAAGCAGCTACGCAGGTGGGCTGGGGAGATGTTCGCTGCGCAGGAACAAGGGTCATAGTGCGGACCGCTCGTAAAGCACCCAAGGAAGAAACCAGGCTTGGTGACAAGCAGCGATCGTCCCTGTGATGGGGAGGTGAAGGCAAGAGGATTTCTGGAGCTTTCCAGACAGCTGAATAGGTGAGCTCTGAGTTCAGTGGGAGACTCCAACCTAAATATGTGGTGAGGAAGATTGAAGAGGACATTTGATATTGATCCCCACCTGCACAGGCATACACACACACACACACACACATACACACACACACACACATACACACACACACACACACACACACACACACACACACACACACCACACCACACCATGTCGAGGTTCTTTGAGGTCCCAGGCCTGTCCCAGACCAGGCAGTTGATCGAGCTCTTCCATGAACAGACATATTGTTTTAGCAGTTTCTCAGGGAGGGAGGCAGGATTCTGCCATAACTACACATGGAGGTGGGCCTCTGGCAGAGCCTCAAATGTAAAAGACTGTGTCCCAATCTTCCAGGGTAAAACTCAGCCACAACACTATTCTCCTGGGGACTGACCCTAATGGCCACAGGCCACGCTGGCAGCTGGGAATGTGAACTTTGTATGGTTCACTTTGAATTCATCTTCTGAGTTTGGAGGCAATGTTCAGACACTGGTAGATTTCCCATGTACCATATGTGATTAGTTACAAGGCTAGAGAGGAGAGGCGGGAACTAGACTGCCCTGGTGGAAATCCTGCTGCCAAAGCCTCCTGTGCAGTCTCAAGGGAGCTCCTTGCAGAGCTCTGTGCTTGCCTTATGAATAACATGAAAGTTGCCAAATTATTTAACTTATCATCCTTGCTGTGAGCATAGAATGAACTGACACACACACATATATACATAGGTATGTGTAAGTACATATGTGTATATGTCATTACATACAAACATACACATAAATATACAAATATGCAGATACATTTTCATATGGATATACACATTTGAACACATAAGCACACACGTGTTTATGTGTGCATGTCATATAGAGAGACAATATGTATCATATACACGTATGCACATATATACACATACGGTACACAGAACAGACCAGAGACCGTCAAAAGCCTAAGATGTGCACCAGCAATTACTTTTTTCTGAAGATAGACCCAGGCTCCTGCTTGAGGCTATCTGTGGAGGCACGGACCCTGTCTCCTGTACCCTGCCCTTGCCTTGCCTCCTCTCCACAGGCTCTGCTATGCCTGACACATCCAGCTGGGCCTTCCCAGTCTTCCTTACCGGTCACTGTGCATGCTGTCAATGGCGCTCATATAGCACTCTTGGCAGAATTTAACGCCAGGTACTGACCAGCAATGCTGTGGGAAAGGACAGAGGAGCCCTGGAGCAAAGGGACAGTGCAAGCAGGCAGGCAGGAGCAGGCAGGCGGGGGCAGACAGGAGAAACAGAAGAGGCAAGTCAGTCCACGACCCTGGACTTGGGGATGAAGGCACAGTATTTAAAGAAAGAGAAGCTAGTACTTGGTCATCTGGGGCACTGCAGGGCTGAGGAGCAAGGCCCCACAACTCAGCCTGGAAGACGTGGATGTGTAAATCACTGACGGAGGTCAGGCCAGGTGTTCTGACCACTGATCACGGAGCAGGGATGACTGCCATCCACCTGATTTTATGATCCCTCTCTCCTGGATAAGCTAGCCAAGAGCAAAGGCCAGCGGAGGCCGCAACCCCGATTCAGGGCATGCATTGCAGATCCAGGACTGGACTCAAAGATTTACAAAAGCTTGCCCACGGAACAGACACCACGCAGATTGATTCAGGCACCTCAGCAGTTTCCTAATCAGCACGAACAATTCCCCAGGCCTGGAAGGTCCATTGCTTCTGAAGGAGTGGAGGGTCCGAGAGTTGCTGTATTTCTAAATCTAACGAAGCACCGAGGCAAACAGCTTGCTGTCTCAGTGCTGGGGCTTAGCAGTAGCTACCGAAATAACTGACTCTACTTACCAAACCTGACATTCTAAGTCCCGGGAAGTTGTAGAAATCTTGGGCCATTTGGTTTTCAGGGGAATTTTCTGCTGTCTTACTTTGGGCTTCACCCAACCCACAAGAAGTCTTTAGCGTGGTAAAGAAGGACACGGGCTAAAACTTTTCACATTGAACCTCATCGCCGCGCTCCTTTCTTCCAAGACAAATAGGCTCCCACTCTTGGATCTCCTGCCCCAGCTTCAATCGCAGCTTTTGCTGCCTCTGTCAGCCAGGGCAGGTCAGAGAGAGTGACAGTGGGGGATTGGACTTCAAGGACCGGCTCACAATTCCCCATCTGACAAAAATAACTTCTTTCATGGGCGATTTGAGAATCTGAGCCTTGGTGCGCCTTCTCTGCGGGAGGCGAACACAAAGCGAGGGCAGAATATGCAGGTGCTTTCTTATCAGGGCCAGAAAACTTAAGAAGCACCTTTGGATGTGTGGGTCCCCACCTTACTGCGATTCTTTGGGTCCTAACAAGAAAAGGACATTGTTGCCAGAAACACTTGTTCCCATCCATTGTATTTAGACTGTGCACCTGTCAAGGTGTGAACACTATTCCCAGGGTGCCTTCTTTCCAGTGGCCCTGGAGCGGGCCTTTCTCGACACCCTTGGAGAACTCAGCCTTGAAAAAAATCACTGTGAAGTAGGCATTCGAAGTGAAGCTTCCTCTCTGCTCCTAAGGCCACTCATTGTCTACAGGTATCCACTGTGGCACCGGAAGATCCCCGTGAGCAGCTGTCGGGAGCAGGTGACTCTGCAGACTGCAGATGTTCACCATTTCATTTCACCCTATGAATCCAATAGTGTAGTGGACATCATGCGTGCCAGCACCATCCAGATCCCGGTCCATTGCTTCATCACTTCAATCACTGATGGTGCCTACCTCCACTCTACCTGTGGAAGAAGAGTTCTGCAGCTAAAACCTGGGGTCGAATGTGATTGTTCTAGGGTGAGAGTGAGAGAAAGGTAAGGAAGGAGGAGTCCAACGCAATGGGAGTCCAAAAGCCACCTTCAGGGAGCACAGCATGGCTCTCACTCCACCTGGTTCCTACAGTTCTCCCCCATCAGCCTTCCTCCCAGACCCTGTGGAGCCTTGCAGAACTGCACAACGACCCATGCTCCTTCCTCTCTGCAGTGTGCTGTGCTCTTTCCTTCTAGTGCAAACATCGGTTCCTGTTCTCAGGAAGGTGGGACAAAGGGCGCCATTTTCCACGTGGTGTTTCCTCACCTGCCAGGAGATGGAGCTGCTCGTGCTATGGGTTCCCACACCGAGAGTCCTGTGTGTTTGCGGTCTCGACTACAGCCTCTCTCCTTCCCGCCACTCCAAGCTAGCCTTTGGACAAACAGAGGTGTCTCTGAGGATGATAGTGGCTTGAGCACCGACAGGTCCAATCCTACAGCTTAGCCCTCATCACACAGGCTTGGTCCTCATGAACCAGGTCAGCAGGACCTGACCCTCACTAGGGTCCTCAGGTGAGAGCTAGTAATTTCATCAGAAGTCTCTGTAAGCACTCTGTGATGTTTCTCCCTTTAAAGGACCAGAATGAGCCTATTGACTGATAGCTGCTAGCCTCTTTCTTCATAAGTAACAGGTGTTTAGAAATGAAACGCAGTGGTCGCCCCCGGTTGGGCAGACACTGGGGCCAGAGCAGGAGCTGCTGCAATATGACCCATAATTCCTGAGCCAGGAGACGGTGGTGGGATGCATATCTACCACTCCTGAGGAGACAGTGATGGGATGCATGTCTACCACTCCTGAGGAGATGGTGGTGGGATGCATGTCTACCACTCCTGAGGAGATGGTGGTGGGATGCATGTCTACCACTCCTGAGGAGACGGTGGTGGGATGCATGTCTACCACTCCTGAGGAGATGGTGGTGGGATGCATGTCTACCACTCCTCAGGAGACCATGGTGAGATGCATGTCTACCACTCCTGAGGAGATGGTGGTGGGATGCATGTCTACTAATCCTGAGGAGACAGTGGTGAGATGCATGTCTACCACTCCTGAGGAGATGGTAGTGGGATGCATGTCTACCACTCCTGAGGAGACGGTGGTGGGATTCATGTCTATCACTCCTGAGGAGATGGTAGTGGGATGCATGTCTACCACTCCTGAGGAGACGGTGGTGAGATGCATGTCTACCACTCCTGAGGAAATGTGGTGGGATGCATGTCTACCACTCCTGAGGAGACGGTGGTGGGATGCATGTCTACCACTCCTGAGGAGATGGTGGTGAGATGTATGTCTACCACTCCTGAGGAGATGGTGGTGAGATGCATGTCTACCACTCCTGAGGAGATGGTGGTGGGATGCATGTCTACTAATCCTGAGGAGACAGTGGTGGGATGCATGTCTACCACTCCTGAGGAGATGGTAGTGGGATGCATGTCTACCACTCCTGAGGAGACGGTGGTAGGATGCATGTCTACCACTCCTTAGGAGATGGTGGTGAGATGTATGTCTACCACTCCTGAGGAGATGGTGGTGAGATGCATGTCTACCACTCCTGAGGAGATGGTGGTGGGATGCATGTCTACTAATCCTGAGGAGACAGTGGTGGGATGCATGTCTACCACTCCTGAGGAGATGGTAGTGGGATGCATGTCTACCACTCCTGAGGAGACGGTGGTGGGATTCATGTCTATCATTCCTGAGGAGATGGTGGTGAGATGTATGTCTACCACTCCTGAGGAGATGGTGGTGAGATGCATGTCTACCACTCCTGAGGAGATGGTGGTGGGATGCATGTCTACTAATCCTGAGGAGACAGTGGTGAGATGCATGTCTACCACTCCTGAGGAGACAGTGGTGGGATGCATATCTACCACTCCTGAGGAGACGGTGGTGGGATGCATGTCTACCACTCCTGAGGAGATGGTGGTGGGATTCATGTCTACCACTCCTGAGGAGATGGTAGTGGGATGCATGTCTACCACTCCTGAGGAGATGGTGGTGAGATGTATGTCTACCACTCCTGAGGAGATGGTGGTGGGATGCATGTCTACCACTCCTGAGGAGATGGTAGTGGGATGCATGTCTACCACTCCTGAGGAGATGGTAGTGGGATCCATGTCTACCACTCCTGAGGAGATGGTGGTGGGATGCATGTCTACCACTCCTGAGGAGATGGTAGTGGGATGCATGTCTACCACTCCTGAGGAGACGGTGGTGAGATGCATGTCTACCACTCCTGAGGAAATGTGGTGGGATGCATGTCTACCACTCCTGAGGAGACGGTGGTGGGATGCATGTCTACCACTCCCAAGGTTGCTTCAGTGGCACCTACAACACAAGCCCTGCCATTTATGCAGCAACCACCAGCAACTGCCAATCAAACAGCTGCTATTTTATCAGTGGAGACTTTCAGCCAACCACAGAAGCCCCAAAGAGGCTTGATTCAAGAAATGGCCACCACTACAACTGTCACACCCTCTGTACCAACAACAGCTTTGCTCTAGGAGACTTGGGTTTGGCCAAGAAACGTTCAGATGACCTTTAGATAATGGCCCCTATAGCTATTTCAGATGGCCCTACCCATAATGTGCCCAGGACCTCCCTGCAGCAGGCCTCCATCTGATCAGAGAGAGCATCCATGACAGCTAGTAAGTCACCCATGAGTCACTGGCAACACAAGCAGAACTCCTCTCCTCACAGCCATCAGAAGACCTCCCTCCTGTGCAGTGTCCACTCGCTCCTACCACCTAGGCCCCATTCATCTTATAGCCCATGTGTGCTTTAAATCAAAGGGTCGAGCTGCTTGTACAGAGAGTAGGCACCTCCCATGCTGTCAGCTGCGGGCACGTCCAGCAATAACTAGATGGTGGACTGAGAGTCCCAGAGAGCAGCCAGAAGCAGTGGAAGAGCCGAGACCTCAGAAGGCAAGAAGCTAGGAAGGCGTGAGCCAGTAGAAGAACTACGAGATCCAGTCACTTGAAGAGTTCCAGAGAGCCACCAATAGCTAGCTATTGGCCTCTGCTTCTGAGGAACCACCTAAAGCGGCTCTCCTAGTTTGCTTCTCTGCCGCTCTAATCAAACACTCTGGCCAAAAGCAATTGAGGAGAGGAAGGGGTTTATTTCAGCTTGCACTTCTGGGTCACAGTCCATCAGCGAAGGAAGAACGGAAAGTCAAGCAGAAATCAAGCAGAGACCAGAGAGGAGCGCTGCTCACTGGCGCACTCCCCGGCTTGTGCTCATCCAGCTCTCTTCTGTAGCCCAGGACC
The DNA here is from genome assembly GCF_949786415.1 of Peromyscus eremicus. NCBI lineage: Eukaryota > Metazoa > Chordata > Mammalia > Rodentia > Cricetidae > Peromyscus > Peromyscus eremicus. The sequence continues at coordinate 70,507,350 of NC_081435.1, read as the reverse complement.
ACCTGCCCAGGGATGATACCACCCACAGTGATCTGAGCCTTACTATAGCAATCATCAATGGATGCGATGTCTTACAGACATAGGCACAGGCCAGTCGGATCAAAGCTATTCTCCAATTGAGGTTCACTCTTCCCAGGTGACTTTAGGTTGTGTCAAGCTGACAATAAAACTAAAATTAATGTCTATTCTTTGGCAATAAAGCTAAGAACTGAAGACCCCAACACTCAAAGCTCAGAGCTGTAGCATTAGCTGCTGCAGGCCGGGCCACTAGGCTAACACCCCAGAGCTCTAAGCCTCTGGCTTTGAAAGCCTGCACTGTAAGTCACTGGATTTGAGAGTCCAGAGCTGTAAGCTGTAAGCACTCAAGGCTCAGAACTGATGACATTCAGGGAGTGTTGACCCTGCTGGTTGGCCACACATACCCCACCGTGCTTAGTCCTCACCCAACGGACTTGTGTGCAAAGGGTCGCACTGGCATTCTTTAGCTTCCAATCTGCCTCCCTGTCTTGACCCTCCCCACCCTCCCCACCCCTGCTTCTCTTCAGTACTCCTCTACCATCTCCTGTGTCAATGTACCCATCTCCTAGAATCCCTAATGCTGAAAGTCACCTGAATTCTGTCATTAGATCCCCAGTGTCTATTAAATGACTGCTCTTGGTCATTTAACCCTGTCTCGGGATTTCAAATGCCATGTGAATGCCAGCAACCTCCAAATCACTATCTCTGACATCTCCCCTGAACTCGAGGCAAATTCTCCCACCATCTGTTCCTCTTCTGTCCACCTAGCTGGCTCTTCCGTTTGGAGATTGAGTGAGCCCAAGCTACACCTGCTCCTCACAGACTTTCCTCTCTCAATGAGAAGGAATTCAGTTATTTAGGATGTTCAGGGAAATGAAGTGTACCTCCTGTGTAACTGTTTTCTCCTCTCCTTCAGGTTGACCTTCCTTAAACGTGCATCCAAGTGTCCCTTCACTCCTGACTCACCATCTCAGCCCGCGACATCGCCTCCCTCTCAACTCCATGCAGCTCCCTCCCATTGGCTTCCTTTCTTGGGGCTGTACCCCTCTCAGTCTCCTCCCTGGACCCGAGGTAAGTCAAGCATCCCTTCCAACCTCTATTCTGGTCAAAAATTTCCCACAGCTCCCAACGTCACTCAGAAAACAAATCCACGGCCTAATTAATAAAGGTCTTCCTGCAGGGACCCCAGCTGTCTGCTGGGCTTCCATCGAGCCCCCATCTTATTCCAGACTCCACCACACCTGAGTCATGGTGTCCGAAGACCATCAGAGATGCTGTGGAGAATGTTTTCATTTCCTCGTCACCAGCCAGGGACCGCCTCTCCTCCCTGCATTCTTCATGCAAGAATGCTGGTCTCACACAGGTCCTTTGAGTCCTGTGAGGACAGAGCATTCTCCCAACCCTGACAACAGGCCTGCACCTTGTTTAGAGCAGGCAGTGTGTGATATGCCATGACTGAATGAGAAAGGCAGAGCCTTCAAGCTCTGCCAGCGCCCACATCATAGTCTTCTCGTCTCTGACGAGCTCGCTGTCTCCACTCACCCTCTCACTTCACACGAATAGCAGAAATCATATGTTGTTGGGCTTTTTTTTCCTATTGTGCTAATGTTCAGGACACAAATATCAAGTTCCTCTTAGTATTTCAGAGAGTTGTGTCAAAAATTTAAAGTGGACGAGTACACAGGAGTTATGTGGTGGGTTTTATTTTTTGATAGGCTTGCTGCCTGCAGCACCCTGTGGACCGGGTTGTATCGTCTGTCCATCTCTCAGTGGCAAGATTAGCACAGGTTCCATTTATATCTACACAGGCCAATTGGCTTCCCTGATCTCTTCTACTCTAAAAGGTTCCGTGGTATGTGGATGTCAACATAACTAAGTCATCCTTAGATAGCATCTGTCACTGCCCTGACCTCTAGATTGCATTCCTTTGTGTACATGGTAATTTATTTGTGAGTGTGTGTGTGTGTGTGTGTGTGTGTGTGTGTGTGTGAAGACGAGAGGTCATCTTCTTTTTCATGAGACAGGGTCTCCCATTGCCCTGGAACTTGTCAGGTCACCTAGGCTGGACTAGCCAGTGAGTCCCAGGGATCTGCCCTTCCCTACTTCTCCAGCACTGGGATTATAAGTGCCCATCACCATCCCTGGCTTTTTAATTGTGCATTCTAGGGCTCAAAATCAGGTCTCCACACCTTCAAAGCAAGTGCTTTATTGACTAAGCCTTCATCCCAGTCCCCATTAATTTCCTCACTTACGACCTACTTCCACAGAGAAGCCCAAACATCACTTGAGTTACTTCCTGACTTTGATGTGACTCTTGCCAACTATTTAAACAACAAAAAAAAGCCCCCAAATTATTACAGACCAAGTTAATACAAATCCAAAAATCTTTTTTGCTTTGCCTAAGCCACTGAAGAAACACCTGGAATGACATATATAAATTGAAAATCATTTCCCTCTTGCGGATGTATCTTAAATTGATATGCCTAAGACTGTTCCCTGTAATTGTCAAATTCATTTAGACTTTTTGTGATATATTATTCCTGCATGAAAAGCACTCATCATTCCTTCTGTTCACTTATGCCTATTTTATAAAGACAGAGAACGTTCCACAGTGCACACCAGCATCATGCTGCTTCCAGGCCAGACTCACTTCAGTGCAAGGAGACGACGCTCCAAAGGCACAACGGTAAGGTCGGACGAGAGGTCTTAGAATGCACCAGAGAGACTGCACTTTTCCTTCCAGGAAAGTGAAGATGCATAATTATGCCTTTTGGGGATTAGGCCTCCTACCAAATTGCCTCCAAGGCTCAGTGTCGGCCCCGCACTCACTAGTTATCCATGTAGATAACAATATTAACCAAATGTCAAGGCAACTACACATTTCTTTGAATCCTACTAAACTATCTCCTGATTCATGGTAGCTGGGAGTTTGGCTTCAATATCGTAAGAAAAAGAGAATAAGCCAAAGAAATGTCAGAGTTCCAGTCAAACCGTTTTCAATTGTGGCCCTCGCCCAACAAAGGCTAATTGATTCCTTGTGATCTGCTGCCCTCCTCTTATCATAAGGATAAAAATAAGGGAGGTCAATTTTCATAGCTCGATATGCATTTGTTAATCTTAAGAACTTCTATCATGTTATAGAGTAACATATGGGCTTACTTTTTAAAGCAACTTGATTCTGCAAGATTTGTGTTTGTTGAATAAAATGGAATTGATACCAAATATCTCAAGCAAATCATAATAAAACACCATTTTTTCATTTATATTCTATGGTAGTCTGAATGTAATTGGCCCCTGTAATCTCATAGGGGGTGGCACTATTAGAAGGTGTCCGTTTGTTGGAGTGGATATACCCTTGTTGGAGGAAGTGTGTCACTGTGGGGGTGGGCTTTGAGGTTTCTTATGCTCAGGATACCGCCCAGTGTGTCAATCGACTTCCTGTTGCCTGAAAGATGTAGGAGTCTCAGCTATTCCTCCAGAATCACATCTGCCTGCATGCCGCCAAGCTCCCCACCATGATGATAATAGACTGAACCTCTGAAACTGTAAGTGAGCCCCTTCAATTAAATGTTGTTCTTTATAAGAGTTGCTGTGGTCATGGTGTCTCTTCATAGCAATAAAAACCCTAACTAAGATATATATATTCCAAAGTTCTTTTTTGTTTGTTTTGTTTTGTTTTGTTTTTCAAGACAGGGTTTCTCTGTGTAGTTTTGTGCCTTTCCTGGAACTTGCTTTGTATAGCAGGCTGGCCTCGAACTCACAGAGATCCGCCTGCCTCTGCCTCCCAAGTGCTGGGGATTAAAGGCGTGTGCCACCACCGCCCAGCTCCAAAGTTCTTTTCAAAATGATTTTATTATTTATTTGTATGGGGAGAGGGAAAGAGAGAGAGAGACAGAGAGAGAGATGGAGAGAGACAGAGAGAGACAGAGAGAGAAAGCATGCATACAGGTGCCTGCAGAGACCAAAATAGGACGTTGGATGTCCTGAAGGTGGAGTACTGGCCATTATGACATGAGAGCTGGGGACCAAACTCAGGTCCTCTGCAAGATCAGCAAACACTCCAAACCCCGAGCCACCTCGCCAACCCCCTAAAGTACTTTTGCATGAATTGTTGCTAGTTCTGCATGTTCCTGGGTGGACGGAATAAATACATCATATGCCAACAACCTGGCATTCGTTCCTGCTTCTGTCTTCACCTCAGACCTGGAGGAAAGGTTCACGTGTGCCTCTGTGCAACCTTGCACATTGACTTATCCTGAAATTCCTCTTCTTCTTAAACTTCAGGAAGTTATGGACTACATTAGTTAATTTTGCTTTGCAGAACATCGTACCTGAAAACAAATTCATGGAGGAAAGATTTGTGCTGGCTCGCAGCTTCAGATGGTTTAGTCTATTATGGTAGGGGCTGCCTGGCAGAGGAGGAGCTGCACTCATGGCAGTAGAAGCACGTGGCAGAGGCTGCTCACATCACGGCAGAGGCAACAGGAACCAGGAGTGCAACAGGAGCGAGGCCTCGGTGTTGTTTTCATAGTTCCTCTCTCCGTGATCTACCTCTGCCAGCGCAGCCCCACCTCACCTCACGAAGGTTCCCAAGCCTCCCCCAATAATGCCACCAGGAAGGCAATCACCTTTCAAACTACGAACCCATTGGGAATATTTAACCCATAGCAGTTTGTCCTGGACCCCACAAAGCTCAGGGCCATTCCCTAATGCAAAATGGATCCCCATAGCCTTAACAGCTCCAAAATTGTTTAAAAATCCAAGTTCACAGTCTCTTCTGAGACTCAAGGTTAAGTCTCCAGTGTGAGCTCCGGTAAAATAAAAAGAAAGCTACCTGCCTGGAATGTACAATGGCACAGAGTGAATGCTCCCATTTCAAAACACAGGAACTGGGGCATGGAGAGAAGAGAGACAGAATTAAAGCCAGAGAGTTCAGCAGAGCAGACATTAACTCCTGTAACTCTGTGTTCAACATCTCGGGCACACAGTGGCATACTCTGAACTCTAGCACGTGTACTATGTCTTATCATTTACAGCATGCATGGGCTCTCTCCTAGGCTGGACCTAATCAGTGCCTGAAGCTTTCTCTGTAAATATGCCACATTCCTGGAAACTCTAATATGTGGGGGTTTCCATTAAAATTTGGGCTCACCCTCCAAATTCTGAACAGAACATTGTAAGGGGTTCACTGCCAAGAGTCCAACCCTGACCCATATCCTGCGTTGTCTCACAGGCTTTCCTTAAAAGTCCAGGTAGAAGCTTCAACAATCCTGTAACTTTTTTAACTTGAACCTGCTCCCCCTCAAAATAATCAAACAAACCAGCACCACATTTATGATTGAGCTCTCCTGCTGGATTGAGCAGTATCAGGGCTCTGCTGGACCACAGTTGCAAAGGCCTCTGAGAATCTTCTATAAGCAGTCTTACTTAAGGAGAACACAAATGTCACTCACCTTGCAAAGGGAAGTCTTTCTATTGAATATTCAGTTTTATACCCTGGAGCCTTTGATGGATGGGATCTCGCCAACATCTGAAATGCCATAACAGTGTCCTTCATATCATCCTGGTGAACTTGACTTTTTTTTAATGATTCTATTCTCTTAATAGCTTCAACTTTCTGTACAATTTTAAATGTGTTTTTTTGTTGTTTTGTTTTGTGTTTTTTTTTTTTTTTTACAGAAATCACATTTTCCACATCTTTCTGTTGTGCCTTATGTTCCTGATGCTCACTAAAAACCTGGCTAAAAGTAACCGGTAGTAACCCTGCCAGTAAGCTATCTTAAAATCTCCTTCACAAAATATTGTCTACTACTCTTGACTCTTGTCTATCCCACCAGAAGCTTCCATTAAGCTCTATTCAAAGCATCCACATCTCTAAGTGTTGACCCTAAATCCCTCCCATTAACCAGTTTCAAAGGCTTAAGAAATGCATAGACATGGGAGTAGGGAACCCAGTTCTCTGCTCCAAAATCTGTGTTAATCAGTGTTATTTAGAGGAACCGTGTCAAAAGAATAATAAATCAATATGTATGGATACGGATATGCATGATGTATATGCACATGTGAATATATCATTTGTGTGAGTCCATGTTGAAAGACAGAAGAAATTGCAGTGGCCTCCGGCCATGGCAGTTGTGACAGTTGCCTCTGTTTAAGGAGAAGAGAGTCTGCATTCCTGTGCTGGCTCCTTCTTCCAATTTCTCTGTCCCTCACACTCGGGGTGGCTCTTCCACACTCCTAACCACTATCCTACAAGTCAATGAGCAGGCTAGTGAGCAGGTAGTCCATTTCTGGGTCCATACCTTTTCTTTGACTATGTGGTTGGGACTAGTATGGCCTTTATATCTCTCATCTTTGTACTTTTGGAGACATCCAGCAGCAGCAAGTATCAGTGACTCTGAATGACACATGCTTTCAGCAGAAAGGTTCTCTGCTTTGGGGGCATTCACACCAGGCTCGGGAGTCCAAGTTGGCTTCCAGGATGAAGAGAGAGGCTTATTGAGAGCCTCAGAACATAAAACGTTATCAAGACTGAAAGGGCAGGAAGGCAGTCCGAGAAGAGGGCACCTGGAACTTGGACAGCAGTGTAAATAACTATTAGCACAGCTAATAATGAAGGCAATGTCGGCCAGCTTGGACGGGAAACAGCCCCACAGGAGAGCTCACAACCTCCTGCAGAGCCCACTGGTGTGTGTGATGACAGTGGGTGTTCAACGTCATGATGTAAACGGCCGTGCAAACCGTTAGCATCCAGGACCAGAACTGCTGTAGACACTATGCATGTATAATTGGATCAAGGACACCTTTCTTAATTAGATCTGAAGCTTTTCGTTTATTTTCTTTTCTTTGAATGAAAGTCAATTTTTAGCTGCCTCCAGTACGATGGCACTTGGTGTGCAATTTTTAAAGTGCTTTCAAACGCTTGGGCACACATGCTGACAGTTGCCTGTCTTAATGACAAGACTGGGACCCTGGCCCCAGGAGGGCACATAAGCCACCAGAAGGGCCTCTACACAGTGTCCAGGTGGCACCAAGAGAAAGAACCATAACCCACAGGACAGTTTCCAACTGTGGTTGCTTCCTGTACTCCATTCTGTATTCTGTGGAACTGTGGGCCCAACCAGCTGTCACTCAGCTTGGCAAAATACCCAGCAGCTAAGGATATGACTAACTCTTGCTTTGGATGTGTCTTCCTTGTCCTACAAGCACCTCTGATGGACTGCCGTGTGGACCTTCTTCAGACCCCATGATCAGCCAGCTGTCTACCTCAACACCCTCAATGTTGTCTGCTTGTAGATACAGTAAACGCTCTGAGAACACATACATCAGAAAACAGATTTACCAACATCAAATTCTGTCACCAAGTTGCGAAATTAAAGATATTATGTATCACAGTCACAAGGGTACTACTTCTGAGTGGATCCTAAGAGCATCAGTAGATGGGGGTTCCTGCTGTTCTCTGAGCTAAAAGGCCCACCCTGATCCAGAGAGAGAGAGAGAGAGAGAGAGAGAGAGAGAGAGAGAGCGCACCCCAGGGTACTGATCGTACTTAATTATCAGCGTTTCCAACAGCACGGAGTTCACAGGAACATAATCCCAACCCAAAACCCAGGAAAAACCCTTCCCAGAAAGCCACGTGCTTTCCCAAAGTGCAGGGATGGAGCTGAGCCCCATGCTGCTCCTCAGCCGATTGTTTTTCTGTGGCATTAGCCATCCCTGGGCAAGAGGCAAGGGTGAAGCATAGACACACTGCCCCCCAAGACTTCAGCTCTTCCTCCTTGTGAGCACCCAGTTATAATCAAGGGTAAGTTGTTCTTAACAACCACCCATCCCTAGGGTCTGCACTGTGTGTGTGTGTGTGTGTGTGTGTGTGTGTGTGTGTGTGTGCATGCGCACTGTGGAGGTATCTTACTGTGCTCTGCAGTAGTGACTGAGAACCTGTTTCCCACTTGTCCTAGTGCCCTCTACCCTTGTCACTGAGCCCTGGACTGTTTCCATGTATCACTACAGTAGCCACGGGGAATACTGATCCCTGGAGCCCTGTGGCTGGGGATACTGGATCTTGAGGGCTCTTCATGGGTGGAGGTTATACAGTGTTCCATATAGGAGTTGAAGGAAAATGTTTCCCCTCCACTGGCATTGTAGATGTAAACAGATATCTTCTCTTGGGAAAAGTCTCATATCTTATACATTTTATCAACTATTTCCTGATTGTTTCAACAAAATGCCTGAAAAGAAGCAACTTAAAGAACAGGAGTTTGGTCTAGCTCACAGCTCAAAGGTCCATCATTCTGGGGAAGCCACGGTAGCGAGAGAATAAGGTAACTGGTCATATTGCTGCCACAATTGTCATATGATATTTTGTTTGTGCTCTGACAAATAAAGCTTGCCTTGAGATCAGAGGGTGGAGCTACCCACCAGTTAACCATAGAGGCCAGGCAGTGGTGGTTCACGCCTTTAATCCCAGCACTTGGGAGGCTCACACCTTTAATTCCAGCACAATCAGGAGGTGGAAGATGGGAATGTAAGGTGGTGGAGACAGGATCTCAGCCCCCTTTTCAGTCTGAGGATTCGTACAGGTAAGAAGTCTCTAGTGGCTGCTGCCCTGCTTCTCTGATCTTTTAGCTTTAACCCCAGTATTTGACTCCTGGTTTTTATTGATAAGACTAATTAAGATCACACATCAACAATCAGGAAGGAGAGAGAGAGAGAGAGAGAGAGAGAGAGAACACTGAGTGCTGGTGCCCAACCCACTTTTCAGACTCGAGACTGTGGAATGATGCTACCCAAATTTACAGTGGGTCTTCCCACCTCAGCACAATCTGGAAACTCTCAGAGACATGCCCAGAGATTTGTCTCCAAGGTTGTTCTAAGTCCTGTAAAGTTTACCATCAATATTAACCATCACATGTACCTCACATGTAAAATCACATCACATTAAGCTTTCATGTAAAATACATTCCAAGGCTATGCACTCTTGGTGATGCTGTTAGAGGAATCCCATACCCAGGTCAAGCTCTGAAAGAAGTACATAAAAGGCCGGGCGGTGGTGGCGCACGCCTTTAATCCCAGCACTCGGGAGGCAGAGCCAGACGGATCTCTGTGAGTTCGAGGCCAGCCTAGGCTACCAAGTGAGTCCCAGGAAAGGCGCAAAGCTACACAGAGAAACCCTGTCTCGAAAAACCAAAAAAAAAAAAAAAAGAAGTACATAAAAGACGGTCAGAAACTCAGTGTCAGAGACACTGATGTCACACTCACCCCCACTTGCTTTCTTGTCTCTGATGACAAGGAATGTATGAGGTACTCCTCTTATGGCTGTGAATGGATTAGTGACAAGAAGCAACTGTGGGAAGACAGCTTTTGTTTTGTTCACGGTTCAGGGTACAGCCCATCATGCCGGGGAAGACATGGTGGCAGGCCGTTCCAGGTGGCAGGAACTTGCAGCTGCTGACTGCCTTTGTCTCCCGGGTCAGGAAGCAGAAAGAAAAGGACAGAAGCCAAGAATGGGTGAGAAGCCTCAAGCCTATGCCTGCCCATCTGCTTCTTCCTGTAGTTGAATGATTTCCTGTGTCCCACCTGGCCCGCGGTCACAAATCTCTCACCCACAGTCCTGCAGTTGTTTATAAAATAATCACACAGAGGCTTACATTAATTACAAACTGTATGGCCATGGCCTATGGCTTAATTTTCTTGCTTGCTAGCTCTTATAACTAAACTCAGCCCATTTCTATTAATCTATATGTCTCCACATGTTCCACGGCTTTACCTGTGTGCCATTACATGCTGCTCTCTGGACGGTGAGATAGCATGTCCTCTGCCTCTGCCTTTCTTCTTCCTGTCTCTCTCTTGGATTTTCTGCATGCCTCTAAGCTGCCTTGTCATAGGCCAAAGCAGCTTATTTATTAACCAATGGGAGCAACGTATATTCACAGCATACAGAAAGACATCCCCCAGCATCCTCCAAATTATCCTCTCCTCCTAAATGTCCCTTCCTAAACAGTACCACCAAACAGGGAATTTATTTCCAAACATTTAAGTCTGTATGGGCCTTTTCACATGCAGGCTATAGCAAAGATCAAATTCATATGCTGGACTTTGCTTCCGATGGCCTTCATGTGGCCCATGCAGCCAGACTGCCATGCTGTCATACAGTCACAAGCCAGTTATGAGGGCAATTTTGGCTCCTCAGTGTGGAAATGTTTTTATTTCCTGAGCCTTGGCTCTACCTTTTACCCCAGATTTGCTTTGGCCTATTAGAGCCTCAGGGTCAACAATGGAGTTGCTAAATACGGCTTTGAAACACAGGAGAGCAGAGGGTGAAGTGGGAGCCCTGTCACCATTGTGTGCCTCAGTTTCTCCAGTTATAACAAGATGCCATTCTTGTTTTGTAGCCATAGCAACGACATCAAAACAACACAGTGGTAGCTGTGTCTTTGGTAGTGATAGTTGAGTTATTGACACTTCCTGGAGAGTTTCAGGGGACTGTCAGACACCTGAATTCCAGGTGTCACCCTTTCCCCAGATGCAAGTAATCTTGGGAGATGCTAGACTATTGAGAAGTGAATGGCTGATTAAAATCAGGATGCCATGAAGCAGCGTGCATGAGGTAACCCTCCATGTTGGTGTGAATGAAAGCAAACTCTTGGCAAGAGGCCATGACTACAAAGGTTGATTGACCACTTAGAACTTGAGTGTCATGGTGCTGTGGGTACTGAAAATAACATTCTGCTCCGTGCATGACGATCATGAGGTGCAAGTCCTTCCCTCAGCCACCACAAAGTCCTGTGACTGTGGCAAAGCTCCCTGTGAAAACAAGCTTTCATGCAGGTGTCCTGTGCACTGGTGTCTGAATGTAGGCATTCCTCCTCATAGACGCCTCCAGTGGAGATCACCAAGTATCTTAGCTAAGTTCAACATCTCTACTAGTTCTGCACCTCTGGGAGCTTTAATACCTTTCCCTGAACTAAATTACAGTTTTATTATTTCTTTAATCACATTCCCAGGTTTTAACCTTTTAAAGCAAAACTCTTTGTCCTCTGGCCAGGAGTAGCCAGTATGAGAACAACAGATCAAACAGAGCGCTGAGAAGGTGCTTTGAATGTTATGAAAGGACACAAGTCTTGAAATGAACATTCAAAGGTGACTTGGGGGCGTTGTAATGGAGAGCAGCCCTTGCTGGCTCAGCCAGGTCCCCCAGCCAGCAGCAGAAACACCTCCGGGGCACGCAGGGTGGGAATCAGCTACTCTCTTCTTCGGGCTCAATCTGGCTGAGCACGCTGGCCGGGATCCACAGCAGGGCAGCCTCAGCTCTATAGTTCTTTTTGCAGGCTGGAGCTTCCCTCAGCTCCCACCAGTGAGTGCAGCTTCATGTCACAGAACAGGGGCCCTGAGGTCATCAGGCTTACCACGTTTCCAAGTCCCCGCACCTGCCTGATGCTTGACTGTATCTTTCAAATCCTATCCTTTTTCCATCCCTGGGATATGGCTTCTGGAGAGACGGCACTCATCATCAGAATGCGATGTCTTCATTAAAAGAAGCCTCACTGTCTCTGCAGTGGACATTTACACTGACTGACCTGGGTGGACTCTAGTGTGAGATAAAAGGGAGGCGGCGTGGCCAGGAAACCATCAAAGGGGACGACAAGGGCCAGGCTTAGCTTCTCCCACTAGGGAGGGAGAGAAGTGGAGTGTGATGGGAAGCACGTTTTATATTTCTTCCCTTAGATTTATAGGGTACTTCCACTTCAAAGAACTCCCTTCAGGTCCATGTAGTGCATCTTCTAAAGCAGAATCGACACGCGGGAACAAGGGGGTAGGACTGCAGAGAAGAAGGGAATAGTCACACCTGTCCTGGAAGGGGCCTGGGTCGTGCCTGCTCCTGAAGGGACCATGAGCAGATGCTAGGGAGAGACTTTTAGTGCATTCGTACGTGTTTCTTCCTCTCAGTGGGGAGAGGAGACAGAAGTCACTTCTGAGGTCAGGAAGAACGGCCACCTTGACCAAGGAAGTTAATGAACATTCCAGAAGCATTTAAAATGTCAGCTTGCCTCCAGAGTGCTATGGACCTAAATGACTATTGTGGGGGTTCACACACACACACACACACACACACACACACACACACACACATACACACACACACATGAACACAGAGAGAGAGAGAGAGTTCTCTGCTCTATGTCTGTGGCATTAATTCACTCAGCAAAACCTAACAAGGGGGCTAGAGATGACCCGGACGGTAGAGTGACTTGCTGAGCGTGTATGAAGCCCTAAGCTCAATCCGGAGCACCTTGTAAACCAGATCCCAGCGGTGCAGGACTGTGATGCCAACACTCGGGAGGTGAAGGCAGGACAAGCTCAAGTTCAAGGCATCCTCGGCTACATAGTGAGTTCAAAGCCAGCCTGAACTAGAAACACCCGAAACAAAACGAAACAAAACAAAAAGAACAAAAAAATATAAACCTGACTGAATATGGCCCAGGAGCTAGAATTAAGAGAGGAGCACAGAAATAAAGACTGAGCCTCTGCTTCCGGAGGTCATGACTAAGTGGAGAGTCACCCACGGGGAGCAGTGAGCAGGGTGTCCCCCTGCCCTCCCCTGCGTCTCTCAGTGGGGACAGAGAAAGCCCCAGGGGCCAAAGCATTGCTTGACAACATTAGATGCACTAGAACTGGGCCCTGCCATGTCACTGCATCCGTGTGACAGACGTTTGTGTGCTGTGGATGATGGATGGATAAATAAAACACTGATTAGCCGGTAGCCAGGCAGGAAGTAGAGGTGGGACTAGCAGAGGGGAGAATTGGGAGAACAGGAAGCCTGAGGAGAAGACACCAGCCCGCCGTCCAGGGAGCAGCATGTAAAGGCTGCAGGTAAAGCCATGGAACACGTGGCGACATATAGATTAACAGAAATGGACTGAGTATAAGAGTAAGAGCTAGACAATGGTAGGCCTGAGCTAATGGCTGAGCAGTTTAATTAATATGAGCTTCTGAGTGATTATTTTATAAGTGGCTGTGGGGTCCGTGGGGCTGGCTGAACAGGACTGGAGAAAACTCCAGCTACATTTGTGGGTTGTCACCTTCTATGGACCAGGGACGTAAGGGACACAGTGACAAACAATCCCACAACGAAACAATGATCTCAGTGAGCAGCTCCTGGCTCCAGTCACAGCAAGTCAGGATCCATGAGCCCGGCAGGGGGTAGGGTTTCTGAACTGGTGAACTGAATGAGGACATGGCCACTCCAGGGTGTGGTTGAGGAGAGGGTTTTTATTGTAGATATGAGGGAGAGTTCGGCCAGAGGCATCTGGAAGAGTCCACAGCAATGAGGGAAGGTATAGACTGAATACGGCCAGTAGACGGGACGTAGCTATGAGAGGAGGGAAGGGGGGAGTGAGAGAGAGAGGAAGAGAAGAGAGGAGAGAGGGTCAAGAGGAGGGACCAGGAGCCAGGAGTGGAGGACAATGAAGCACGTGGCCAAGATGGCAGATTTTTACAGGAATTAGAAACTAGTGGAAGGGAAGCAAAGCCCTTGGCCTGAGAGGTTTAGGGTCGGGCATGGGGTGAGAAGAGCTGAGGGAGGGGTCAGAGGTGCTGAGTGAGCCTAGCGCCAACATGTCCTTCGGTATGCTAATAGGCACCACAGACAGCCACCTGACCAAACTGAGTGACAACTTGGAGAGATGGGGCAGGTGAGCAGGGCCCAGCTGTGAGTCAGGACCTGGGAGGATGTGGAAAGTCATGAGTGTGCCCCTGTGTGAGTGTGGGAACTGCTTCAACTATCCCCACCACTGTATCTACTGTGGGGCCTGGAAGCCCAGTAGAAAGAGGGCTGGAGTGAGGCGAAGCAAGGAGACGTGGTTGGACATGCAGCCGTGGACTGGAATCCCCGGCTTCTGTGGAGGAGGTTCTGCAGAGGGTGCTGGCTTCCTTCCCTTTGAGCCAGACTGGTACCTCATCTTGGCCCAAAACAAGCACCAGGAGAGTATGACTTGGAGCCCAGCAGCTGCCCTGAGGTATCAGAGCTGGTCATCAAGTGGCAGCCAAGGGCTATAGCGCTGGCAGTCTTGCTGGCTGGCTACTCCAGGACTGCACTAGGCAGGCAGATCAACTACCTAGAAGCCCTGGCCACCAGTGCTAGTTCTAATGGAACCAAAAAGCCAAAGGAAGTCCCACGCCTGGGAGCTGGCTGCATGTGTCCTGGTGAGGAATGCTCATTTCCAGTCTTCACACAGACACACAGTGGGCTAGAGGCAGGCAGTGACAGCAGAGCCTCTTCAGGGGTACATGGGTCAGGCCGCAAGGCAAGGGGCATGTCACATTCCTCACTGGAGAGAGACAGCAAGATTTGCTAATATGTGCACCCATGTATAACATAAAAGAAGATTCATATCAAAGAGGCCTCAACTATCTAGTACTAGTGGGTTCAAACCCAGGACCTTACACATGCCAAGCAAACACTCTACCTCTAGCTGTATCCCTGACTCAGCCAACACTTTGGGGAATTGTTTTCACTGACTCCTGCAGTTTTTCAAGTGCCGGGTTGACATAACATGGATTGTATACCTTTTGTTGTACATAATCACTAGAACCAGTAGCCTATGCATACAAACAAAAATATTTCACGTTACAAATATAACTTCACTTCTATTTTTCAGAAAATAAGACTCATTATTATTCACATAGAGGGCAATAAAAACTTATGATCTCCCCAAAGCTAGAAACCCTGGGGTTGCATTTCTCAACTTCTGCTGAGATAATAGAATCCTCTGAGCACTTACTTGGGACATGTAGGAGTAGAGGGGCCAGGCACCTGAATTTTCAAAGCAGTCCTGGTGACTGCGTACATAGCCATGAGGTTCAGAAGGTTTGGGGATGAGTGCAACGCCATCTCAAGACTCCTTCAACCATTGTCCTTTGACTCCAGAACTAGCGCCCAGTTAATGGGACACAAATGGAACAGTCTACAAGGATGTCTCTCATGAAGCATGGAGACACCGACACAAACCAAACCTAGCCACATGTAAGAACACAGGAGCTCACTGTAGCAAGGCAATCGGATGCAGCAAGGGGAGTCCCTTTCTCTGTGCCATGTGCCTTTGCCTATGATTTAAAAATCTGGCCTTTGGACCAGATAGTCCAAATCCATCAGGAATTTGCGGAAATCCTACTCTACATGGACAGAGAATGCTTCCTCCATGACACAGAGAACCTCTCGCTTCCAAACTAACAAATCGCACTGCAGAGAGTAGCCCGACTTCATTAAGATTCTCCAACAAAAGCTATGCATTTCAAACCCTAGCCTCTTCAATAACTTAACTCGGCCAATAAGCATCACGTAAAATTGATTCCTAATAAGGAAATGAATAAATGCTACTTAATGGCTTTGGTAAGTACACAGATGTGGACGAATTATGGCCCAATAAAAACAGCTGCTCTGCTTTCCCCTGCTCGTTTACCACTCCAGAGACCCTGCCTGGCACAGCATCTCACAGCTAGAGTGTGACAGAGCTCACATCACCACCCACCTCTGCCCCTCACCTTCTGGACAGGTGACCTCCAGTTGCATGGGGACAGTCTCACTGCCTATCAGCTTAGTGGCTTCCACAGGCCCATTAACCTCAGTGTTAAAGTCCTATCCATGGAGTGAGACAAATGTTGGCACCTTCCTGCCGTATTACGGGGCTCCTATACCGACATACAGAAGCAAAGTGCAAACGACATGCCTGCCTGGTGATGTGGCCTTTCTATTGTATGTTGCCCCGGTACATTCCTTGGAGACAGACACTACACATATGCATTTACCCATAAATATGCGATCTCGAGACAGATACTGCATACATACACATATACACATTTACACATAAATATACGGTCTTCAGAGGCAGATGCTACATACGTATACATGCACACATTTGCACATAAATATGCACACACATGTATCCTCCATGGAGCTGCCAGTGAAGCAGTCCATAAATCTTCATTGCATTGAACTGGTGATGAATTTTTAACAAACTCTAGAGATTATTGTTTTAAATAATACATCATTTTTTTTTCCAAGAGACTCAAACATTCTCAGTTCAAAGAGCTTAATTGGGTGCCATCATCATTTCTGTAAGTTTGCATGTAAAACATTATTAATGACATGCTACAAAAGGATTAGTCCGCATCATCTGGGTTGCTTAGCATTTGGGTTTCAAGAGGAGGGGCTCATCACGGAAGCCTGAGCATAATGGCGGCTCCTGTCTGCGCCTTCTGTACGCCACCATAGGCCCCTTGGCATTCAGACCCAGGGGGCCATCAAGGAAGCCCTGCAGGTAAGGTGGAAAGTGAATTGGGAAGAGGAACAAGAAGAGAGAAGGGGCCTTCTACTGATTACAGAAACAAACTGGTAAAAATAAAGAAAGAAATGAAAGCTCATCAGCGGACCCTTCTCCTTCAGGATGGATGCATATGTAAGATGCTGGATGCCGGAAGCACCAGCCACGTGCTAGATAAACAGGCCCAGAGCAAGCAGCTTGATAGTCCACAGTAAAAAACCAACATGCTTTCAACTCTACTTCCCTCCTGCCAACGGGCCTTCGGTGTTCTGTGTACGGTCATGTGATCTTCCTAGATTTACTGATGTATCAAGAAACAATAGTGGAAATTTATTGGTGGATTTCTAGGGCAAGGTTTAAAATGTTGAGAATGTTGAAGTGTTAGGCTGTCAGCCACATGCTTTGGGACAGGGTCGTTTCTCATGCAACATGGACTTTCATCACACAAATTGGATGCCATTGATCTAATAATTAGAAAATGCAATTTGAATTATTGCAGACCTCTAGTGATTAGGAAGGACCCCGGTCTAGTGTCCAGCTGAGGGAGAAAGGGTTGCTGTCCCAGTCAGAGCTTCGCTGGACTGGTCACAGCTCTATTTGAGAAGCATCAAGAAGGCATGAAAAGCTATGGGTTGCTGAGTTAGAATCGGCTCGGTCCTGATTTTCACAGTGAGTCAGAGAAGGAGATGTGCAAAGCATTTGTTACGAGGGTTGAGGAGACAAGAGTATCCAGTGTGTGCCTTGGGTCCACCTAGAATCCACCCTGAGCATCCAGTGATATTTACATCTCATAGCACATCATCTATAGCTAGTGGAGAAAGCCTTTCTATTGAAATTTATGTAAGAGAAGACTATTTATTATGCAGGAATTTCAATTAAAGGGGAATTTTTGGTTCTCTGGGTCTTGAAACCCCTTTGTGACAAATAAATCCAGTTTTGTGGGGATTTTATAGGTTATTCAAAGGGATGAAGGTAAACAGCTGTACAAGTAAACTTGGACCTTACCCCAGAGAGGTGGCCTTCCCTTCAGAAATATGAATTGATAGTTTGAGGGAGGGGGGATTCTTGTTTTTCTTTCTCATGTGTATGTTACGGGTGTGTGTGTGTGTGTGTGTGTGTGTGTGTGTGTGTGTGTGTGCATAATCCCACGTGTGGAAGTGCACATATGTGCACATGCATGTAGATGATGGAGGTTGACGATGGGAATCTTCCTTCATTGGTGTCTACCTTACTCACTGAGGCTCAGTCTCTTAGCTGAACCCAGTGCTCTCCAGTATGGCTCTTCTTCCTATCCACCTTGCTTCTGGGTTCCCCGTCTGCACCATCTAAGCAGTAGAATCACAGGAGGGCCATAACACCCACCGTTATTGACATGGGTTTGGAAGACCTCGACTCTAGCCTTCTGCTTGCTACATGTGCAGCGGGGACTTTGACCATGGAACCATCTCCCCAGCCCCAGGCTAACAGATTTTCAAAGCGCTCAGCCATAGTTTCTATTTTCTCCACCTGCTCTTATGTCAAGTGAAACTGTTGGTCTGTAGAATTTCATGTCCCTGAAGGCTCGCCATGCCATGTAATAGACAATAGATTGTAGCATGCCATTCCTTATATAGGTCGGCATGTTGGGCGTGACATCCAGTTAAGCTTTTTGTTCAGATGAGACTGGAGAGGGACACTCCTCCATGTACACAGTCCTCACCAACTCACACAGGCAGCTCCAAGAAGTAACCATGTACATTCACACTGCAAGTCAGTAACGAGGGGATAGGACAGAACAGCCCTGTCACAGGATTGCACAGCACTTCCATCCATGCTATCCACCACCAGATGTCCTCACCTGCTCTGCAGTTCATCCGCTGTGGAAATGAACTAAGGGGCTGGGGACCTGACTCACTAAGAGGGATGATTTCTATGGGAATGGGGACTTGTGTTGAAATCCCCAGCACACAAAAAGCCAGGTGCGGTAGTGAACTCCTTTAATCCCAGCACTGGGGATGTGTAACAGGAGGAGCCTTGGAACTTGCTGGCCAGCTTGACTAGCCAATCAGCAAGCTCCTAGCCCAAGAAAAGATGCCTATCTTAAAAAGTAAGACAGTGAGTAACTGACAAAGACATCTGATGTTGTCTTCTGTCCTCCGTAGGCACATGCACGCACACCTGCACAAAACCAAGTAGACACATGAAGCACGCATTTCCTGATTCAGTCAACAGTGGGCCTGGTACTGGGAACCACTAACTCCCTACAGACTTTAGTCGATCCCGTATTCCCCTCCGGTGGACCTCCAGGATGCTCCTTCAACACCTAATGTCCCCCAGTGGTAATGTGATCAGTCTCAAGGATTACATATCTTTATTTCTATGTAGGAAAGGAATCCCAGAGAGGTTTGAATTTAGTAAAAGGTGTCTCTAGTTAGCCAAAGATGATGAAGGACTCAGGGCAGACATTCTGGAGTATCACAGCTGTAAGTTCTCATACCTGTGATGGTTAGTGTTCACTCAGGAATCTAGAGTCACCTGGGACTGTGAGCACGCCTGTGGGGATTACCTTGACCTTGGTAATTGATGTGGAAAAACATCTTAATCGTGGGAGGAGCCATTGCCTGGGCAGGGAATCCTGAACTGTGGGCATGGGGTGCGGGGTTAGGGTTGGGGTTGGGGGGCGGGCAGCAGCATACTGCACTGCTCTCTTCTGCCTTGAACCCCCACCATGGTGGACTGTGCCTCGAGCCATGTGTTAAAGCAGAGCCTTTCTCCTTCAACTGTTTTGTCAGAGTTTCATCACAACAGGAAGAGGAACAAAGCAATGCTGATGTACAATGAAACCACTTTGGAGGACAGAACAGCACGGAGACTTTGGTCTCTGGGGCCTGAATTCAGCTACTTCCTATAAACTCGACAGGCAAGTGTGAACTCCTTGGGACGCAGGCACTGTTTGGGACCTCACTGTGTACTTGGTAGATTTCTTTTGTGGAAATGCCTGGACCAACCTCACCTCAGAGTCCCCACCACGTTAAATAAACCAGTATGAGAAAGTAAGTGCACTGGCTGAGAAACCACACCGACCTGGGGTCTTTTTGTTTGTTCATTCTTCCTTCAAAAATAAGGATTGAATTACTGCACGGCCATCTGCTAACATCTGCCGCTCTCTCAGGCCTTAATCTGGGGGAAGCTATTTTGTTTTTGGAAGCATCACTCTATGGGTTATAGAACTGAGAATATGATGCAATCACAGGATTGCAGTGACGTTGGACAGGACAGAAGGGAGAATCATCGACGCAGAAGAGCTCTCGGTACGCAGTAACTCCTGTCGTTGGTAAGCATCTCATGAAGAAAACCCACTGCGTTCACACAGGCCTACGTGTGTAAGACGCCCCTCTGCAGCCTCCTCCCTAAGCCCTGCATTCTTGCAGCTTGGAATAAATCACTCAGCGTTTAACCAAGTGGAATTCAAGCCAAAGGACTGAGTGTAGATTTGTGTGCACTGCTCCTCCGTGGTCTCGGTTTGGTGTTAGGAAGACTTGTGGATACACATCGTGGCTGTTTGTGGTGTCCCTGGGGAGTGGGCAAACAAAGCGAGCGCCCTCTGCTGCAGCGGCTCACCAGAGTGTTCCTTCACGCATACCAGCAGGGAGTGGTTTTTGTCCTTAATGTCAACTCATCAGATGACTGGGGGCGGGGTGTCGGGTGGGTGCACAGAAAGGACAGTGAACGTAATCTAATCTTCTCCCTCTTACCCTGTCATGCATGCAGGAAGATAGACTATCATAAGTGGAATCAATTGGCTAAAGTGTTCCTGAAACTGCTGACATCAAACTAAGTTCGTGCAGACCACTGATTGTCTTTCCTTGAGCCCATGCTCATCCAGGCGGCATTAGGCCCCCCAGAGCCCGCCCACCGAGTCTCAGGCCCGGGAGAGTAAAGGGATTTTAGTCACCTATACCCTGCCTCCTTCTCACCTGCCCCCTTAGCTTGTCCTGTAGACCACATTTATAATAGAACACCAGTAGTTACCACCATTGTCCATGGTTATTGAACCTCTCAAGTTCTGAGCTCTGTGTAGTCAGTTGTCCTAGCAGAACTTTTATTCCTCTCGAAATTCTTATGAAAGCGTCACTCTTAGCCCCAGCTGATATGGGTAACCTGAAGCAACAGGAGGTGACTGGTCTCTGGTTGCCTGGTTCCGTGTGAGGGGACTGGGTTGGCCCTGCAGGTGGCTGTGTATGAAGGTATGATGCCCATCAAAGTGCCAGCATATTTCCTTCCCATCAGTGAAGTTCATGGATGTGGTTCTGGTGCTGGACATGCATTTACGAGTAGATGGGTCTTTTCCCAGCCTTTCTGTGCAGGCCACATATCACTCATTCCTCTGCTCGGTCCCCATGGCCTCCTGGCCCCACCCTCCTGACTCATTCATAGGACCAGTCTGCCAATCTGGTGCTTAAGGAGGGTTGATGTGAAGTGAGACCAGAAGGATGCCAGGGCATCTCACAGCAGCTGGCTGGTCATCTGGGAAAGATACTTAAGAACCCCTTGAAAAGGGCCAAGGTCTCAAACCCAAGAAGAAAGGCGAGTGGAAACAGATTTGGGGAAGACTCTGAAGTAAGAACAGATTCAAAACATAAATTGTGTTCAGATGATGTGTTAATAGTGTTGAGGGGAAAAGGGGGGCTGTGATCTGAGGAGCATTTGCATATGCACCATCTGGGACCACATGCACAGCTCAACACATGCTGGAAATGCATTACTGAACACAGGGCACAAGAGGAAATGAGAATAATTAGACCTCAGAAGAAGTGCGTGCACACGCCTCCAGCTTTTGTTGGAAGCAAGTATGTGATGGACAGCTGCAAGTTAGAGAGTGCCACTGAGTCCCTGCTCCTGCTCCTCAGAGTGGTGGTCTTCGTGTTGTTTCCTGCTGGATTCCAGGGCCCATTGTGTGCAGTCCAGGGCCAGCTAATGCCTTCCAGGTATCTCCATGTCAGCATGAGCCTCAAAAATAAGAGGCCATGCTCCCTATGTTCCATCATTGACAGGGATCATCATGGCACATGCCTTTGCTGTGGAACAATCTTTGTACACTGCAAATCTGTATTACTCCCATTGGTTAATAAAGAGCTGACTGGCCTATAGCTGGGCAGGAAGAGACTGGGTAACAGAACCAGACTAGAAGGATGCAAGGAAGAAGATGGGCAAAGTCTGAGGAGTCAAGAGCCAGATGCAGAGGAAACAGGACATGTAGAAAATGAGGTAACAAGCCATGAACCATGTAGTAGAACTTAAGTAAGAAATATGGGTTAATTTAAGTTGTAAGAGCTATTTAGTAACAAGCCTAAGCTATTTGCTGAGCATTTATAATTAATATTAAGTCTTTGTGTGGTTACTTAGGATCTGGCCAGTGGTCCCAACAAAAAACTCTGCCTACATGCCCTTCCCAAAGACATGTACCAGAGAAGGATGTCATGCCTCTAGAACAAAGCCCAAGGACAGGCTCAATAAATGAATGCTGCCACTGGGCAATGGTGGTGTATGCCTTTAATACCAGCACTCAGGAGACAGAGTCAGGCAGATCTCTGTGAGTTTGAGGCCAGCCTGGTCTACAGAGCAAGATCCAGGACAGGCGCCAAAACTACACAGTGAAACCCTGTCTCAGAAAACAAAAACAAGTAAATGAATGTTGCCAACTTGTAGAATAATGGAATGTTTTGAGTTTGAACATGGTTAGGGCTTTATCACTATATTATAGAGGTCTGACTGTGTGTAGTTAGATTGGAACTTGAATTTCTAAATTTGGGGGGCATCAATTTAACATCAAATTACTTTCACACCACAAGCCTGCATTTTGTGGCTTTTCTGGGGGTGGGGAAGCATTAGACAATACTGGAGAATCAAACTCAGGGCCTTTGCATGCTACACAAGAAGTACTATACAGCATTGCTACTGCCCATCTACCTGCTTCTTTTTCAAAAGATCACAAAATCCGACTTAATGTGTTTATGTGTGTACATGTATGTATGTGGGTGTGAGTGGGTGTATGTCTCTGCCCATACATGCACACATAAGAGTATATGTGAGAACATATACACACGTGTGTGTAGTACTGAGCTCATTTCTAAGAAAGAGAGGTACACTTTACAGTACTAGCCCTACACTCGGCACACGCAGAGCTTTTACACCTCATTTAAGAATGGGCTCCAAACAGAGCAAAAGGCATAAAGGAATGAATCGCTAATTCAATGAGAAGTAAAGGAACTTCTAAAATGAGAATAACATTTGCTCTCCCTCAGAGTGTCTCAACAACCCTGCATCTCATAAAGGCTTTCCCCCCTCGTGTTTCATGTGGCTCTGATGTTAAGGTCTAACTCCACATTGGGATCAATGCTAGATATCTTCCAGAGTTATTGACATTTCCACAGGAGTTATGTTTTCAATAACGTATTTTTCCAAAACTGATATGACCAATGAGCTGGTTCCCACAAGGTGTGTGTGTGTGTGTGTGTGTGTGTGTGTGTGTGTGTGTGTGTGTACAGCACCATACTTGTATTTCTGCAGATTCAGATTTACTTGACAAGTATTTATTGCACAGAACACCATGAGCAAAGGTAGAGATTTAGAGAACTTGAAATTTAGTTGTAGAAATAAGACATTCCTGTGGAAGGGAAGATCTTTGACCCCGTCACTAACAGACCATTTATAAATGTAAACAAAGCATACATACATAGCCACAGAGGATGCCAGCAGATAGTAGAGGGCATGGCAGATGCTGTGGAGTGGGGGAGGAGCTTCCCAAGCAGGTCACTGTATGAGAGCAGGCAGCCAACAGGAGAACACCACAGCCCTGTGAAAAAAGAAACCAGCAACGTCAACTGTGGGGGTTAGAAGTGACCTTTCAGATATGCTGGGATTCAACACTACCAAGGATCTCCCACAAACATGCAGGCCATGTAGAACTCAAGCCTCAAGCATGTTCTAGTGAGATGTGCATAAGAAGCTGGTTTGGAAAAGTTTCTAGAAGGGATGGGACAATCTGAAGACATGCTACCAAGTTTTGCAGTGAGCAGAACCTACCTGAAGACCCAAAGCCTCATCTAGGGAACTTGATATTGGAAATATTCTAGGAAAATGGAGATGCCAGAGCTACAAATGGATTGAGAGCTAAAGAGGGGACAATAACCAAGTCCCTAGACGCTTTAAGAGCGGCCTGGGGGACAGTGGCTTGGTCCTAGATCAAGTTCAAACATTGCCCATGCACACATCCCAAAGCATCAGCAAGGGATGTTGCCGTTAGTAACGTTAGTTCTGTGGGGCTTCACACTTGGTATTAGATAATCAGATTGTGAATAGCTTTACAAGGAAGACCAGAAGAGAGGTTTTGCTTCATATTTTTCAAGGCTTATAAAACTTTCTTCATATGAGGCGCCTAGTGGGCCCTCTGAACACAGTTCTGAAGCAGGCATTTTAGCCGCCTCCTTCTCCTCCTCCTCCTCCTTCTCCTCCCCCCCCCCCCGTTTTGACACACACCTGTCTATCAAAGTGCACAACTATGGAGCACTCCTGCAGATGCTCTGTTCCTGCTGTCAGTCTGCATCTCTGCTCCCAGAACCACCATTACAAGGAAGAAAACAGCACAAGAGGACGTGAGGCTTTCCCACATGCAGCCAGGGTGGGGTTCGATGGCTCTCTCCCATGATGCAATGCTGGCTGCTGCTTCTACCATGTGTAGGCCTGCTGTCTACCTATCATCCCCCTCTCTCTTCCTCCCTCATGCGTATGTACTATGTGCACTTTGTGTGCATGTGCCTGTATGTGAATATGTGTGCGGGTTTACCTGTTCACATGCGTGTGTATGTGTTGTACGAGTGCTTGTGTGTATATATTCACCTCCTCTACCATCAGTCTGTGACTTTGACATGTTCCTCCCGCTCTGTTTGGACTTAAGCAAGCCGGGCCAATTGCTTGCCATTCATAACTGAGAGGTGACACACTCAGGACAAAACAGAGATGCCTGAATGACATGTCCACAGCCCCACTGGGTAAGGAACACCCACATCCAGGGAGAGGGGGAGCCCATGCAGAACAGAGCAGCTGCCCCAAAGCATTCAGCCTTCATCCACCGCTGTCATTCCCGATGAACTGCACATACTCTGGTCCCATCGGTAGATTCGCCTCCTTATTGCCAGTTATTTCATTCTTTAATGTTAGAAACGAAACATCCTGCAAGCTGAGAGAAGCAACATCTATGTGTGTGAATGTACGTGGAGGCAATTCCTCATGTGAGGTTCTTCCCAGGTGACTTCAGTATGTGTTCAGTTGACAAGAACTAACCAGCATGATGCTATTTCTTTGAAGTTCACCAATGTGGCTGCTGTTTACTGCATATGTTGAAGGTGCATGGTGGGGTGGTTGGCAGAGTATGACCGAGCTGTGCCAGTGACTATGATATGTTCTGAGAATGAGTGAACAATGTGGAGTATGCTTGCACACACACAGCCCCAACACTGGCAGATGGCATACAGCCCATCACTGCTATCACTGAGTGTGCCACTATGCCTGTACATTGTGAAATCACTCTCACAATCACAGCGATTAATGCATCTGTCATATCACATAGCTACCTTTTCACTGTAGCAAGAACACTTACAATCAACTATCTAAGTAGACTTCAATTATATACTATCAGTTACAGTCACTACCTGGTTGTATACTAGGTCCCAAAAGTGTAATCGCCTTACAAGTGATGCTTGGTGCCCTTGGATTGGCGTCTCCCCAAGTTCCTCATTTCCTAGCCCCTGGCAGCCTCATCTGCTCTCCTTTCTGAGTCTGGCCTCTTAGATTGCATACACAGTGAGACTACACAGTATCTATCTTTCTAGGCTTGTCTTATTTCACTTAGCATAACATCTTGTAGGCTCTCCCATGTTGCCATGGGAACATGTCTCCCTTTTATGGATGAATGATATTCAATTGTGTGCTGGCATGTATCTCACATTTTCTTTATCCATCCATCCACCAACAGATGTTTAGATGGTCTCTCTATATAGGCAGTTGTGATGAGTACTGTCATGGACATAGGGATGCAGATATGCCTTCAGCTTACCGACTTCATTTCCTCTAGGTATAGACTAACCTAGACTCACGTGCAGTTTATTTTGAAGTTTTGGGAGGAAAAGTACAGTGTGTTTTTCCATTGAGAGTGTCTAAGGATTTCCTTTTCTTTAACCCTTTCAAGCACTTGTCACCTCTTAGTGGTCTCCATTCTAATGTGTGTGAGGTGATAGCTCGTTGTTTTAAAACTGCATTTCTCAGATGATCATGATGTCCTGCACCTTCTTTGTAGAGTGTTTGTCAGTCTAAATCCTTTGTCTACTTATTGCAAGATTTTATTTTATTTTAAATTATATATATGGAATGTGTCTGGGTGTGGGTATGTGCTCATGTGAGTGCAGGTGCCTGAGGAGGCCAGAAGAGGTCTTTGAGTCCCTTGGAGCTGGAGTGACAGGTAGTTGGGAGAGCCTTAGATGGTTCCTAGGAACTGACTTGGGTCCTCCGCACTTAACCACTGAGCCTTCTCTCCAACCCACCCCTTTTTGTTGGTCTTTTATCAGGTTGCTTTTGCTGTTGAGTTGTGGATACTAACAACCCATCATATATAACTCTGAAAGTGCTTCGCACATTCCATAGGTTACCTCTTCCTCATTTTACCTGCCTCGACTCTAACAGAGCAGGGCTTACTTCCTTTTTTTCACTTCACTACCTGTATTTTTGTGTCAAATCCAAAACAAAATCTCTACAAAGACCAAAGTAAAGGCGCTCTCCCACTCAGTGTTTTCTTCTGGGATTCTTGTTATTGGAAGTCTTTCAAGTAAGTCTTCAGTCCACTTTCTGTTGATTTTCACATGTTGTACAAAGTCATGGGCACATTTTCACATTTTATGTGTGTGCCTCCTTCCCTAGTACTGTTTACTCAAGAGACTGTCTCCCTGATGAATTTAGGACACATGTGTGCACGTGTGGCTAGGTTCTCCATTCCAGTAATCTATGTGTTTGTTTTTATACCAGCACCATACTGTTTTGATTACTATAGATTTGTGATGTAATCTGAAATTAAGAAGTATGATGCTTCCAGCTCTGATCGATTTCAATATTTTTGACAATTTCATATGAATGTGGGTTTTCTTCTATTTCTGTAAAGAATTCCATTGGAATTTTCATACAGATTGGATGAGTCCGCGGGTCACTTGAGGCAGTGTGGACATAATTCTAACCCATGCATACAGGGTACATGTATAGTTGTATCTTCCCATGTATTTGTAACTTATTTCTCTCATCAACATGCCGAGTTTTAGTCTGCAGATATTTCAGTTGCTTAGCTAAATTTATTCCTATGTATTTTGCTCTTTCTGATACTACTGTGTGAACATTTTCATGATTTCCTTATCCACTAGTACATTAGTAGTTTGTAGAAATGCAACTGATTTTTGTATGCTGATTTTGTATCCTGTGACTTTACTAAACTTATTAGTTGAGAGGGGTTTGTGGAATCTTTAGGTATTCCTACATACAGACACAATTTAACTTCTTACTCTCTGGTTTAGATAGCTTTTCTTTTTCATGACTAATTGCTTTGGCTAGGAATTCCAATGCTGTGCTGAACAGAAGTTGTGGGAGTGGAAATCCTTCTCTTACCCTACCTTACAGAAAAAGCTCTCAGCCATTCAGCATTGAGTATAATATTTGGCTGTAGAAGAATCATGTACAGATTTTCCTATGTTGTAGTATATTACTGGTAAATATAATTTATAGAGTTATTATGAAATTATATTGAATTTCGTCAAATGCTTTACCCACACCTATGGAGATGGTCTTATGACCTTATCCTTTGTATGGTTAATATGATATATCACCTTTATTAATTTGTATGTATTGAACCATTTATCCCAGAAGTAAATCCTTTTTGTTGGTGGTATATGGCCATTTTAGCATTTTGCAGAACTTTAGTTGCTATTATTTTGTCAGGGGTATTCGCACCTAAGTTCAACAGTGTCATGGACTTTCTATTCTTGTAGTCTTATCTGGATTGGCTATAAGGCTAATTCTAGTCTTATCAAATAAATGTGAAAGTGTTAGGTCTTTTGAAAACATTTAAATTCTTTAATTCTTGAAGGAAATAAGACATAACCCTGGCTTTGAATACGCATATAGTCTCTGTACTCATTAGTCATCTGTTCAGATATTTTTATTTCTTCATCAATAAATCTTGGGGAGTTGTATGGTTCTAGGTATCTATTACTTTACTCTAGGTTATCCAGTTTCTTAGCAAGACTTTGTTCATAACAGCCTCTAGTGTTGTGTAGTATTTCTTTGCTATCATTAATGTCTCCTCTCCTATTTATAGTTGTATTTATGTTCTCTCTCTCTCTCTCTCTCTCTCTCTCTCTCTCTCTCTCTCTCTCTCTCTCTCTCCTTCTTTTCCTGTGTTAGGTTAGCTAGTGTTTAGTTAATTCTGTTTATCTTTTCCAAAAATCCAACTTTTGAGTTTCAGTTATTGTCTTTGTTTTTTTCAGTCTCTGTATTGAAGAATATTGTTTTAAGGTGTGTTACTTTTGTTTATGTTGCATTTGTTTAAGTCTGTGAAGCTGTGTTACTGTGCCTGTCTAAAACACCTGATGGTCTAATAAAGAACTGAACGACCAATAGCAAGGCAGGAGAAAGGATAGGCAGGGCTGGCAGGCAGGGAGAATATATAGAGACAGAAAACTGGGAGGAGAGAACTATCATCAGCCAGAGAAGGAGGAGGACCCAGCTACACGGCAAGCCATGGAGTAAGAGTAACATTTACAGAAGTAAGAGAACAGGAAAAACTCAGAGGAAAAAGACAGATGGGATAATTTAAGTTAAGAAAAGCTGTCTAGAAACTAAGCCAAGCTAAGGCCAGGCATTCATAGGTAATAATAAGCCTCCGGGTGTAATTTATTTGGGAGCTGGGTAGCGCCCCCCCCCAAAAAAAAAGAGCAAAAACAAACAACATCTCTGTTTCATGTATTTCTGCCGGAACCTTTACTCTTTCTTTATTCTATTCACTGTGGGCTTTAGTTGCTTTTTCCCTGTCCTCGGCTGTGAGGTTATCTATTTGAAGGTTTCTTTTAGATGGCATAGGCTTGTACTGCCACACACTTCCCTCTTACAGCTGCTTTGGCTGCAGCTTTTCCTCTGTCTATGTTGTATTCCCACTTTTGTCTGTTCCGACAGGCTCTGTAATTTCTTCTTTTTTTTTTAATTTCCTTTTCGATCCTGACCCAGTAGTTGTTCAGCAATGTAATGGTTAATTTCTACATATCCTGAATTTTCTACCTTTTTTCCTATTACTGATCTTTAGTTTCACAGCATTATAATCAGAAATCTTTGATTATTTAAATCTCTTTTCATCAGTTAAAACTTGTTTTGTGGCCAAGCACATGATCGATCCTGGAGAGTGCTCTATGTCACCAGAGGAACACCCCATTGTACTGCCTCCTGCCCACAGAAAAGCTAGCGGCAGCAGCTCATGGCTCCCTTGTGTGTGAAAGTTGATCTTTGCTAGCTGCTTTCCAAATTGTTTGTCTTTGATTGTTCTCTGTTGTCTGGATGATCTGTCTGTTGGTAAAGGGGGTACTGAGGTCATCTAGCATTGATGTGTTGCACTTAAATTATTGCTTTATATCTAGAAATATTTGTTTAATAAAGTTGGGTACATCTGGGTTTGGTGCATATATGTTTAGTAAATATAAAGATCTTTTGACCAATTGGTCCCTTGGTCAATGTGAAGGATCTTCTTTATCTCTTCTGATTAGTTTGGGTCTGAAGTCTATGTTGTTGGGTATTAGAATAGCAACTCAGGCTTGGTTTCTAGCTCTCATTGTGAGATGTATTTTTTGGAGATAGCAAATGGTAAAACTTCTTTTTTAATCCAGTTTGCTAATCTGTGTCTTTTCATTTGGAAAGTTGAGACCAATGATGCTCAAAAGTCAGTATTAAAAGATGTGTGGATTCCCATCATTTTTTTGGATTTTGTTCTTTGTTCTTAGTCTTCCTTTGTTTACTCACACATACATGTAAATAAAAACACAGAAAGTTTATGAAAACTGAGCCTCACTAATGATCAGAGAGAGAGAGAAAAACAAACACCACTTTTCATCCTTCTCACTGGAGCTACGAATGACGCTCATTTCTCTATGAGATTTTTCTGTGTTTCAAATTTTCTGCAGTGGCGATATTATTGTTGCAGCCATGGGGGTGTGTTGCTTTAGGAGGCTGTTGTGGGACCGGTAGCACCATAGGTAGTACAGGTACACTTAACAAAACACTATGGTTGATGTAATGTGACATTTTCCCCAAAGCCCTACGTCAAACAGGAGGAAGATGGATTAGACCCTCTCCAGTAAGTGTATATAGAACACACAAAAGTATCCTTGCTGGAGAAAACTCAATATATCTCTAAAATTTACAGTATTAAACCAAGCATTGTGACTTATGTCTGTAATCCCATCACTAGGAAGGAGGAGGCAGGAGGATTTCCATGAGTTCAACAGCAGCCTAGACTGCAGAGTGAGATCCTGTCTCAATAAGTTACTTAAGCACTTAACTTTAGAGACTCAAAGTCACTGAAGAGTCACATATGTGTGGAGGGTTTGCCTGCACCTTCGATAGGGTCAGCCCAAGAGTGTTCTGCCATCTTTCCTAGGGAGTTTAACTTCAAATTTCCTACAGCAACCAAGATCAGAGGCAAGGCCACAGAACCCAGCCCACGCATGGCATGCAGCTCTCTGCCAGCGTGGTGTTTCTTCTGGCCCTCAGCCAGAAGCAGAGGCAGGAGCTCAAGCAGGATTTCCTGCCTTCACCCAGAATTTTGAGGACTTTTTTGAGGTGGGAGCAGATGTTGCAACTCCTTACTTAGAAAAATAGTTTGACCTAACAAAAAGAATTCTGAAGCTTACTTTCAGGGAAGAGGGGGGGATAGTGCACGTGCACACTACCCACTACCCACAAAGAACACACTGCTCCTTTTCAACTTCCTTGTGCCACTGGAGAAGCATTGAGTGTGTTCTCTGTAAGACTCAGACTTCTAAACAGTCCCTGTATCTCAGAGCAGATGGCAGGGCTACTTCTAAACCAGGGCTGCTGTAGGGCCAGCGTGTTTCCAAGGGCATGAGTAAACCTGAAGGACTCTTCCTGTAAGAACTTTTCATGGCTTACTCAGGGTTAATTCTCCTGAAGTCAAATCCTTGCAAGTGGAGGAGCATATATGGTGCTGGGCTTGGCATTGTTAAGATACACACTCGACTGACGTGAGAACAGAAATTCATTTCTGCATCCTTTGCAAAATCCAAGCGTGGGAAGAAAAGTTTGTTCTGCACAGGGTTTAAAACCATTTGGAATGAAGACCGGAGTGATGGATCTCAGCAGAGAAACGAGTTAGTTTTTAAAAGAAACAGAGAGATCTGGCAAGATGGCTCAGCAGACTAGGTTGGTTGCCCTCAAGCCTGATAACCTGAGTTCTATCCCTGGGACCCACATGGTAGGAGAGACTGACTCCTGATTTAAAGGAGAAAACACAACCGAATTTTTTAAATAGTAGAGCAGATAGTAAAATGGAAGAAATGGAGGGGTAGAGTAAATGAAAAGAAGGAGACAGGAAACTTGCCTAAAGAGGAAATAGAAAAGAAGCCAGAGGGAATGGAGAGAGAGAGAGAGAGAGAGAGAGAGAGAGAGAGAGAAAGAAAGAAACAGACAGACAGACAGAGAGGGAGGAAGAGGGACTCTGAGGCTTACTTATGGCCAAGAACAGAAAACCAACATTTGTATTATACTATCACATCTTTCCAAAGATGAAGGGAAACAGGCTGAACCACACACACACAAACCATGGAGGAAAACCCCCAACGTGACGAGCACCATCCACGCAGAGACTGGAGTGACTGAGCAGAGCAGAGCAGATGAGGCCTGGGAAGTCCACGCCTGTCACACTGTGGTTACGTTCTTGAGCACCCAGGACAAAGGAGCACTAAGAGGGAGCACTGCTGCATTTCCACAGGGGGCCCGAGCTCTGACCAGAGCGGGCTTCTCAGTGAGCACCAACCTTCAAACTATCCTTCACAGATGAGGGGGAGTCAAAATACTTCAAAATACTTCACATGAGAAAGAAAGGAGAATGCCTGGCTCTCTGATCACCTCTTAAATCACGGCTAAAGATAACATTTTAGGTGGAAATAAAATGTAAAGAAGAAAGGATTTTGAAAAAAATCAGAGAGAAAACAATGGAGGAAGTGAAGTTTCCAAAGTAGTATGTCATGACTGAACAGAGGCTAAGGGACTCCGACAGTGGAGAGAATGTCACTTAAATACAGAGAAGGCAAAGGGACCTAACTGTTTAAGTAGACGTTCCGCTTCACTAATGTCATTTCCAGTGGGCTGGTAAGCCCTTCATGTATATTCTAACACCCAGAACAGCCACCAAGAAAACTGTACAAAGGGACACATTCAAAATGATGCCAAGTAGAATCCTAACAAGTGTTCTCATTGCATAAAGAAAAGCAAGAAAATGGGCACCGAAGACAGAGAACTTGGACTGAGGAGAACCAAGAGGAATACAACGTTAGGCCTTATCATACCAATAAAGTGTGAATGGTCTGAATATATTGGGAAAAATACAAAGATTGATAACACAGATGTAAAAAAAACATCAGGACACAAACACATGCTTTCTGAAATGCATTTTAAATTCAAAGACAGATTGAAAATAGATGGATTTTTTTAAAAGATATATATCATGCAGACATTTACCCACAAGAGAAGATCACCACAGTAATGCCAGATAAACTTCAGAGCAAAGCGACTTACTACAGACTAAGACATACATCACAAAACGATTTTCAAAAGATATACCAACTGAGAATGGCTAAGGACTCCAGATGTGTATACACTGAGCAAAAGAACCATAAAATATATGATGTGAAGCCTAACAGAGCTAAAGGGAAAAAGAGAAAAGTCCATGTGTACAAATGGGGAATTTGAAACCATGTTCTGTGCACAGGACACCACTGGACAGAAGTGGGCAGAGGTCTGAGCATCACAATCCACCAAGCGCACGTGCGGAATGTATGGTGCGTTATCCACCAACAGAGTAAGCCACTCTGTTTTGTTCCAAATACTCACAGACCATTTACCAAGGTCAGGGTTGGGGGGACACAACCCTGGTCAGCTGGGCCATCAAGAAAATCTTCACAAATCAAATATATGGATCCCTTGTGATTTTAAGAAAACATCTAAGAAAACCGTGAATACTAGGGAACGTCCTCATCCTACAAAAGCCCCACATCTGATACCATATTTGCTGTATAAACCTCAGTGGTGCCTTCCTATGATCAAGCTGATATGCTTCATTCTCTCATTCTTAATACTTTTGTTCTAGCAACTATAAGACAAGAAATCAAAACAAACAAAATGTGTGTGCAGAAAGGATGAACCATCAATGTCTCTATTCATAGATTTTGTTCATCAAAGAATCTACAAGAAAACTACTAGACCTGAAATACATGTCCAGCAGGTTTTCAGGATTAAAGATCAATACAAGCATACTAATCTCATGCTGGAGCATTAATAATGACTATAGTGGGCCTTGAGAGACAGTTCAGAGGTTAACAGCACTGGTTGCTCTTTGAGGAGAACCAGCTTCAGTTCTCAGCATTCACATGGTGGCTCAAAACTTTCTGTAAGTCTAGTTCCAGGGGATCCCCCACTCTCTTCTGGCCTCCAAGGGTACCACATATGTATGTGGTACACAGACATATGTGCAGACAAAACACCCATATATATATAACAGTATTTTAATTTAAAAATGAGTCTAGGGAAGTCAAACATTAAAGCACACAACTGTAGATGGAGTTTTCCTGCCTGGCCCACAGTCAGGACAAATCTTTGACACCCGCCAGTCCCACAGCCGCTCAGACCCGACCAAGTAAACACAGAGACTTATATTGGTTACAAACTGTATGGCTGTGGCAGGCTCCTTGCTAACTGTTCTTACAGCTTAAATTAATCCATTTCCATAAATCTATACCTTGCCACATGGCTCGTGGCTTACCGGGATCTTCACATGCGGCTTGTCATGGTGGCGGCTGGCAGTGTCTCCCTCCCCCAGCTTCCTGTTCTCTCAATTCTCCTCTCTGTTAGTCCCGCCTATACTTCCTGCCTGGCCACTGGCCAATCAGTGATTTATTTATTGACCAATCAGCAACACATTTGACATGCAGACCATCCCACAGCACACAACTTATGACAAATTCATGAAAAATGAAGCACCTTGGCATAAATATAACAAAACATGCATAGGATCCATATACTGAAAAATTTTAATCACACATTTAAAAAATCAAAGACATAACACATGTACTAGAAAATTCAATGCTGCAAGATGTCAACTCTTCCCATATTGGTCTATATTCTTAAAGCTGTTCCCACCGATGAAAGGCTTCCTGCTGACACAGACAAGTTCATTCACTGTAGCATAGCTGAAACCATCTTGAAAAAATGATAAGGTGTGATAAACTATCCCATTCAATATTAAGATTTCCTCTCTGGTTCCAGCAGTCAAGGCAGTGTGGTGTTTACAGAGAAATAAAGGCACAGAGATCAATGAAATAAAACAGAGAACTCATAAATAGATGAACAAATAAAGATTTGTTTACTCTTTATCAATGATTGTGTGTATATGTGCCATCATGCATGTGTGTGTGCATGTGTGTGTGTGTGTGCATGTGTGCACATATATGTATGGAGGTCAGAGGTCAACCTGTGGGAGTTGATTCTCTCCTTCTACCATGTAGGTCCCAGAGATCTAACTCCTCAATTTGTCAGCAGGATCCTTACTGAGCAGTCTCACTGGCCCCTGGATTTGATTTATTTATTTACTTACTTGTTTATGAGCTAGAGATCAAACTCAGAGACTTGCAGAAGTTAGACAAGCCATCTGCACCTGAGCGACAGCCCCAACCCAAGTCCAGGTTTTCTTCACAAAGATGCAAAGGCATTTTATTGAAGGGGAGAC
Organism: Peromyscus eremicus; assembly: GCF_949786415.1. Taxonomy (NCBI): domain Eukaryota; kingdom Metazoa; phylum Chordata; class Mammalia; order Rodentia; family Cricetidae; genus Peromyscus; species Peromyscus eremicus. The sequence continues at coordinate 70,472,934 of NC_081435.1, read as the reverse complement.
TTTTAAACAGACTGTCAAAATAAATATATATCCACAGACAAAATAAATCTCAATTTAGACCTTATACAAAAACCGAACTCCCTCAAAGTGAATCACAAATTTAAAAATAAAGCGTAAATCCAAAACCCTTTTAGGGAAAAAAAATACATGTTGATTTTGTGGATTTAAAGCTGGACACACAGTTCTTAGATTTAACCAGAAAGCACAATCCAATGAACAGGATTGGCAAATCACACTTTATCAAAACATGAAGTTTGATTCATGAACGATACTAGCAAATCAATGCAATGACCACCTGCCCAATGGGGTAAGTATATACAAAGTGCTTATCTATTCAAGACCTGGAATCTAGACACCAAGAGTCCTCAAGTCAACAGTTAAGTCCTGCTAGAAAGTGGACCAAAGTCACAGACAGACATTTCTCCCACTAGGCCATGTAGACGGCAAGTAACACAGGGGAAGTGTCCAGCAGCCTGAGAAACGAGGATGTAAAAGTTCAAACCACAGGGGCTGCCTCTGTAGTTTCCAGAACGGCTAAAATAAAAAGAGTGAAAGCGCTGCGTCCCCTAAATTGCTGTGCGAGAACATAAGGAAATGGACCACGCAGGTCGCTGGCAGGGACCTGAGAGGCGCAGGGGCTCTGAAAACAGTTTAGCAGTTACTAATAAAACTAAACAGACAATTGCCACATGACCCAGCAGTTGTGTTGTCTGGCATTCATCCCAGATAAATGAAAAGTTGTTCAAACAGAAACTTCTACAGGAACGTTCACGGCAGCCTTCTACCCAAGAGCCAAAACTCACTCAGACACCTTCAGTGAGTGTGTGGTCATTTGAGGCTCAATTCATGAAATGCTACCCAGTCACAAACATTACAGAGAGTTCGTGATGTGAGCAGAGTTGCACGAATTTTTCTGAGAGCAAAGAGCCAACCACGAGTCTATAGATGGCACTGGTGCCAGGGGATCACACCCGAGAAACAGCAGCATCACAGATGTGGAGAACGTGCCTTTGCCAAGGGTCGAGCATGTAGATTGGGGAAGGGCAATGAGGTGGGGGTGTGACAGGACCAGGCTGCATTTTGACTGTAGTAAACTTTCAGAACACTAACACACACACACACACACACACACACACACACACACACACACACACACAAGTGAGTGTGAGTTAAACCAAGAGGGCTACAGAAGGTACACCCACTGCCTGGCTGTAACAGTGCCCGAGAGTTTTCACAGGACGCATAAAAGAGCAAAAAGGACCACTCTATACTCACTCTCCTTTTAGAATGTGTTGATGTATGAGGATGCCATACATGTCGTGTTTGTATGGACAGTCACGTGTATCAGGATACACGTGTGTGTGTGTGTGTGTGTGTGTGTGTGTGTGTGTGTGTGTGACTGACATTTAAAATCTTCCTCGGGTGATCTTCGCTTTGTTTTCTGAGGCAGTGTCTCCCCACTGAATCCAGTGGTTACCAATTTGGCAGCCTAGCTAGGTGGCTTGTGCCAGGACTGCTGCCTCTCACTCCTGACCACTGGGATTGAAAGCTGGCTGTTACATACCTCCCACCTTTTTTCTGTGACTGCTGGGGACCTGAGCTCTAATCCCCATGCTCGCACAGTGTGCTGGCTGGTGTTATGTCAACTTGACACAGGCTGTAGTCCCTGGAGAGGAGGGAGCCTCAGTTGAGGAAATGCCTCCTTAGGATCTGCCTGTAGGAAAGCCTGTAGGGCATTTTCTGAATTAATGATTGATGGGGGAGGGCTCAGTCCATTGTGGGTGGAGCAACCCCTCCACTGGTGGTCATGGTCATGGGTTCTATAAGAAAGCAGGCTGAGCAAGTCATGATGAACACACCAGTAAGCAGCACCCCACCATGGCCTCTGCATCAGCTCCTGCCTCTCAGTTCCTGTCTTGTTCTAGTTCCTGCCCTGACTCCCTTCAGTGATGAGCAGTGGTGTAGAAATACAAGCCAAATAAACCCTTTCCTCCCTAACTTGCTTTTGGTCATGGTGTTTCATCCAAGCAATAGTAACCCTAACTAGGATAGACAGCAAGCCCTTATCCACTGACTCCAGCCTCCGGTGTTTGTGCATCTACTGTGATTGTAAACTAAATGCTTGGTTCTGTTTCAAAAGCAAGAGGGAAGAGAGAAAGAAAACGGAGAGTCTTTTAGTAAGGTCAGAGAAGCAGAAAGTTTACAGGAGATGAAGGAGGTCAGATTGTCAGGTCTTGATTGATCGGGACATGAGATTAAATGGAGGGAGAAGCAAGGATGGAGCCCATTTTACAGGCCAGCAAAGGGGTGTCACTGAGGCTACTCCTGAGGAACAGACACACAGCATGTTGGAGCAGGAATCACAAATTCTGCTGGCAACAGGCAGGCAGGACTTCAAGCCCAAATCTGTCTATCATTTATAGTCACACAGGCTTCAAACTCACAATTGAAAGTAAAGTATATTTTCATTCATCTCCTCCCTGCCCTCCTACAGCCTTCCTGTCAATCACTAGCCCTCCTTTCCACCCACTCAACACTTCTTCAATGGTCCCAGTTGTCAATCACATGCCCTACCTGAGTGCACACAACCATCCTGGGCCTCAGAAAAACATCAGGCTTAGGAGGTATCAGTATCTGAAATTTGACTGCAAAAGGAATAATAACTAGGGGCACATCATAAAGATGTATTGAGGGGGAGGGAGAAGAAGGGAGAAAAGAGAAGGGAAAAATGGAAGGCCAATGTCATCTAGAGCAGTCATTTATAAAGGGCAGGCAGTGTGATCATAGTTACCAGCTTGACAGAATCAAGAATCACTTGGAAGGCCTCTGGACAAGTCTGCAGTGAGTTGCCTTGATTACATTAACTGAAGTGGGAAGACCTGCCCATTGTGGGCGGACCTTTCCTTAGGCAGAGGATCCTACCTAGACTGTGTAAGAGTGTAGGACTCAAGCTGAGCACTAGCATGCATGTGTTCTTCACTCTCTTTCCTGACCAACGGTGCAATGTGACCAGCTCCTTTAAGCCCATGCTGTTGTGACCCTACTCCCAGAATGGACTATCACCTGGGGCTATGAGATAAATACACGCTTTGACCCTTAAGTGCTTTTGTCGGGGTATTTTATCACAGCCACAGAAAAAGAGACTAAGTCCACAACAGAGTGAGGAAACAGTCTGGGAGGGCGGGAGCCAGGGCAGACCACTGGCAACAAAGGCAGCTGACATCTGATGGGTAAAATCCACTGGGTTTGGGTTATCGACCCTTGAAGTTGTGGAAGGTTGCAGGCTAAGGTCAGCTGTAGAGGCAAGGGGAGATAGAGCAGAGGTTCTAGGCTAACAAAAGCCTGAAGAGGGTGAGCAAGGCTGAGAGACCCAGGCTGCAGGAAGGAGCCCACAGAGGATAAAAGTAGAATACCAATCAGAAGATGACCGCGCCATAGACTTTTGCATTAGTCAGTTTTCTTTTCGTTGTGATAAAATACCGGACAAAGGCAACTAAATGGAGGGAGGGTTTATTCTGGCTTCTAATCTGAGGGCCCAATTCATCATTGTGGAGGGGCTGAGACAGCCCAAAACAGAGAATCAGCTAAGTGCTAGTGTTCCGTTCAAGTTTCTCCTTTTATCCAGTCTTCAATGCATTATCACCCACATGTAGGGTGGGTCTTCCTCCTTCAGTGGACTCAATCAGGAAACTAGCTCACTGTCATGCCCAGGTTTTGTCTTCAAGATGACTGTAGGTTCTGTCAACTTGACAGTCAAGATTAACCATCACACTGCTGTAATAATATCCTCAAGGAGACAGAAGAAAGTGGACCTGAGACCAAATGAGCAGCAACCAGGAAGACAGGGGAAGGGACACACAGACTCCAGCAAAACTGTGCCCCTCGCTACAGACAGCATCTGACGTCACCACATTTGTGAGTAATGAGCTAGCTGATGAAAAGCAGATCCAGGGGAGATAGTCGTCTGCAGCAGACTGGGTGGTTTTATGGTACAGGGTGAGTAATGAATGAATGACTCTATGGGGAAGGCGTAGTGAGGATGGCATGGGTCACCATGAGTTGAACAGAAGCGCAAGGCCAGGTCATCTGGCAGGACCAGAGTCCTGCCGCAGTAGCACAGGTACTGAGGGAGCTCAGGGCTACAGGAACTATTCCCAGCTCCCTGCCCTGTTAGGAGCACCTGCGAGCTCCTGAACCTTGCCCAGAGCCCCTTGTCTGACTTCAATTCTCTGCTTCCACAGCTATCATGTCCTGCAATGCTCCTAGCCTACTAACAAACGTCATTCATTGTCCCAGTACAGAAAAGATTCCAAAATCCATGTTCTCCACCACTCAGACTGAGCCACGGCAGGCTCTGGTAACTTGGCTGATTCACTGGCCACGACGCCTCACGTCCTCATCCATCACCATTATCAGCTGCATTCACATCATTTCTTTCTTGGGCAGAGAGTCTGAAATGCAAAGGGATCGTTAGGATGGGGAGAGATGAACCAGTGAGATATCGAGCCCCAAATATGTGCTTTGTTAGAGACGCAAATGGAAATCTGAATCCAGGGGAGAAGGGACTCTGTCCGAACATGGTCATGTGCTCCTTTCAAAACATGAAAAATAAATTCACCCTCCAGAAAAAGAAGAAGAATGAACCTGACAGATTCATTCTCTCCTATCTTGAGGCTTCTCCTCTGAGCCCGTGCATCAAGGATCAGTCTGAACAAGCAAGGCCAGGCCGGCAAGGAAGATAGCCTGGCTGCCATTGTTCCCGAGTGCAGGCACTCCTTGCCAGCCTGGGCTTGTAGCTCAAATGTGATTAAGTGGCTTGTCCCAGAAATAAAAAAAAAAAAATCCACTTCCAGCCCAAATTCAAACAAATTCTACAGCTGCTTTCCTGCAGTTCCCTTCAAATTTGAATTTTCACACCTTTTATTGTATTTCTAATCCAGAGGGGAGGGGGGAGAAGAAGAAGAAAAGAAAAATATATTCTGCAGCTGCTGCCTAAGTGCAGATTCTCTCTTACTCGTTCCACGTAGAACAGGACATAGACAGCACAGCAGTGAGGGCAGAGGTCTACAGGTTGTCCATGGACCTCCAAGATCCGAGGCAGACCACTTGCAGATCCCATAAAGAAGGCAGAGACAAGTGGTCCCCAATGGGGACACTGGAGAGTCAAACACCGTTGATAGCTGCTGTCTCCTGGTCACCTGTCAGGTGGGTTTTTCGTGTATCTAAACTGAGATGTGAGAAAGCCGTCCCTGGGACACAGCAGCTCTGCAAGTGGTGTTGACTGCTTCCTGAGGTCAGGGCAAAGGAGAACCTCTCCTTCCAGCCTCATCCGGGCTCCAGGCAAGACTCAGTCTCAGCTGCCACAGTCACCACCATTTATAAATCTTGCTCTGGAATAATACCTCTAAGCAGACTTTTTCCAATTTGTAAATTAATTTATATAAATATTCATCATTTCATTATGCTGTTGGTGAATCACTTTCCTGAAAAAACTTAAGTCCAGTGGGAGGAAAGTTCAAAACAGATCTAAAGATGCTCAGCAGTTAAGAACTCCATCCTGCTTTTGTACAGGAACTGAATTTGGTTCCCAGCACCCACATCAGGCGACTCACAATCACACACATTTATACACATAACTTTAAAATAAAATATTCTTATTTCAGTACTCACTGTGTTAAATTTTTTATACATTAACTGAAATAAAATTACATCACCTCCCCCCTTCCCTTTTGGAAATCAATATGGAGAATCCTTTAAAAACTAAAAATAAATTATTTCTTAAAAAAATCTTGGCATGGGAGGAATTGGAGGGGGAGGGGGAGCATGGTATTGATGTAAACACAGTACTCTCGTACGCAGTTGTCAAAAACAGAAAATTTAAATTAAGAGAAAGTTTTAAGAGCCCATTGCAAATCAAGACCAACAACATCAACTCTGTGCTGCTTGCGTTGGGTGTTGGGTGACTCCATCTCCTGGAAGGTTTGACTTGAACAAGTCCAAATCACGACTCTACATGGACCAATTTAAAGAGAGTCCCTGGTGATGCTGGTAATATATTGTCAGTACGCAAGCCTGCTGTGGTCCCCCTGCCATTCAGCCCGTCTTTCTCTTCCACACAGACACCATTTCTGTCTGTCCATAAAGCCGAACTCATTTAAATGTTGTAAACATATTTAATTTTTATTTTATCTTATTTAGTGTGTCCGTGTGTGTGTGTCCGTGTCCGTGTCCGTGTCCGTGTGTGTGTGTGTGTGTGTGTGTGTGTGTGTGTGTGTGTCTACCATAGTATCAAGCCATACTCACTGTCCATTCCGAGATAGAACCATACAGGACAGCCTCATGATTACGGAATAACTGGAGGTGGATCTTCAGTCAAGACGAGCTCAAGATGATGAAAGACATTTCAAGACGCCTAGAGAGGGAATGGAATTTTTTTTATATAAAAAAAAAAAAAAAACCTTCTTCCTTCCCATGTACACAGTTCAGCTAACTGTTTCTATGTTGAACTCGCTGCTGGAAAAGAGGGTGTATCAGAAAACAGAGGTCAGCTGCCTTGGCATGCACATCAGAAAAAGAACATGACTGATAGAGGAAAAGAGGACTTCATGGGCCAGCAAGATGGCTTAGCCAGTGAAGTTGCTTGCTGCCAAGCCTAATGACCTGAGTTCGATCCCCATGTGATGGAAGGAGAAAACCGACTCCAGGAAGTTATCCTCTGACCTGTACACACACATTCACATTTCCCTAGAAACTCAACTAGTCCGTTAAAGTAAAAATTGTTTTAATTTTTAAAATATAGTACTTCATACATACTTTTTAAAAGAGCAAGAACCATTGGAAGGCCTTTAGAAGAGTTTGGTTCCCCCTAGCTTTACCACTACCCGGCTGTTACCTAGCAGCCTGAGACAGCCACACAGAGCCCTCTCTCAGATGCAGCGTGATAAATCCAGAAGCAAGATACAATTACGTGGAACTTCTCACTTCATAATCTGTGGTTTTTTTCTGTTTCAATCTCAATGTAAAATTCAATGTGAAAACTCTGATTTGGGTGAAGGAAAGGGCCTGACAAGAGAGAGACTCCCCCAACATCTGTGGAATTGATGCCTGGTGCTGACCACATGGCAATGGACCAGGACAGCTGTCTACCTGTGCTGTCTTCCTTGGTGAGATCCTGAGTGCTTCTCAAGATGGGCTAAACTGACATGACATGAGTGAGTGTTACCATGTGTTTTCAATCTTTATTAGAAACATATTATCCTTCCTTGGATGTATTAGGAACTGCAAGACTCATATTTCCACTACTGCGCTATATACATTCTCTGTTTCGAATTTTCCCTTCTTCCTCTCTGCTGCCCCCCCCACCACCACCTTTTTAATTTAACTAGAGAAAATGACATGTTAATTTCAGCTCCACCTCTGCTGGGTCATCCTCGGGTCAGCAGATTAGAGACATCAGCAGAAGAGAGAAGACATTGCGTTCCAACTGCAGGGCAGGCTGACCTAGCCATCAATCAGGCTGACGGCAGCGTTTGAACAATGACAGTCATCTGTCAGGAAGCAGGAGGTGGCGTCTCATTAACACACAGCTCACCTGCCCTGAGCTACACCTCGCTTATAATAATATCCATCATTCACCTCCAAGGTGTAGCTTTTTTCTGCTCCATGAAATAACAGGCACTCTGTTTCCTCTCTTCCTCCCCTTGGAGTTCACAAGATCTAGTTGCCTGTAACGGGAGGAGAGGACCGCTGGGCTGGGCTGGGCTGGAGCAGGAGAAAGGCACTACTGGAAGGGAAAGGCTGGTACCATGGCCCAGTCTTATCATCACATGATATCAACCCATGGTTGGCAGGTGGAGACAGTCATATACAGCCATGGAAGCTGGTGGAGGTGGCCTTAGCTCAAGAGTTCCATTTGCTCCACAGCAGCATGTTCCTACCTGTGCTCCACAGAGGATTGGCAGGGACAGACACATTCTGAGGCCAATGTTGCTAGTTTTTCGAACTTTGGAAACTCCTAGTTTGCTAGGCACAGGGCACTTTGGTCCGCAGGGTACCTGCCTCCCAACCCCACATTTGCTCTGTTCTTTCCTGGAAGACCTTGCCCACGAAGAGTACCCTCTACTGAAGGTAGGACTATGTTCTCAGAGGGACATTATCAAGCGTCTCCTTACTCAGGCCATCCACCATCTTGGGACCTGTGCACTATTTTCACAGTTCATAAATGGATTCCTTCATAAAGTTTGAATGCCAGGCCCAACACTTTAGCCTCAGTCATATTCATAATTAATTATAAATTACTAAATAGTCTTCCTCCTTCACTGTTGTGGAACTAAAGCCATATGCACGTGCACCATGAGCATACACACATACATTCATATATAAACATCTATGCACACATGCAAATACAAACATATACACAGACACATATACATATACACACAAACATTAATACCCACACATAGAGGGACACAAACATCATCCCTTTTCAGTTCTTTAAAAAGGAAAGCAATGACATGCTTTTCTCCACTGAGGAAGTTATGAAAGACCACTGACGTGTAAGAGGGACTTGAGGATCATACAACCAAAGCCAAGGGCAGCGAGGTGACTGCAAACCAGAAGACATCAGAATCCTGGGTCACGGGTCCCTCCTCAGCTTCCTGTCCCTGGAGGAATCACAGAACATGCTCAAAGCCGATCTCATCATCAGAGGGAAAGTGTGATGAAGTGGAGAGAACGGCTGTGGAGCCCGTGTGGGGAGATGAGGATGCTTCTCTTCTGGTCAAGGGTGAAGCTGAGGACAGTCAAAGCAGTGGGAGAGAAAAGCTCTCCACATGGTCCCAGCAATACAAGGGAGCAGCCCTGCTCATGTGTCATCAGGGCATGGAGGTGGAGTGTCTGCTGCAGAGGCCACAGACCATGAGGATCGCACACAGCTGCTCTTGCCTGGCTCTGTCTCCCACCTAATTATAAAACGCAAAAATAAAAAATAAAAATAAAAACTAACTTGAACACTGGAAATCGGTCTGTAGCTCAGTTTGTGGGAAAGTCTGACTTGGGATTACAGTTTTTATTCCAGTTAGCATGGCTTTTCCTGTGACAGCCACATTGACGTGTGGGGCTCTAGCAGGCTGCCTCTTGTGATCTGTCAGGTTAACACGCACCCAATCACCTTCCTACAGTCAAAATGACAGGATCCCAGCAGGCCCCTGGCCTCTATGGCGTGGATTTGGCATCATGGAACTTGCTCTCTTCCCCTCAGTCGGACAGGCCTCTACACATTTCTATCTAGACATCTTCCCACAGTTTGCACGGAAGACCAAACAGCTACGACATATACTCATCTACATGGCAGTGGTTGTGGCTTCTGAGGACCCAGGTTGGAATCCCTCAGCAGTTAACGTCCCTTCCTGCTGGGTGGCTGTAAGTTCTTCCGGGGGCCCTGTGTTCATACAAGCTCCGACAGATAAAGCCCCTCTGCTAATGGCCTCCCCCTTGGTGCCACCATAGGTTAGAGATTAGCTTGCCAGACCCAATGGGACTAAGATCCCCAGAGGAAAGACCGCAAATGGGAAGGACATTAGCTTCGCCTTCCCTGACTTGCAAAAGGCTTTATCGCAGCTGCTCTGAGGGGGAGAAGAAGAAAATGCAGGCTTACACAATTCTAATTTTATCTGTATCGCACAGGATTAAAACATTGATTTTCCACGAGGCTACTGGAAGATAAGGGACGGATTGGCTACAGTAGGCTTTTCCACACGAGAAACCAAAGTTGCCTCTCGTGAGCTGTTCGTCTGCTGTTTGAGCGGGTGCTCTCCCCGAGGCTTGCCGCACCCCTCTCTGCATAACGGAAATTACTGCCAAGGTGTCCTATTTTTTTAAACTTCGTATTTAAAATCAGCCACCTAGATACATGGGTCAGACTCTTCCCAATCAAAGCTGCTAGGAGCCTTTTGAAAACACACCCCAAATGCATGGCACAGCTCTTCATGTTTTTTATTTATTAAGGATACTGAAAATGCAATTCCATTCTATTCTTTTAAATAAGTTTCTCTCTAGTCCTTCTTCCTCCTCTCCTTCTCCCTCCCTCTCTCCATGTCTCTCTCTCTCTCTCTCTCTCTCTCTCTCTCTCTCTCTCTCTCTCCTTAATTGCCCAGCCTTTACAAACCCATCCCTGCAAAAGAAACACCCGTCTATTGCCCTGTCACACAATGCCTGGCTGGGAAAGCTATTGGGTTTATAGAAGAGACAAACATTTCAGGCATGCCATTCTGGGGTAATGAAGCATGGCAACAAAATATACCTGTGCAACATTTGATAAAGATGAGCTGACATGCCAGTCCAAATAGGTTCTTTTGTGTGTCTGCACGTGTCGACCATCATCCCTTTCATCTCGAAACAGGAAGGTAGCAATAACAGCAGCAGCTGGCGGGGACCAGGAGCGCAGGAGCGGCTCACACAATTAAACGCCGTTTACCTCTGGCCTTCATTTCACTCCCACTACCCTTAATTTATTTTATGTTTTCTCCCATTCCATGCAAAAAAAAAAAAAAAAAAAAAAAAAAAAAAGGTGGGGGGGAGGGAAAAAGTGCCTCAATTTTTCTTTCTTTCTCTTGCTATCTAATTCCTTTTACGGGGCACCGGGGAAGACAAAAGGAAAATCCCTGGGCGTTCAGCCCTGGGTTTTAAGTTAAAATGCCTCTTAGTGGGGTTTTATGGCTTCTATTGTTTTTTGATTAATGTAATGCAAAATTCGACTCTACAGTTACACATGGTACCCCAGCCAGACAGGAGGCCAGCTGAACTCAGTACCTCCGGTGTACAGAAACTGTCTTTTGTTGCTTAGCCTTCATACAGAAAGAAAATCACAGCTAAGGAGATAGAGAAGGAGAGACCCGGAGACATGGCGATGTTTGGAGTCCACTGGACCAAACAGGAGGTAAAGGGTCACTCTGAGCACTCACCAATGAGGTTATCTGAGGCTAACCTGGAGTTTGTCTGGGTTGGGCCCTTTCCTTGTGCTCCTGTTCTGTCCTTGGGCAGTCACAGGGCTCACTCATGGGTGCAGCATGTCATGATGAATGTGGCTCTGGGCTGGCAGGACTCTGGCAACAGAAGGGTCTGTCCCGTGCATACCACATTCTACGTTGACTCATAGGCCTCTGTGGCGCCTATGTTCACATTGCTGAGGAGAAACAGGAGCTTGTCCTGTTTGCAGAGGGAGACACTGGAGAAACTGGGACTGTCCATACTACACAAAGAGCCTCCCTGACTTGGTGACAGGTCTCCTCCCCGACAGAAGTCGTGATGCTCACACTTGCTATCGCACAAGCTCGGTGAGGTGGCAATCACCACGCCTTTGTAGTGTGGGATCTGAAGTGTCCTCTGAAGGCTCATGTGTTAAAGGTATGTTCCCATTTAAAGGTGGGTTTTAGGGAGGTGAATACATCATGAGGACTCTGTCTTCAGCCATGGGCTGGTCCACTGAGGGATTCATAGCTGAACAGACTATTGTGAACTGAGGAAAGTGATACCTGATTAGAGGAAGTGGAGGAAAGGGTTGTGGAGAGTTCGTGAGTGAATGTCTTGTTGACACGAATGCCGCTATGTCAAAGATGCCAACATCCCAGACTGTGGTTTCTTCATTTCCTGTCACCCCAGTTTGGTCAATTCCTAAGCCCTTCAGGTTGCAGCAGGGGATATGCCTTCGAAAGAATGTCTGTCCTGTGAAAGGATGTCTGTCCTGTAGTCCCCCCAGCCCCACTCCAGCTTCTATGATGGTATGATTCCACATGCCTTGCCACAGACCCAAAGCGATGGAGGCAGCCCTCCATGGACTAAGACCTCTGAAACCCTGGGTCCAAAATAAATCCTTCCCAATTTAAGGTGATTTGCTCAGATGTTCTGTCACAGTGATGAAAGCCGCTTACCACCCATCACTGTCACTCTGCGTCTCTTCACACACACAATCCCAGCAAGTGTCTCCATTCACCGTGCTTACAGG